>NC_034601.1:68752703-68789591 GCF_900095145.1 Mus pahari
GAGAGACAGAGAGAGACAGAGAGAGACAGAGAGAGAGAGAGAGAGAGAGAGAGAGAGAGAGAGAGAGAGAGAGAGAGAGAGTTGATCATACTTGTTCATTTCTATAACCTCTTCTTGTCCATATAAATAATTTATTCAAAGACCCTCCTGTCAGTGCTACAAGGAGGTTCAAGGACTGACCTAGAACTCCAGATTTTTCTAATTAACATTTGCAAATAGAATCCAACTATCTCCCTTTCTAATGAGTTGGTAATACTCATTTGTATTAGAACTATGGCTCTGTAAACAGAAATATGAATTACTGCACAGCAGACACGAGGCAGAGTTGTCTGACCAGAACACTGTGATTCAGCATCTATTATTTTTGTCCTGCAAATGAGTTTGAAGCACATTTTAGAGACTTGGAAGGAATTCTTGATGTGGGACAACAGTGTTGATTTCCCACCATTGTATTACCGGGAAGCAGCCTCCCGGCTTGCCCACAAAATGCACTAGGGCCTGCCAGGAGAGTCCCTTAACCCCAAGAGGCAGCTTTCCAAAAACTAAACTGCACATTAGGGCGGTTTTTTTTTCACTACAGTCAAGTACCGGAGCAGATGAGCCAAGGGCTAAATTCATCCAGAGATGGCTTTTTGTGTTTTTAGTCAACGAATTTTGCTCCCTTCCAAAGTGTATAACGTTCAATTGGTGGTAAAACTACCTAAGTTATTTCATAGTTCTTTTCCCTTCCTACCTCCTGGAGTTAGCACAGGGAGAAGGATAGACATGAAGTAGAATGAAATAGACTCAGTTCAATGCAAACAACAGGAAAAGAAGTGGAAAGGTAGCAGATAAAGTATTAATTCCCGGATTACTTAAGTACATGGGCACAATATTTGCAAATAATGCAAAGCATCCTATTGCCAGCAAACCTAAGATGTTTGGCTATAAGGCATAGAAAAACCTCTGGAGCAAATAACTTCACAGAAGAGTGGAATAGGGTTTTAATTTTTTTCAGTTAAATATATTAATTGAAATATATTAATCCTTTGAGAATGTCTTACAAACATATACTATACTTCGATCATATTCACCATGATTCCTCTTCATAATGGTTCATCTGTGAGTGAGGGCTCATAGCACCTTTCCAGATTCATAGCTGGACTGGTTTTGTGCAGGTCTTGTATGGGCAACCATAGCTCTTATGAGTTCACGAGTGTAGTGGTCCTGTCATATCTAGAGAATGCTGTTCTGTTCCAATTCCTTGAGTCTTCTGACTCTTGCAGTCTTTGACCTTGTCTTTCTCAATGGTCCCCGAGAGTGTGATAGATGTCACATTTGTAGATAAACAGTCCACAGACACTTTGACCAGTTGTGAGCTTCTGGGTTAACTGTTACCCACGACACAAAGAAACTTCTCAGATGATATCTGCTAGCTGCACTCATTTATGAATACAGAGATAAAACTTCAGAGGGCAGTTTGATACTTTATCCAGTTAGCAAAAGTTTTATCCCAGTGGTGTGTAAACTCTCTAATCCTGGGTTCTTGGCTGGATTTACCAGGTGTGTGTTTCCTTCGGTAGACTGAGACTTAAATACAATCAGAAAATGGTTGGTTATCTCCATTTCAACCATGTCGCTATTGCAATTATGGTTATATTTTGCTGTGTGGGTTGTCATCATGGCTTACAGAGTTCCATTGATGAGATTTTTCAAAGGTATAAATTTTGAAATAGATTTCTTATGTCAAGGAAGATATCAAGAATACTGGCAAAAAGAATTTTTTATATGAGAGTTCCTGTGTGACCCTCAACCACTAAATAATGTTTTTGTATCCCTCATGAACTCCTTAGCATTGAACAGACTAAACTGTGATGGTACTGTTCAAATCACAAATATCCTTGCAAGGCCAGTGTGTCTGTTCAAAACACAGTGTTTTGGGGTCAGAAGCGTCATGGTACCCAAAGTTCTGCAGCAGTGAAAGGAGTCCATTTGCTGTTCACTGCCTGAGTGTGGCATAACTCATCCTTAGTTAAAGGAATTTAAAATACCCTTTCCATACTACTTTAAAGCCAGGAATGATGACCCTAATTCCACTAAATGAAGTGTGTGTAATTCAGTGTCTCCTATCCTCACCCAGAACTCTTAGTAAATGATGAAGAAAACAAACTGACCATAAACACAAAAGAAAACTAGGCATACTTAGAATTATATTTAGAATGAGTGCATGCAAACAGAAGGCTTGATTAGTAATGAAGGGTTTCTTTCTTTGTTTGTTTTATGGATATGAGAGTTTGCTTGCATGTGTATCTATGTACTATGCGCATGCTGTGCCCACCAAAGTAAACAAATTCCCTTGAATTGGAGTTACAGATATTTGTTAGCCCTTTTTGGAGTGTTATGAATTAAATCCAGGTCCTCTAAAAGACTTCTGCCCTTACCTGCTGAGCCAGCTCTCCAACTCAAGTGAGGAATTTTGAAAGTATACATGCCAGAGTCGAGTTGTCAGGGCAAAGAATACACTTTGTAAAATACCATTACTTCTGATATACTGTTTAAAGATAGTCATCAGCTTCACACTCCAAGAGAGTCATATTCAAATGACAGTGTTTATATATCATTCATCACATTCAAGAAATTACACTAAATGCTCCAGCACTCCGACAACCATCTTTGAGGCAACCCATCTTTGAGGCAATCGCTATCAACAAATCCATCTGTTCTTTTCAAAAGTCCCTGAGGTCAAGTAACCCTTGCAGTGGTTTGATGGACAATCTGGAACAGTAAGCCCAATAGATATTTGCTGAGCCAGTGAGTCTTGGGTTTAGCAGGCTTTGCAAGCAGACTCAGGTTTCTGGGGTTCTGAACAATGAACAAAAGGAGAGAGCAATGCTTCAGGAGTTCTCACACAGTGGGATTATGTGTGTGTTGCTGTACTCTATTCCCTCCTGTGATCTTCCCCCTCTGGGTGAGGAGACAGCCTTGGAGCAAATGTCCTAGCAAGCGTCACCTTCCTGACATTGACCTTCTGAGTGTGTTTCAGTTCTGGCTTTGGCTTTAGGGTTCTTGTCTATAAAAGGCTTATCCCTCTCAGCCAGTTCAGGCTGGCTGAACACTGTGTCCAGTAGAGGGCTCCCCAGGAGACTGATTTGGCCTGGCGGTCCTTTTGGCTCCCTCTGTTGGCAGAGACAAACAGTCAGACAGGTCCACTCTGTTCTTTTCAGCTATTCCAGAACTAAGTCCCAGAAGACTTTTTTTTCTTTTCATATATATATATATATATATATATATATATATATATATATATATATATATATATATATATATATATATATATATATATATATATATATATATTTTAAATCAGACCACTTCAGTGAATTATTAGTTTCCTAGGACTCTTATGACAAAAGACTGCAAACTGGTGTCTTCAGATAATGGAACACCATCCTTTCATGGTTCTTAAGCCAACGTGTGAGTCAGTGTGCCTTCAGCAGTGTGCTCCAGCTACAGACTGTCGTGGAGAATCTTCCCTTGCAGGGCTCAACTCCTGGTGGCTCTCCATGTTCCTTGGCTTGTGATTTCACAACTCTAATTTCTTCCTCTGGCTTCACATGGCCTCTCTCATTTTCTCAGTATGATTTCTGCCATTGAACTTAGGGACAGTTTGAATGATTCATGTTGATCTCCTCCCAAGACTCTTGACTTCTTTATCTCTGCTAAACGATATCTCGGCAAGAGGCCTCTCTAGACGTAAGGTCAGGTTCATGGGTTTCAAGGGTAGGTATACGACAGTGGGGCCACTCCTCTGCTCTATAGCAGTTGAATTTAACTTGGGCATCTTGAAAATTGAAAGGTAGGCATGATTTTGACATTTGATGCTCTGAAAATGTATTTTGAGAAGTACTGATCCATCTTAACTATCCAGAATAGGACAATTAGAAATTACATTAAGAATGAAAATTCACATCTTTTATTTATTTGGATAAAAGTAAAGCCTTTACAACATGATAAAAATGTTTTATTTCACCGGGGCACAAAGCATGAAAAATGGAACAATTTCCTAGCTTATACGTAATGGCTTTAGATGGCCAGTCTACATTCCCTCACCAAGTGACAAGGAAAACATTTAGTGCACACCAAGGTCTCCAATTTATCTGTCTTCATGCTCAAGAACAGAAAAAGAAATTACACATTTCACACATTTCACCCAGAAAGGAGAAAACAGGAAAAGGTGAATTCCTTTTGTAACAGGACTGAATGGGGCAATTCATGTGTATGTATAATGTGTGTGAAATAAAATTGAAAAGAAAGTTCTTTATGCTTTAAAATTTAAATGCCAGCTATAAATTCTTACAACTATTAGGTTCTGTATAGAAAACAAAAAGAACAATACTGCTGTGGATATAGAAATACTCAATATTCTTATGAACTTAAAATAGCTATTAGGCATATGTCTATGTTAATAACACCTATTATAGTAAAAGACACCCAAACATAGGTAATAGAAAGTTGTTTCTTTAGACTCTTGTCACCTTGCTAAACTACAAAACGGTGATTGCCCCCCCCCTTTTTTTTCAATATTTTGAGCATTCTAGAACTTGAATGAATGCCAATTTGGATATCAGCAAGAACTCATTCTTGTTTATAAGTATATCCTTCCTTTAACTGGGATTCTTTTCATCAGACTTAAGTTTAGCATTCAGTTCTCCATGTAAGTGCCTGACTGGCTAAGACAAACCGAAAAGAAAGGCAAAAAATTCTGAACAATAATAGTTTCTCTTTAGCAAATATAAGAGCTCCTTAGATGAAAAAAAAAATAGTATACATTTGATTTATTTCAATGTTCTTGAAACACTGTATTATTTTAAAAGTATTATTCCATGTGTGTGAATACTTTGCCTACAGGTACCTATGTGTGCCACATATATGTCTGGTGTCTCTAGAGTGCAAAAGAGTTGGATTCCTTGGGGCCAAAGACTGCCAGCTTTCATATAGGTGCTGGGAAGGAAACTGAGTCCTCTATAAAAGCAGCCAGTATTCCTAACTGAGGAGCCAGCCCTCCAGCCTTACTTCTCATATTATTAAATAGCCCGCATTAGGTTACTCAGCGACCAAAACCTCTATGAAAGCAAAACTATGATTGTCTTATAGCTTTAGCTGATAATATTCGATCCAAATAATATGACATTTTGAGAAAGGATCTTTTAAAGCTATTAATTAATTTTGTTTAGAGGTATAGAGTTATCAGAGCATACAGGATAGAATTATGGACTGACTAGTTCAATGGCCAGGATTGAATGATGATCCTGCCATTTCCAGGCTATGTGACCTACTACAATGGGAATATTATTATTATCAGTCTGATATATATACACACACATATATGTTTTGTTGAAGATTTCTGTTGATTCTTTTCCAGAGCAGGTGTTGTTTATGCAGTCACCATGGTCTTAGATGGCTTGGTCTAAAGCCTTCTCTAACATTTGTACTGACCACTTTCTCACTCACTGAGTCAGGAAAAGAGAACAGACAGAAGCAGTAATTAAATGCTGTAGGCTGGTAGAGCAGGTTAGAACATCACTTCTCACAGTATTTTCCAGGGACTGGTTTCATAGTCTATCCTAATTGCAAGGTTCAGGAAGTATAACGTCTCCCATTGTGGCACAAAGAAAAGAGCAACACACTATAAGTAAGCACCAAGAGTCACTACCACAATTGCTTTACTTTATTTCATTGTATATTTTTTTTTGCTGTTTCTTATGCAAATACATTTTTAGTAATTCATTCTTCTAGACCGTGTGACACCAATTATATTACTAGGCAGAAACAATATGATGACATATTCTTGCTGAAGATTTCATCACTTGGCCCTCGGCATTGCTGTATCAGAGCAAATTAAGTCTGCCAAGGGCTTAATGCTTTGTCTTGGGATTTCCTGTTGAGTTTCTGCCTGTAGGGGCCAATGGGATTAGCTTTGCATGCCATTGCTTAGTCTTCGTGCAGTGAGGAATCTGAAGGAAGTTACTGTCATCTCTTAAGAACAGGAAGAATTACCTCTCCATTTGAACTATGTTGATAGGATTTATCCATCAGAATTAAATACATGGTTAGCTTTCAAGGTTTCACATATACCTTTTTCACGAAGCTGGAGAGAAGATAAATGCTGAGAACCCAAGATTGGGTCCCAGGACACATAATGGTGGCTCATAAAATTTGTGTAACTCCAAATCCGTGAAGCTATGCTATAGTCTTCTGGCCACTGGGTACCTGCATACACATACACACACACACACACACACACTCACTCACTAACAGTTAATAAAATTAATGTTTCTAAAATCCCTCTTTGTGAGCACTGATGAGGAGAATTTTACAGTCACAATAAATGAATCTGAGCCTGAATTCAGAATCAGAACACTAAAGAGAAAACAACACAGGTCAGGTTATTGATGAATTGGAAGGTTCCGATAGGTCTAGAATTAAAAGATGTAACGCTGCTGGAAGGGGACAGAGGGGTCAATAGTTGGAGACAGATGAGAAAAATAGACATTGATCTCATTCATAAAATGGTGCATCTGGAGAGCAGCAAAGGTCAGAGTTCTCTGAGTCTATCATTTCCACGGGCATGGGAGCTAACCGTTTGTCTCCAAAGTGTATTACAAACAGTGAATTTGACAGATTGGTCATCAAAAGAAGATCCTTTGGTATAGACCAAACCATTACATACTTCTTAACTATGGTTCCACTTCAGAAAAAAAGTTGGCATTAACAAAAGAAAAAATATGTACTAAAGCAACTGAAAGGCTTTTCCACCCCAGTGGAGGGTGCCTGGGAAGTATTCATTCTACTCCCCTTCTGTGCTGTAACCAACGTGAAATAAATTGAAGCGACAGAGCTCGCTGCCCCCATAGAGCCCAGAGCAGGTCTCAGCATGTTTTAAAACTTGGCATTGGATGTAGCTACTCTATAAGGCAATAAACAAATGAACAATTAGACTTAGCATTCAATTCAAAATTACTTTCTCTCAAAGATTAGCAAAGGGCCTTTGAATTTCAAATCGTAAGTGGTGTATCGTCCCTACTGAGATAGGTCTTGAAGAAGGTTTGTTTATTTTTTATTTTATAAGTCTTGGCTACATGAATATCTCTGAAACACATGAGTTCAGTGTCCATGGAAGCCAAAAGACAGTGTTAGATTCCACAGAACTGGAGGTACAAAAGGTTGTGAGTGCCCATGTAGGTGCAAGGAACTGAACTAGGGTCCCCTACAAGACCCGTGAGTGTTCTTAACCTCTGCGCAATCTCTCTAGTTCTCAAATACATTTTATTTCTTTCCAACATAACACCTGGTAAGAGCAATTTGCTTCTCAATTTCTTCTTGCTCTCTATGAACAGGTACGTATGAAGCACTTACCACGTGCCCTGCGTGCACTAGGTTCTGAAGACGCATGGACAGTGAAAGAATTCTAAGTAACTAACTCCATCTCATCAGGGTGGTAAGACCTACTCCAGCTCCGTTGTCCCATTCCTATCTTAATCTAGAGCATTCCTCACCTGGCTTACCACTGTCGCTACTTTATGAAATCATTCTATTCAGTCTGCTCTTCTGAGTAACTCTCTTTGCTAGAGCCAGACCAATTTCCACTACAGGATGACATGGGTACCATGATAAAAACTCTTCACCGGATTTTCCTTCCTAAAGAGCTAACACACTCATCCTGGCTCCTCTGCCTTCCATGAATCCTTTCTACACTTCTTCATGTGGCTCTATGGGTATCCCTCACTTTCTCACCGTTCTTCGGCCAACCGAAAGTGGCTTTCTGTGCTACAACTTTTGACAATACTTTGGGCATGCTGCTTTGTTTCCTGGTAGTCCCAGTTTCTAACTCTACCTCTACCCAACAAACTAGCTAACTAGCTAGCTAGCTAACTCTTTATCACCTTTTTCATTATTTATTGTTACTGTGTGTATGGGCATGCATCATAACAGTGTGTAGGAGGCACACATGCTATAGGTTGGAGAACAGTTTTGTGGAACTGATTCTCTCCCTCCACATTTCCGAGAGTTGCATGGAAGGAACTCAGATTACAGCCCTTCACCCACTCTGCCATCTCACCAGTCTGGAACTCTTGAGTTGCTTTTCATCTCAGAAGCTACTTGGCTAAAAGAATTTGTTTCTGCTGACCCCCACACTGCCACCACCATCTAGATTTAATTAACCTCATGGTACTGTGTGCCTTCTTACATCACATTTAATCGTTATATATTATATTGGTTTGATTTTGCGATGACTATTCTCCTGCCTTATTAGACTGCAAGACCAATGATTGTATAATTCAGTGCAGTGAAAATATGTGCTTAGATCCTGTTTTAGTTACTGTTGCTGCCTTCCTCACACACACGGAGAGAGGTACACTAGTTGAAGAATTTCGTGATTAGTCAGGTCTATGAGCATGTTTATGGGCAGTATGGTATGTGTAGCTTATAGAGGATTTTTAACAAATAGCAAGCTATGAAAACAAACAAACAAAACCCTTCAACTGTCTGCATGAGGATCAACAACAACAAAAATGAGCATTAATCTTGTCCCCAGAGTATACAATGTTATGGGGACTAGATATGTGATATATGAAAATCTCTGTCTAGACAAACATAAGAGGCATACTTAATACCATTTTGGAGGAACTATTATTGTCTCGATGCAAAGGAACTATGTAATCAAGTCATTTCTTATTTCAGGAAATGGGGCCCTTTTACCCAGCATCCTTTGAATTGCTAGGGTCTAAGAACATGTATGGAAGCTGTGAGAACTCTCCCAAAAGGAGCTGCATTTTCAAACTGGAACTGTACATGGTGTAGACTCTTCCAAATAGCACATCTTGATGGACTCAAGAAGTGACTGTACTGAGGAAAATCAGCATTAAAAGGGGAAGAATGGAGAGAGGAGGAGGAGAAAGAGGCTGAGTAGAAGGAGGAGAGGGGAGGAGAGGGGAGGAGGAGGTGAGGAGGAAGAGAGGGGAGGGGTGAGGAGGAAGGAGGAGGAAGAAGAAAAGAAGAAGAGGAAGAGGAAGAAGAGGAAGAGGAAGTGAAAGAAGGAGGAGGAGGAGGATAAGGAGAAGAAGAAGAAGAAGAAGAAGAAGAAGAAGAAGAAGAAGAAGAAGAAGAAGAAGAAGAAGAAGAAGAAGAAGAANGGAGGAGGAGGAGGAGGAGGAGGAGGAGGAAGAGGAGGAAGAAGAAGGAGATGAAGAGGAGGAGGAGGGAGGAGGAGGAGGAAGAGAGGAGAAGAAGGAGGAGGAGATGGTGGAGGAGGAGGAGGATGTGGAGGAGGAAGAGGGGGAGGAGGAGGAGAGATAGCAAAGGGAGGTCAATCCATAGTGACTATCCACATGACAGAAGAAAAGCATTAAGGTCAAACCTGTGATATACTTTCCTTTTAATTACTCACAGCTAGAAAAGGTTGGTAGGAAACCCTAGGATCTCATTTTGGTTACCATATATCTATATTGTCTATCATGTCTATTGCTATCTCTAATCTATCTCCATCTCCATCTCCATCTAATCTCTATCTCATCTCTCTCTAATCTACATATAACTTTTATACTGTTTGTTACAGTTTATATAATATATATATTTCTAATTTTATGTTTCTATCATTCTCAAATTATCATTTTTGTTGTCTTGATGCAATCTTAAAAGGTAAATAATCTAGTGTCAGCATTCGGATACAAATCCAAACAGCATGCCCAGGTGAGCTCCAGATACCTAAGTCCAGAAGCTCACTGATCAGAGAAGCAAGCCCTTGTGCATGGGTGTGGGCTTTTGGGTTGTTTTTTGGTTTTTTGTTTGTTTGTTTGTTTGTTTTGGGTTGTTTTTCTTTTCCATATCACAGCCCAGTAGAAGTGGGGAGGGATATGAGCACCAAATCCTAGACCCCGTTGTTCAGTAACTGATCAATAAGGCACTACTGCAAGGTAGCAAATGACCGCACAATGCACTGGGAGATGCCAGCCAGCTGTCAGCTCCCTGAAAACAATGCAAGGCAGCAAAGTCATTCAGCAGTGTCACACTGCTGTGGGCACATCAGGACCTGAAAGTAGGCAGTCTTCCACGTCATCCCCAGCAAAGGAAATGAGCACGCCTTCTCTGATGTCACTGCTGTTCCCAAGATGCTGTGTGTTCTTTACTAAAAGACTGAAACTGTCATTGCATCTGGAAATAGTGTTTTTTGGTTTTTTTTTTTTTTCTGTGAATAAAAAAAAAATCTGCTCTTTGGAAAACAACACTCCTTTTTTACTTTTTTTCCGAATTAGTATTTGCAAGGCAGTTGACATATTAGGATGTAAATCAGATTATCAAGTTGGTCTTAAAGCTTGTAAGAAATAGTGCTATCATTGGAAATCACCATACCAGCTACTGAAAGACACAACGGACCATAAATGTGACTAAAAGCCACCCAGTGAGTATTGGAGTACAGACAACAGGAAATGTGTTCAGAGTAGCTGACATTAATTCATCTAGCTCTATGTCTATAAAAATTACTGAGCTGCTCTGTACAAAAGTAGCAGGACAGATAACTAAATATGTTAACAAGATGATCCATGTGAAAGAATGTATAAGTTTGAATTTCAGAAGAATTAAAAATTTAAACATATTGGATATCATTACCATCACAAACTACTGAATAAAGGTTACTTTAGGCTAATTTTTTTCTTGATCTGGGTTGTATAGCATGTTTTTAAATGCGCTTTAGTTAGAATATTGGTCCTTAAGAATGATGGCTTATTGGAATATTGTTTTTGCTTTACTTCAGATAAAATCCAGGCACTTTTTATATCTGTGACAGACTAACAGTGGGTGACTTCAGCCCGTGCCTCATATCAGGTGATCTCATTGCTCTCATGCATGAAATCTCTCCCCATTCGCTATAGTTTCCTGTAGTTTCTTCAGCATCTTTCTAGCTTGGCATCACCATTTGTCCCTCTGTTAGGAGTATCAATGCCCCCTGCTGGTCAGCCTGCAAGGAGAGGCCTCAAAGTGCCTTCCCAACAAGGCTCCCACCCTACAGGTCACCTAAGAGGTCAGTTGTTCCCGCTGTCCTCTGAGACTCAACTGTAACAGAAAAGATGTCCTGAGTTCCATGATAAGGCACAACTTGAATTTTTACCTTGGAGTTTTCAACAGTAATCTTACACACAGTCTTAGGTTCACATTGCTGAACACCCATACCTACCTATTGATTCAGGACAATGTGTTGTTTAGTTTAAGGTCAGAGTCACACGAATTAGGGGAAAAAATATCCCTTGAAGATGAGCATTCTCTTCCAGTGTGATGAAACGCCTTTCAAACTACTTAGCTGGCTGTAACCTGTTACTACACTTTCTTAAAAACGTCTGTGATAGTAGATATCTTATATCTTTCTAATGCCTGCAAATGGTGCAATAACTAATTCACTGCCATGTAGTGTGCTAATCTTCTCTTGCATGTGTGGTCTTCTGCAATGGAAGTTTACAGAAGACTCTAAGTGGGATAGCCAGCCATTCTAGCTTGCCCACAATGCTAGAACAAGCTTCTCATCAACAGAAAAGCAGTACTCCTCCTTGTAGAATAATATGTAATAATAGTCATTGGGAAAGAACCTTTTGATAACATTCTATACAGTTTCTTCTTGTTAATTTGTATCCTTAATATTTGTAAGTCAACCCATTAGGTTGCTATTTTGCAGCATGTTCTTCTGTATGTACAGAAGAGCAGAGGAAACTTAAAACCATGGATACAAACCTGCAGTAGGAAAGCCACTGAAAACCAGACAAGAGCCAAATGTAGCCTTGTAAGATGAAACAACAGCATATGCAACAACAAAAACAACGACAAAAACAAAATGTGGAGAAGTTACATAGCCAGGAAGGCTTTAGGACAAAAGGGAAACTAAAACCAGAGAAAAAGGTTCCATAACCACGAAATTTACGAGAAAGATAAACATTATCCACTAGTCAGATAAATCTTAAAATTTAAAAAAAATATCCAAAATACATCTAGCTTTTTCCAGCCTAAGAAGATTTCTCTGGCCATTGTTCACTGTTACTCATGAAATCCTGAGTGATCTTCTGACAAGTTATTTTGGAAAATTCATCTGGATTTCTTGCTGGTAAAGAGTCTGCAGTTGTATTGACATGTGATGGTGTTCAGTCGCATCATTTCTTTCTCACACACAAAAGACAAGAACCTCCAATATCTATGGGACAGAGATGGAAATTAAGGATTAATATATTTTTTTAATTCCTGGGGTCTGCTGTAAAGGGAGGTTTGTGGATGATCTCTCCCTCACTCTACTCCTGAGCGAAGAACCACAAATTCCCAGATATCTTAGTGGTGACTCCGCAGTTTCCTGTCATCCTGTGGAGATGTTCAGACAAGTCAGTCCTAAGCTCCTGTGGGAATCAGGGTACTCTACAGTCCTTGTCCTGTAAAGCTGGCCTAGCAAGCTCCTGATGGATTGCTTTTCCCAAGTGACCTGCCAGAGCATGTACTGTCCTCCAATAGGCTATAATTAACTGATGCCTGGTTCATCTTCCCTGTGCCAGGTGCCAGGTAGTTGACACCCTCATAGCCTTGGGGAAGGATTCTCTCCTTCTCTGATAGGCTGATGAGAAGCAGATGAGACCCTCTACACCACTGCAATTCTGTCTTCTCTGGTGGTTTCTACTATTACCATGTAACAAAACAGTGAACTGGCTGTGCATTTTGACCTGATACAAAGAGGCTTTGATAATTACAGTGACAGAAAAATGAATCCAAAGTGTCTTTTTTTTTAAAAATTAATACAAAAATATTTTATTGTATATTCTCAAAGGTGCCTTTATGTATGTGCATTACTTTCTATGTTACCTGCACATCATTTATTATTTTATTTATTTATTTATCTATTTATTTATTTTATTAGATATTTTCTTTATTTACATTTCAAATGTTATCCCCTTTCCTAGTTTTCCCTTTAAAAATCCCCTATCCCCTCCCCCCACCTCCTGCTCCCCAACCCATCCACTCCTGCTTCCTGGCCCTGGCATTCCCCTATACTGGGGCATAGAACCCCAGTTTCTAAGTTTCTAAGTTTCTAAGACTCCAGTTTCTCCCTGAGGTAGTAAGTGGTGATGGTAAGGAGGACTCAAAGGTGACTGTCGCTAAAGAAAAATCTTTAAACATTTGATGTAAGAAGGAAAGCAGTTCTTAATTTTTCATGAAATTATGATAAGATAATAGATGCTGCGTGCTCTAATTTGGGATTGGAATATTCCCAAGGACTCCTGTTTTTAAGGGTTGGTCATAAGACTGTCCTACCACTGAGTGGTTATGAAACCTCTGAGGGTAGAGGCATTGTTAGAGGGCATTAAGTCATTGTAAGAACGTGGCCCTGACTCTTGGATCTCCTTTCTTTTCTTCCCACGCTGTCATGAGATGAGCAGAACTCTTCTGTCATACTCTCTCACTGTACCATGATTGTCAAACAAAACAGGGTCAAGCCGAACAGGGAAAAACTCTGAAACCATGGCTGTGTCTTGGTATTGTCCCTTGCTGCTGTGATACAATGCTCTGATAAAGGGGATTTAAGGAAGTGTTTGCTTTGCTTACATTTCAAGGAGCAGTCCATTTTGGTGGAAAACTGGAGGCAGCCAGAGCCTGAAGCATCTGGTCACACTGCATCCCCAGAAGAGAGTGAAAGCATCTCACTGTTGCTCACTTTGCTTTGAACTCATACAATCTGGAATGTCAGTCCAGAAATGGTACCACTCACAGACGGTGGGTCTTCTTAGCTAACTAAAGAATCAATCCAACAGGCCCAGAGATCCATATGATTCTAGATTTTGTCAAATATTATCTAATCCTCATAAACCCAAATAAACCTTTCTTCTTATTGTGATATTTATCTTCGGATATTTTGTCATAGCAATAGAAGGCATGGCACTGTGATTCACAGATAGTTTCCTTCTATGTTTTCATTTAGTGGCTTGGTTCATTTTCAAGAATTAGTTTAAGTACAGCAACAAAAAGAGAAACAGACCGACTGACGTCTTATATGCTGAAGTTGTTCCTGTTCCACTGAGCTAATACACATTAAAGAGTACAACTGGTGTAGGTAGATATTAAGAACAGCTCACAGAATGTTCCTGAAGAGCTTCCTACAGTCATCTACCACTTGCTGAATTAATGGATGTGAAAAAGAGGTCTAGTGAATTGCTTGTTCCCAGTGTTGGATGTCTGTGTTGTGAGCGCTGACTCTCTGCTCAATGCTCTTTATGCCATCCCCTTCCCATCTTTGCAAGAATTACCTGAAGATTGACCTGATAACTTGGGCAGATTCCTAATGTGGTAGCTTAGCATATTCACGAGGCATCAATATAAGGTATGAAGAAAGAAGCTTCCATGCTGACCTGGGTCAGGTTTAGATTCTTAGAGAATCTAAAGAACTTAAATAGGTTACACCTGGTGATAAGAGTACAGATTCTCTGACATCCAGGAATTAACTAATCACGCTCCACTACGTTCATAGCAGCCTTATTTATACTAGCCAGATGCTGGAAAGAACCCAGATGTCCCTCAACAGAGGAATGGATACAGAAAATGTGGTACATTTGCACAATGGAATACTACTCAGCTATTAAAAACAATGAATTTATGAAATTCCTCAGCAAATGGATGAATTTGGAAGTTATCATCCTGACTGAGGTAACCCAATCACAAAGAACTCACATAATATGCACTCACTAATAAATGGATATTAGCCCTGAAACCTAGAATACCCAAGATACAATTTGCAAAACACATGAAACTCAAGAAGAATGAAGACCAAAGTTTGGACACTTCACCCCTTCTTAGAATTGGGAACAAAACTCCCATGGAAGGGCTTACAGAGACAAAGTTTGGAGCTAAGATGAAAGGATGGACCATCCAAAAACTGCCCAACCCAGGGATCCATCCCATGATCAACCACCAAACCCAGATACTATTGCATACACCCGCAAGATTTTGCTGAAAGGACCCTGATATAGCTGTCTCATGTGAGGCTATGCCAGTGCCTGGCAAACACAGAAGTGGATGCTCACAGTCAGATATCGGATGGAACACAGGACCCATCCGACAGCTGACTGTGAGCATTCTCTAGAGGAGCTAGAGAAAGTACCCTAGGAGCTGAAGGGATCTGCAACCCTATAGGTGGAACAATAATATGAACTAACCAGCACCCCTAGAGCTTGTGTCTCTAGCTGCATATGTAGCAGAAGATGTCTAGTCAGCCATCATTGGGAAGAGAGGCCCCTTGGTCTTACAAACTTTATATGCTCCAGTACAGGGGAACACCAGGGCCAAGAAGGGGGAGTGGATGGGTAGGGGGAGTTGGGGGGAGGGTATAGGGGACTTTGGGGATAGCATTTAAAATGTAAATGAAGTAAATACCTAAAAAAATTGGAAGAAAAAATAAAAAAATCATTTAAATTGGATGAAATCTTAGATGACGTGTAAATATAGCAAAGGAGCACAATTACACAAAATATCTAGTTCTGATGGAGCAGTCTAGACCAGGATTTGACCTATGCATTTCTAACAGGCTCATGCCTGACAACACAAACTAGAAAAATTAGAATAAAGCCACGCAGTAGAAGCATGACATGTCAGTCAAAACTGAACTAGAAGGGGAAGCCCAGAGGAGCCTGGGAATTAAGGAACTAGCCAACAAAGGGTTCTTCACTTGAGAAGGAGATTCTTTGAGAAACTTGACTATGGCAAGGTAACCAGCACAGAGCTAATATCTCTCTCTCTCTCTCTCTCTCTCTCTCTCTCTCTCTCTCTCTCTCTCTCTCTCTCTCTCAAATAATATATTATGGCTGTATATGTAGCTCAATTGTGGAGGTCAGGCCTAATAGCCTCGTACATCTGAGGCAGATTCAAACCAACAGATAAAGAAGAAAGAAAAAAAAAAAAAAGACATGACTTGTAGATTTGAGAACTTCATACATAAATATATACACACATATACACATAGCCACACACATGCACACTTATGCACACACTCATGCACATGCACACACATATAAAGCCCACTTTTCCAACCCCTAAAATGTATTTTAAACTATAGGCAGACGAGAAAAAAAAAAACATCATTCTTTGAGTATCTTACCAATAATATCAAAATATGGAAGGTAGAGTTAAAAAGAATCACTGTTACTTCCTATTATGTAGAATTTTTCCTCTTAAACTCTAATGATACTTTTCTTAAGAAGCTTATTAATGCAAAGGTACCAGAAGATTGTATAGAAACCTGCAAAATTAGCAAGTAATTCCGGTGACAAGTCCAAGTCGGCACACAGAGCTGGCAATGGCATGATTTCGTTAGGATTGTAGTGAAGAGAATGATGAAGCTGTTATGGACTTCCCACACTAATGAAATCTCACCTTGAGAAACTAAGAACAAGAAAGACAATAACAGAGATGATGTGTCTCCACAAGTGGGAGACTTTCCCAGCCAAATGCCACTGACAGCCAAAAAGACGAGGCGAGGCTATTTCTAAAAACTGAACTCAAGAATTAATGGTGATTTATTACTCTGAGACTTTGACATTAATTAAGGCAAATTTAGCTGTATTCTTATCACTCCAAGCTGATGTTATTGCAGTTGGCTGGCAAGAGAAGACAAATTACTCAGGCAGGGGTTGCCAGCCCATCACATCCTCCTGTCTTCCTAACCCAGGAGAAAGGTTGCTGGAATTCTAGAACCCCTAAATTAAATTATGTTGGTGGGACCCTAGCCTGGCTATTCCCTTAATCGTGGCTGTTTGTACTTCTTTAAAATGGATGACTTATTTCTTTTTGTAAACTATAAAAGACCATTCATGATGTGTAGAGAAATATCTGAGAGAGGTTTTGAGGCAGAAGTAGACAGACTAGATTCTACATAGCTTGATGTATAAGAACACCACAAACTTGATGTAGCCCTTATTAAACTGTAATTATAGATATAAATACTGCTAGTTATTATTTATTGCATTTGAGGAAGATAGTGGTCTGACTGATGCAATACATTTACTTTGTGGAGAAAGCAATCTGAATTTAGAAAGCTTTGATGACTCAGTAGCTCACTGTGTAAAACTCACAATGAAGAGAGTAAATTTGTCATTCTGCTTTCTGGTCACCACCCGTATTGTTGTTCATCCTCAACTCACCTTCAAAGGAAGCGTGGCACCTTTAACAATGTGGCACACCTATCAGTTCTTACTCTCATATTGTAAGTATTTGGGGCTGAGTATTTGGTTTTACAATTGCACTTTATAAACTTGTTGCCAATTGTTCAATATTTTGTTCTAAATAAGAAACCAAATGCTCACTGTAGCACTGACTTTTATTTTTTTCAACATACCTGATTTGAACATTTGGCTATTGGAATCAACTGGTAGTCAATCCCATTAGATGTCATCATTACAAACCGGCTTGATATCTGTTTGAAGATTCCACTGTCAGTCACGTGTGGGTAGTAGTCATTACACTTCCTCATAAGACTTGAGAGCAAGTGGAAATGCAATGAATACACACTCGCCTCCTATGGACAAATCCTCTGAATTAATGCTCATGTCATCAGGTAGGTACTACTCTTATGGAAAAACTTATAAGTAACTCAGCCAGTGGAGGTGGAAATAGCTCAAGTAACAAGTGATTAATCACAATACTAGAATGGAACAAAGTTGAGATGCAAGCCCAGGCATACTAATGTTCTATGGCTACACAACCAATTATCTCAAAGCTTATTGATCCCGAAGAATAACATTCATTATCTCCCAGTTCCTTGGGGCTTGTCTGGATTGTCTGGCTCTACTTTACTTATGAGGTGTAAATTATGGTCCATATAATACCTGATTGAGGATGGATTTTCTCCTAAGCTCACATGGCTGTTTGGGAAATCCCATTGCTTACCAGCTTTTAGGTAGGAAGTCTCGGCTTCTTGCAGGCTGTTTCATGAAGATCACCCTTGAAAGCCTCTTCATAACACAGCTCAGAACATGGCAGATGACCCCAACATTGATCAAAGAAGAGCTCTATCATCACAGTCAAACACAATATGAGATTATTGGACTTCATTGATTTTTTTCACACTTAACCTTACAACCTTAGAAGTCACACCCCTTATAAGCAAGTCATCATATCTAGCTCAGTTTCAGGAGGATGTCAAACAGGAGTATGAAAACCAATTACAATACACACACACACACACACACACACAAACACACAAACACATTTACATATATATGAATATGTAAATATACATATACTTTTTATGAATAAATTCTTTTATCATATAAATAAAATATATGGAAGTATATTAGTTAGTTAGGGGCTATATAGGAACTACCATTCATAGAATGAGTTTACTCTTTTAAATATTTTTTACTCTATTCTTTACAATGACAATATTTTAAGCCTGTATTGATATTATGTATTTTCTGCCTCAATACTTCCAATACAGTTATAAAATCCTCACTTACAACCTTGCCCATCTAGCACCAACAGTTTTGTAGATTTTTGAGTAACTACTTAAACAGAATCCTGAGTGCGACTTAGTGCATCTTGGATAGTAAATTAAGACACTGTGTCCTGTCACTCTACCTTACATTACAGATCACTCATTATTGTGAGGCATATTAACTCTTCTTTAGTTGGCATACTATACACACTGTGTGGGAAAGCCACATTTTAGATGCAAGTACTTTTATGAAATTGCCAAGGGAAACACCAAAAATCCAAATGAACTATCTTATCTGTAACCCCTGACAAGACAGACTGATGAGCGCACATTTAAAGACAGGTGGGATTTATTTTCTGCTTTAAGAACAGTGAAAGGATTTTTATAGAATTTAAATATATTCTCATAACCAATTACAGGAATCTAAATGGAAAACCATTGCAAGATGGTAATCAGCAGCTTCGTGCAAGAGGTGGACATAACTAATCCAATCTAGCCTCTACTGCAGCCACGGCTTTGAAGAAGAAAAGGTGCTAATACTCTCACATCCAGAATTACTATCACAATTTCAGGACATGATGATATTAATTTAGCCCCCAGCCAATCACATTGAAATCATAACTGTACAACAAGGATTAATCCATTCATACTCTGTGTTCTGGTTTATCAGACTCTGACACCAGCTTCAAAAGGAAGTCATGAGATAGGTCTGTTCTGATAGACATAAGACAGTAGTTGCTACCCATCAATAGCCTAAAGAAATGTTTGCTATCAACTCCACCCTCTCTTCCTTCTTATAAATGCCAGTTAAAATGTTCACGACTTCTTGTGGAGTCATGACGATTCTCACTCTGATACTAACTACCAGTATAGAGGATGCAAATATCATTCTGTCTTAGTCGGGGTTTCTATTCCTGCACAAACATCATGACCAAGAAGCAGTTGGTGAGGAAAGGGTTTATTCAGCTTACACTTCCATACTGCTGTTGATCACCAAGGAAGTCAGGACTGGAACTCAAGCAGGTCAGGAAGCAGGAGCTGATGCAGAGGCCATGGAGGGATGTTCTTTACTGGCTTGCTTCCCCTGGCTTGTTCAGCCTGCTCTCTTATAGAACCCAAGACTACCAGCCCAGAGATGGCACCACCCACAAGGGGCCCTCCCCGCTTGATCACTAATTGAGAAAATACCTTACAGCCACATCTCACATAGGCATTTCCTCAACTAAAGCTCCTTTCTCTGTGATAACTCCAGCTGTGTCAAGTTGACACAAAATTAGCCAGTACACATTCTTAAAACTGGAACGCTATTATATTCAGTAGTGGATGATTGAATCACGTATGGAAATCAAAGAGGAAAAGCGACGTGGGGCAGGTCTAGGAGACATCATATGTGGGACTTCCAGTTGCCTGAGTCCAGTGCAATGATGCAAATGCAAACAATACCCGTTTCTTTTGGCAGTAATGAGTAGCCATAGCTATGGGGTAATGCCAACCAGAGATGTTTAGTAGCACTCACTGTGTCTTGGTTTTCTGAGTTTAACTGGGTCTTCGCTTTATGAAAACTTAGGACAAGGTTGCCCTCCTCAGCTCTTGTAGTGGCCAAACTTAAAGGTGTTTCCCATTTATCTTCTACATAAATCACTGACATCAAGGATCTGGACTGGCACAAGACCTATGGGGAAACAAAGATACACATGTAGATCAGCACAGACCTGTACCAGCTCACAGCTATGTGAACCAGGTTCCTGAAAGGGAGGCTGGGGCTGCATGGGAGAAAATGGCAAGAGAAATAATGAGACCAAGACAAAGATACTGATCAAGGCCCAAAGTTTACTTAAGAGTCTGAGCTTATAAAGGGGGAAGGCCCATCCCCCACTACACCAGGCTCTCATTACTTTGTTGCCAGGCTGTTGTTAATTCAGGATAGTCTCTGGAAGACAGGTTGAGCCTCTCAGTGGATAGCGGGGCATCTTTGTGAAAACAGTAGAGGTGGCAGAACAATAGACCAATCTAGGTAGGAAGACTCCACCCTAAGTGGTCTTTTGCTCACAGTGGCAGGAGAGGTCTGAGCCAGCCTGCTCAAGACTGGGGGAGGCTACACAAACCAAAGGCTTCAAAGTTACATTCAAGGCACTCAGGTGTAGAGGAATTGTAGTCCAGCAGCATAGCTGCTCTGGTCACAAAGACCTTCTAGGTCTGAATGATCTGTTGGAATGCACACACTCCCTCTGGCTGTGCACACATTTAATCCCAAACTGATATCGAATTGAAGGGTGAACAAAGTGATGAATCAGAGAATGATCTGACAGAATGAGTCAGAGATAGGATACACCCAGCTCTAAGGAGAACAGCTATTTAAGAAAAGCACAGGGAGAGTGAAGAGAATTCTTTCAGTTTGGACAGTCAGATGGGAGGCAGTGCAATGGACTCTTTCCCTCCGGAGTTCATGCAGTTCATTGCAGGTCGGCAAAGGCAGTTGAAGCCAGAGAATAAGAAGCCAGAAAATTAGAACAAGTTGCCAGTGTTAGTTTTTGGTCAAGCAGAGCAATTCGGTGAGAAGCTGAGAGAAGTCATATTGAATTAGTCAGCTTGGAGAGGAGTTTGAGTCAGAATAGCTGAGTTGAATCATCTAGTCAGAGTTCAGAAAGAACTAGAAAGGGTGAGCTTATTCAGCAGTAAGCCTCAGAGATAACAGTTAGATCAGGTGAATAAAAGTCACATTCACACCCAGGGAAAAAATCAAATCTGTTTTTAGGTAAGATTAACTCTTTACTGCATACTAGTCAAGATCATTTCTTTCCAGGCACGGGAATTTTTAGATCATTCAAATACCCTATTGATACTTCCAGGGCTGACTTTGGCTCTTGCCACCATCTGCCTAAGCTATTATCCACTCCAACAGAACATAGAGACATGGCCAGGTTTTGGGCTACCTCCTTTTTCCTCATGGGATGGCACTGGATACAATTCTGAACAAAACTCGCTTTTCCTTCTATGCCTTACTTACCTGCTGTTGTGTCAGCTCTCTTGTTGAGTGTTCTATGGTGTGTTTGCATGGATGCTGGACATCTTACTATCCCCAGGACTTGTTTTTTTAGTGACCAGATTCCTTACCTTGTGTTGTCTCAAAGGAAGTACCTGAGTGAAGGACTCAGTCGTCTATTAGAGATAGAGATGGTTCAAAAACCAGAAGTGAGCTTGCAGGAATGCAGTATGAATAAGTGTGAAATGCAGCATGCAAGGTTACTGCTATGGACACATGTATTGTTGTTAATCTAGGACAATGGATCTCAATCCTCCTAGTGATGCCTCCCTTTAATACAGTTCTTCATGTTGTGGTAACCCCCAACCATAAAATTATTTTCATTCTTACTTTATAACTGAAATTTGTTATAATAGTTATGGGTCATAATGTAAATATCTGTGTTTTCTGATGTTCTTCACTGAAGCCATTGACCCACAGGTTGAGAAACTGCTCTAGGGACTCCTGGAAAGTCCACAGACTTTCCACTTGACATACTTTCTTGTATACCATATTGGTCAAGTATTTGCCTTATTGCAATTCCCTCTTGCTACAGTCTGACATCAAGGAAATCTGTAGCATCAGTCAGTCAGTGAAAACCGAAGGTGTTTCTAGAGCCTGGGGAACCTCAGTCACATCTGTTACAACTGTGCTTATACCAACACTTGTGGTTCACGAGTGCTGGAAAGGATTCAACATACCAGGAGGGTAGGTGTCATTTCCTAGCGATTATGAAGATTGAAGCAATAAGCATGAGTGTGCAAATATCTCTGTGGAAAGATAGAAAGGTTGTTGTGTCCATATCTAGGAGTGGTGTATCTTGGTCAAATGATAGTCTATTATTTAGGTTTTTTTTTTTTTTAATTATTTAGGTTTTGTGAACCCTCCACAATGACTTCCATAGTCACTTTACAAGTTTGCATTCCCGACAAAGGTAATTAAAATCCCCCTTCCCCCATACCCACAGTGACATTTGTTGTCCTTTTTTTCCTTAGTGATGGTCATTCTGACAGAAAAGATATATATTCTCCAAGAAGTTTCAATTCAAAAGGGGTGGTACATTTTAAAAGATATTTATAGGCCTTTGCTTCTCTCTCTCTCTCTCTCTCTCTCTCTCTCTCTCTCTCTCTCTCTCCCTCTCTCCCTGTCTTTCTTTCTTTTGACCTCCTTGTTTAGTTCATTGGCACAGTGTTGACAGTTGCTCGTCTTTCTTTAGTGTATAGGTTTGTCTTTGTTATGAATTTGAAATACTAACTCCCTGTCTGAAATATAGCTGGAAAATATTTTCTCTCATGTTATAGGCAAGACAGTACATAGCTTTGCAGTTTCAAAGTTAGGCTTTAACTTTGTTCATTTATTAATGACAGGTTCTCTTAAGCCCATTTTGAAGTGCTAAGAAAGTTTTAAAACATATGTTATTTCTTAAGGACAGTTTATATCTTCTAAGAAGTTCAATTGGCATATTCAAATTGGTCTTCTATCATTTCCCATTAGCTTTTATTAGCAAAGAGTGCCATTATAAACATAACATAGCATGTTTAGGCTTGGTGATTCAAGTCTCAGAAAAAACACTTTTATTCACTCCGGCACTTATGTGTCCATATTAAGTTGTTAGTCTTTATCAGAGCTGTCCAGACATTCTTCAAAGCAAATGTATTTAGTATATTACTTTGTACTCTTTGAGCAGACAGCAGCATAGTTTTTGACAGCTTATTTTCAACAGCTAAACATGAAGACATTGTAAAACTGTCTAGAAGCATTTAGCCTAGTGTTAATGATCTGTTTTGACTTTCTTGTCTCCAGTGTCTGATGTTCCAGCTTCGGCTTCTGCCACTGAAGATAAGATGACATTTGATAGCTGGGTTCATCCCATGGAAAGTTTAATTTAATTACAAGGGGGTTTGATTTTTCTAGATTAAAAGGTCAAATATTATAAAATTCTTTTTTTTTTTTTTTTTTTTTTTTTGGTTAGAAGATTTGAGAAGACGGCATAGTGCAAAGTTCAGAGGCCCAGACAAGACTTCGATACTTCCCAGATGGCTCAAATTGATGCACCAGGGACGATTCTCATTAGACAAGTAGAGACACACACAAATACATTCAAGGGGTCACACAAGCCACTTACGATAACTAATGACAGTACTACTTTTTTTTTTTTAAAGAATGCTTTTTCATCAGGGTGATTTTTTTGTGTGTGGGGGGGCAGGGAGAAACAGAAGCTAGTCAAGAACTATATAAATTTGCAAACAGTGAAAAAAAAATCTGTAGTACTTTGCAAATGCAAATACTCCCAGATATCACACAGAAGTGCTTCACAGTATCTCCTATTCTCAGGGACTCAAAGCACCACCACACAAAGTCTGCTGATGTTTTAGTAAGATGATACATTCAGACATTAAAAAAAAAGGACAATAGATTCCAGAAAGTTCTGTTTGCCCTCAGCTCACTAAACAAGATGAGGGATGATAGGAGCCAAAGCTTCAGAGTAAGTTCATTTAAGAACATGAAGTGCCTGAGGAATGAGGCCTGTGCCCAGGACACCAGGGTCGACTTGACCAGCCGACTTGAGAACATCTGAAACATCTAAGTGACAACCTTATAGCAAAGAATAAAGCATTGCAGAGCTACAGCTAGCGAGAAATGAGTTCAGGGCCCAGAGCATGTAATCACTGCCTGTGCGCAGGACAAAGGGGGACATAGACTTCAAGGCAGAGAGCCTAACAGACTCGAAATTTGGCTTCATCTTACAGACCAAAAGATAAGACAGGATAAAGAAAATGACTCAAAGATTCCTGGGTAGTGAATTCGTAGCTAGAGCTGGTGGAGTGTGTGTGTGTGTGTGTGTGTGTGTGTGTGTGTGTGTGTGTGTGTGTNTGTGTGTATATGTGTGTGTGCTCCTTAGACAATGGGAGTTGAAAAAAAATGAGGGGGACAGCTGGTGTTTCAGTTCCATTTTTAGCTTATCTTTCAGACTAAATTTGTGCCTGTGTCATTTGTTTCTTCCACAAGTTTTCACTCTTGTGGTAAGAAGGTCCAGCAGGCCCTGCCAGTGAAACGTGATGCTCCCTTCACCCCTTCCACCCCTACTTAAAAAAAAATTCCAATGACAGAATCACTGGGTGGGGGAACTCAAAGATGCCATCTGCTTGGACATTTCTAGCCTATTGGATCCAGTGTCTCACAAAATCTGTCTTGGATAATTAATACAAATTGATTTGGGCAGGCGTGCCTCCACATGAGATGAAAACTGGCTCAAGACTGTAAACAAAGGGAAATGACGAACGGCCCTTCCCTCGGAGAGCAGTACTTGAGTTTTCCATCAGAGAACTGCGGTCTGAAGACTTCCTTCCTAGAGTCAGGATTATGAGTTCATTTTTGGTCGGGACATGCATCATCTACAAAGTCATAAAGACCACATAGAACACAACCACGGCAGGCTTTGAATTTGGAGAGGGCTAAATATCAATAAAAGCAAAATTGAATCTCATCAAAAAAGAATGTTAAAATTCAGGAGTCCTCCCTTTGTCTTATGAATTCCCTCTCTGAATTTTTAGCTGCTTTATGTTTACTGAAGTCTGAAATACTGCGTGGAAAGTTCCAGAAAGAAACCATTTGTTATTTTTAAACTCTATATTATTTTGAGCAGCATGATAAAGTCGTATGCCCTGACAGTTGTCCAGCTCATTGTGTTACTTAGCAATTGTGTTAAAGTGTATTATATGTAATTATAGTATTCTGTAATTAGTTGTTAGCCTTTTATCTTGCCTACTTTATAAAATTTTGTCATAAGTACACATGCATAGTAAAGTAACTTAAATACTGCATCTATGACATATTCAATGTTATTTCTATTTTTAAGCATTTGGAAAGGGGAGGCTATAGTTCACCAGAGAAAAATTAACCAAAACAGTGTTGTTGCAAGTGACAGAGACTACCAGGAAGACATTCTTCCAAACCCCAGTTGTAAAGACAGAGAAAAATTTTGAGCCTACTCAACGACCTTCTATGAGCTCCATAATCTTTTGGTGTCCAGTGTTTATTTGAACAAACTGAAAAGTATAACTCAAAGCAAAGACTATATCACATCCTTCAACAGCTTCATAGAAATACTTTCTTCCCAACTCTGCTGTTCTTGTGGGTCCAGATCTTTGGACTTGGTTTTTGCGCATGCAGTTTTGCCAACAGAGAACCACAAACAGAATAATTTGGGAATGTTTGTTGTCAGGAAAAGAAAATAAAATCTAAGCAGGGGAAAATTACAATGTAAGTGTAGGATATATATATGATTACATTATGATATAGATATATAGATATATCTATCCATCTATCTATCTATATATCATATAATTGCGTACCCTTTAGCGTAAACAATAAAAATTTCTCATGATGACAATTGCTTAATTCCAGATTGATTGCAACTTTATGGTAAACTACAACTACTACAATTTGTTTTGGTTGTGGAAAGGAAATTGTTCCAAAGCAAATCTCATCATCTCAAACAGATCTGCTCTCAGATCAGCTGTCCAAATTGAAAGCCTAGAGAAGCTTCCTTGACTGCAACTCTTCCCAGTTTGGGTAAGAGTTGGACCACACAGGGAAGCAAGAGTCCGTTGTTCACTGTGACACGGCCTCGGTAATGATCTATGGCTGTGTCTACTCAGACGCCTCACATGACTGAGCCCAATAAGGCCCGGAGGAATCTTTCACTTCCAGTATGCTTCCCTCATGTCTGAGGTCTCACTTCACCATTGTCCTTCCAGCCAAGCTGGCCCTCACTCAACAGACGCCATCCATTCTGGAAGTCTGACTGAGACGCTGACTGGGCTGGGACACAGACAGAAGCCAGTGCCAACTCTCTCTCTCTCTCTCTCTCTCTCTCTCTCTCTCTCTCTCTCTCTCTCTCTCTCTCTCTAACTCCACATCTCTGTGTGTGTGTTCCAAGATGAACAGACTTGAAGCCAGAGTCTTTCAGAACTTTGGGGCCACTTAATCCCACAGAGATATTCATTGCTGCCATTCTTGGCCACCCCTCAAACGCACACTCCTGTGGTCGCCTGCCCTCTCACGTCCTCAAACTCACGCTCCTCTGGTTCCTCTGCTATGACTCATCTTCCTACTCCCTCTGGGTTCTTCTGCCAAGCTCCTGGCCTCTGTGCACATTGCTCATTGTGTGCCCTGCCCTTGCCTACTTGCGACACCTGTTGAGAACCCACATGCCCTTTCAGACTCATTGTAATAATCATCCTCTTCTTTGTAGAGCAGAAAACCAGCTCTTCCTAGCGGCCTGGCTCTTAAATGCAGGCCTTTCCATTTTCTTACTTGCTTCACATTGAAATATAATAAATTGTCAATTCATGCGATAAAGCAGCTGTCCTGCCTCTTCCTCAGAGGAAATAATTCTTTGGTTTGAACAGCTCCCACCATTGGAAGGTCAACATTCTGAGGTCCTACTGTGGCTTGTACTTAATAGTTTTATCTTTGGAGCCTAGAACAGTGAGCCCTGACCTATAGAAGGTTTACCTTAAATATATTTTAACTGAATGTGTGTCTTTACCAAGAATAGCTTCTTGAACCCCACGATGTATTTTTTCATATCACCCATAATTTTTGCTATAGTCCTATGAGAACTTTGATTACTGTGCCTGGAGAATTCCCTGTCCAGTCATAGCACTGTACTGAGCGTTCTTGGTCCCATTTCATGGTACAATTTGCACTTTTAGACCAGCACCACTCATCTTCATGGCTCCTTTCGCCCAGGATGTAAGGTTAGTTGGGTTGGAGTTGTCAGTTGGGACTCATATCTTTTGTATACAGGATAATTACAGGAGCTCGCACCACTTTTATGGCCAGCAGCTAGTTTCCATCTCTTCTTAAAAGGCTCTTCACACTGCATATGTAGCAGAAGATGGCCTAATCGGCCATTATTGGGAAGAGAGACCCCTTGGTCTTGCAAACTTTATATGACACAGCACAAGGGAAGGCCTGGGCCAAGTAGTGGGAGTGGGTGGGTAGGGGAGCAGTGGTGGGGGAGGTTATAGGGAACTTTCGGGATAGCATTTGAAACGTAAATAAAGAAAATAATAATAATAATAATAATAAAAGGCTCTTCACAGAGGTTAAAGCATGGCACTTCCTGAACCTGTGCCCATGTTCCCGTTCTCAGTTTACACACTCCTCATCTTCTCTGAAACACAGGACAGTGCCTCCTTCATTGGTTTTCCTTCTGCTTTTCTTCCCTTTGTAGTTTTTTTCTCTAGCTCCTTGCATTATTTTCCATAAAGATACATTTGTGTGTGTGTGTGTGTGTGTGTGTGTGTGTGTGTGTTTGGGTTAGGGTATGCACATATGTGTATGCAGATGCATGTGCTTTTGTAAGTTGGTTCTTCTCGATTACCCTCTGCTTGTTCCTTTGATGAAGACAAGCTCCTAGGCTGGGGCTACTCTATTGTCACCTAGCTTAGCACTCATGATCTTTCAGCATCAGCCTGACTTTGAGCTGTGTTTATAGGTACGTATGTGCAGGATTGTTATGTGGTTCTCATATCCAAAGTCTGGTCCTCATAATTCCTACTAAGAGCTCCAAACCTCTGGTCTACCTCCCCAGCATACTCTATGCCATTCTTTATCAAGTTTTATGTCCTTAGGTCTTTAAACATTATTCTTTGATTCAAAATATTATGTGCAGAATGCTTACTCGAAGATAAGAGTTTTAAATGAAAAGAGAATCTGCCAATTAGGAACTAGAAAGGAAAGAAAAGAAATTTCTAAGTAACTTAAATGTGGTTTCTTATTTATTTATTATTTACTTATTTATTTTTAAATTTGCTTTTAACTATTTCTTGATCAAAATGAAAAGCAAAACAAACATAAAAATTGAGTCATTACCACAATCAGATAACTCAAAGAAATCTTTATAGACCATAAGTATCATCCCAATTTTAAGCATAATAGCTACCTACCTAGCTCAAGTCATTAACACTAGTGCTCTTTATGGAATTTTTCTTCCCATAAACTTTCTAATTCTTGGCAAATATTTTCTACAATTTTGTGCCAGTCTTTATGTTTATTTTTAGTTTGAATCAAAACTCTTATTTTTAAAAATCTGTTTCCATACATGGTCAAAACAAATAACTGTTTGTTCCTCTATAGAGCATAGTTGTGGTATGTAATCAGTCAGCAGCCTGACATTGCTCTACAGCATCTGTTCTTAGGTTTACATTGGTTTAGTGCCTTGATTCCCTCTAATGACCTGGTCAATGTACCAAAATACCCTTTACTGCTCAGTGTATCTTGCTTGTTCAGACAGAGAAGACATTCTAAGATAGAAATTTATGAATCAGATGGAGAGAGAGTTATTTGTGATAAAAGCTCGAGAATGATAACCATTATATAAGAATCTGTGCACAGAGATGAAGCTCAACATTGTTATAGAGTTGGAGAGAGTGCAGGCAGCCCACGTCTGTAGACATCTGTACCAACTGCAAGCTAAGGATGGAAGATCCATGTAGGAAAGGAGAATCAAGTCATGATAGCAGGATTGGAACATTTTCAATAGGCAAGTATCTCGGGAGACACTTCCAAGCATCAGTCACCTGGTGGGCTTAGAGAAGAAATACGGGAAAATGTAGAGATGAGTGTGGACAACCTAGGGATTGGTGTGAAGACAGTACACTCCTCAGCTTAAAAGAGTTTGGCTTAACCGCATTTGACTTTATAGTGACAAGAAACCACACGTACAGGAAGACCATGTTCCTGGTGATCTCTAAAGCTGAGCAGTGGTAGTGGGCTGTCATATACTATGCTACAGTATACCGCCATGGAATTTTGAAATGTCTTCAAGTCTCCTCCCCTCAGGAGTAAACACAGAGGTTAACATCAGTGCAATGTAATATAAAAGACTTGCTTCCATGTTTTGTTTGTATATAGGGCCAGTGAATATGTTTCATATTTTCAAGATGTAGTTTCTGTCGCAGATACATAATTCTACAGCTATAATATGGATGCATGCCATCATAGATAATGTACAAAGGAATGGACATGGGTACATTTCAATAAAACTTTATTTATAGCAGACAAAGGTTACTAATTCCTGATTTAAAGTTAAGTAATAATAAAGGCCATTTTTTAACAATGATTAAAACCTTAGTTTCAATTTGGCAAGCTCTTAAATTTTATATAATTTCATTATAAGGATATTTTAGAAAAGGAATTGACCTAAGATGTTTCCATAATGTTTTATTGAATAGTAAAGGCAAAGCAATTTTATTTGATTTATTTACACTCTCACTTGACATTGGAGGTCTAGGGTGACTCTTCTATTTCAAATCTATAATTTGATATGGGTGCTTATAAGATCAGCAACAGAAAGGATGAATTGGAAAGAATTTTTTCTGAGATAAAGAAGATTGGTGAAATATATATTTTAAAGCAATGCGAGGGAGTGACTTTTCTGGACATCTGTTTTATCTTGCACTGTGGCCAAAGTAGTCAGCACTTGCTCCTCTCTGTGCTTGGTTTCCAGTAAGAAATCACTCTAATTCCATCATTTCTGCTCAAGATGTTAAGTAAACACAGGGAGAGACACACAATCCATGCAGAAGTTCGAGAAGCCAAACGATCCATTATTTGCCAAAGAGGCAGGATATTGCTTATTTGCCCGCAGTCCTTTAAAGAAAACAAGAATAATTAACAAGGGGAGGCCAGAGAAGAAATTGAAAAGGTCTCAGGGTGTATCTAGCATCTGCAGAACAATTTAATTTTCTCAGTCAAGATGTAGCAAATGGTAATGAATAAATCATGTCCCTGTTTGTTAATATGCTCCATCAGGTCGCTTATTTTGAATGAAAACAAGGTTTCTGCTGCCAATGTTTTCTTAATTTGGTGGCTAGAAAAATTTCAGACTCACCACTTACTTATCGTTAATACTTTGTTACCGCCTTTTGCATTTCGGGTCAAGTTGGTTAACGGCTCAATTCACTGAGTATTTATCGTGTGCCTACAGAATGTTTGGCAATTGTCAAGATGACACAGATATGACAGAAAACAACTCAAACTATCCAAAAGATATTTTAATATGGATTTGCCTTAAAAATATTACTTTAAAAGGTTTACTGTATTTGGTCCTTTCTAACATGTATATGTTATCAATCAATGTGTAGTAAATTAGCTCCACATCTGACTATCTGTAAACAGAAAATGCATTCTCATAGTTTCTGCAACTCAGGGGACACAGTGTAGCTGGATGTCTCTAGGTCAGGGCTCTCTTGTGGAGCAATGCAGACATTCACTGGGGCCACAGACACTCAAGAGGGGACACTTTGTTTCTAGACTTCATTTTGCCTTTGTTCTCAAAACCTTAAAGATTAAAACCACATCCATTGTATGGGCTTCTCTCTAAGGTTATTAAAAAATACACAGTAATTACTCTCAGCTAACTTGCTTGCAAATTTATAACTAATGTTTGATTACAACAAATCTCATAATTTCAATAGAGCTTATAATTCAATACTGTTAAGAAACATACATCATGCATTCCCAATACTATTCCATATTCATTTTCTAAATACCCAAATGGAATAGAAATATTATGTTGTCAACATTATTAATAGGTATACTGAAGTCATCTTTTAATTTTTGTTTTTATGAAATTATAATGCAACAAAAAGTCACCAATAAAAGATATTTTCCTCCTTAAAAATTGATAGTATATTTCAAAGTGGAAGAGAGACAAGCAAATATTTAGAATTGGAGATCTACAATTCTGTTTTATCTTTACAACTTTTTATTTTTTTGGAGAGAATATTCCTTTAATATCAACATTGATACTGCTTAACAGCATAGGGAAGAGGCAGTGGAGAAACAGACCTACCCAGCCTAGACTTGAACAACTGAACCCCAAACAGCTTAAGAGTCACTCAGTGAAGAGGAAGGGAGGGGCTGGAAACCAAGGCTTGAAACTTAAATAGAGCATGGCAAACTGGGAGAGGCCTGGTTGTGAAAGGAGGGTTGAGGGTTGAGCAGCCCTAGCACAGGTCTTCAGCAGTGAACATGCCCTTGGCTCTATGCAAAATGGAGTTTTTGGCTGCATCGTAAGGATATTCCTTGGACGGGATCTCCAGGACAGCTGGAATGGACCACTGGTGGGCATCCAGGGCATGCCGAACCATCTCTGCGTTGTACTGGTTGGTGAGAATGATGCCAATGTCATCCCTGTTTAGAAACTGCCTGAAAGTGTCTTTGATCTCATTGATGGTGGTATCCTTCTCCACTACCAGGAAATTAGGGTGTTCTTGTTTAGCTCCCCTGTGCTGCCCAACCGGAAACCAGTCATCTTGTCCTTGTCCCCAATCACCTCACCTCATGGATTAGTTTACCCCTGCCTGCCATCCTGTTGACTATGCAGAACACTCCCCAAACCTCTGTAGTGCCCCTTTCCATTAGAGGCCCCTCCCTTCCTCTTTACAACTTTTAAATAGAAGAGCACATGTATATTCATTCTGAAAACAATTTTGCCCTTAAGAAAGTTTTATTATGGAAAAATATATTTATGACTTACCTTTATAACCATTTACCCGCATGAAATTCAGTAAGTTATGAACATTCACTTACAGAATAAAACTAAGCATTCTTTGACTAATTCCCAATTGTGTGCTTCTCAGTCCCTGGCCAATACCATTCTCATGCGTCTCTGAATTTGAATAGTATGTTCCTCGAATTAGTAGGCTCTGTGTGTGTTTTTTCTTCTTTTAGCTCAATATCTTGAAGGTTCACCCACTTTGCAGTCAATGATAGAGTGGAGTAAGATGCTATCGGCTATATTGTGTTTATCTCTACATACCACCAACAGGCCTTGGTGTTTCCCACATTTTGGAACAATATTGCTATGAACATAAGTGGTCAAAGAGTTCTTTGAGTCCCTGGTCTCTTTGTGTTTGTATATGCATCATGGAGAACTGGAATTTCTGGATCACGTTTTGAGTCTGACTCCATGCTTTTCCACAGCTGGTATTTTGTTTCATATTCCCACCAGCAAGGCAGGACCCTAACCTCTCTAACTTGTGCTTTGGGTACAGCTCATTGCTGCTCACAGTGGCTCACGCTAAGGTGGTGATTTTTGGAGATGGTGTTCTTAAAGATGTGTCCAGAGGCCACTAAGTCATGAATACCATTGCCCTCAAAAAACAATTCTGACTTCTTGGAGTGACGTCTCATAAAAGTAAGTCATGAGAGCCCAAGCTTGATCTCTGGTTTCTTTCTTTCTTCTGGGCTGAGATGTAATTCTCACTGCCGAATGCTCTGCCGTGTGCTTCTGGAATCCTTTCTGGAACTGGCATTCCCCTGCCTTCACTTCAAGCATCAAACACTGAACCAGACTAGTCTCTCTGCTTTTTAAACAAGGAAACTGTTTTTGGTGTTTTGCTATAGTAATGAAAATAGATTTATAGAACATCTTCATTGATACTTGTTATTTTATTTGGCTACTTGGTGGTGGCCAGCCTGACAGGTCTAAAGTGAGTTTATTGTGATGTTGGCTTGCCTTTTTCTCGAATTCTCATGTATTTAGGAGATGTTTTGGTAGACTGTTTGAAAAAAAATAGAAATCTTTTTTCTTATTTAAGTCAGGTAATCTATTTGTGTTATTAGTTCTTCTGTATATAGATTAAATTTTCAATTTTTTCCTTCCATTGATTGGTTGTGTTTTCATTCTGTTGATTGTGTTTTTTGAATTGATAATTCAAAGTTTAATGTTTTGGAAACTCTCTGGTGTTATCAATTACAAGGTAAAAGCTGCTGCTCTAAGTTCAGCCAGGAATTTAGCAATATTATAGATATCAATGTGAGATTCTGAACTGGGGTTTATATCTTCTATGTTTTCAGTCTGACAAAATCCACGCAAACTAGATTCTAAGAGGATTAGAGATTGTTCTAGCATATGTAAGGTGTTCTAAACTATAAAAGAAGGAAACTCCCAGAAGTCTAGATAGGTCCATGTGATTCGTGTGACATCTCTAACAGAGTTAAAGCACCTAGAAGGCTAGAGACATGGCACAAGGCAGATGTCCCCTAGAGACATGGCACAAGGCAGATGTCCTCTAGAAACATGGCACAATGCAGAAGTCTTCTCTATATTTATTTGGATGAATTAATATTTTAGTTAAATGTTAACCTGATTATTTCATATTTTCTGATTTAGATATGAGGGCTTTGCATTTGATGGAGTATGGGTTTCCAAAAAGTCAAGGATCACACCTAGGTGGCTAGTCTAGATTGAGCAGTGTATAATGATTATATTTACTTCATAGAAATGTCAGAGACAAAACAACAATAAGCAATGTATCTTGACATTGAGACAATTTCCCTGAAGAAGCATGTATCTCAAATTTAGAGAGATCAAATGAAGACTGTGTTCCAGAGTGCACACAAAGCTTTGTCTGTGTGTGTGTGTGTGTGTGTGTGTGTGTGTGTGTGTTTTCTATATAGGCCTATATGAGGTATGTGCAAAATTTTTCTGACTCTAATTTCTTTCTCCCTTGACCTTGGTTTTCATATGTACTTTGGATCTTCAATCTTGCCTCCACGAACTTGATTCTGCCTGTATCATCCTATTCTTTTCTTTCTGAATTCAAGTGTTGAATAATTATCAGAACTCACTATGTGCCAAGAACATTATAGTCAAAACAAACAAACTATTCTTGCCCCAGTGGAGCTGACAGTCTAATAGAGGATAAAAAGGGCAAAAATAGAAAAGTACAATAGGATGTGACACGTATTATGTAAATGAAATATTAATTGCTGTAGAAGCAGAAAAAGAATCTGCAATCCAGTTCCATTATGCCAAGAAAAGTTCCCCAGTAGAAGTTACATCTGAGCCTGAATGGTATACGATTTAACTAGGGAAGATGGGGAGAAGTGAGAGGATGAGGTTGGAAACATCAAGACAATGCAAACCTTCTCAAAGACTTGAAGAGTAGAGCTGGAGAAGAGAGTGGTGAATGAAATGAAAGAAGATATTTGACTATGTAAGTGAAATAGGGTATGGTTGGAGCAAAAAAAAAAAAAAAAAAGGCAAAACAAATAAGAAAGAAAAAGGATCAAGAGAGTCTGAAAGAAAGTGAGTTTGGGTCTTTACCCTCCATACAATGAAAAACTATTGATTAACAATGCAAACATAACATTTATTGTTTAGAAAAATCACTGCAGCATGGACAATAAGTTAAGAGGAGATCTCAATGTAGAAAAGGAAGATGCTCTCTGTTAAAGATAAAATGAAGAAGTGAATGAATAAACAATGTGGACAGAAGTCTGAAGCATGAATGACAGCTTAAGCAGGCACCCTAATGTTAAAGCGGGCAGCAATCCAGGAGATGCCTGGTGATGAAGGCAGAAAGTTCTTGGAAAACAGAACTTCACTCATGGACCTCTGATTTTGGCAGACCCATGGATAGCTAAGAAATATCTTACCCGACTGAAGTGAGCAGGGTTGACTGGAACAAGCAGAGGTTCTAAAAATTCAATTCCCAACAACCACATGAAGGCTCACAACCATCTGTATAGCCACACATACATAAAATAAATATTTAAAAATAATAAGAAATATCTTATAGAAGGATTTCCACATATGACATCGAGTAGAGAACCATCCAGAGAAAGTTGAATTCATGGGTGGTCAGCATTTAGACAGAGGATTAGTAAAGCTATGATAAGAAATATGAGTGAGAGTTGACAGAAGATATGCACACTTAAATCAAAAACTTTAAAATAGGACCCTGAGAAATACCAAAATTTCAGAGTTTTACAGAGGAATCTGTGATTGCAATATCAGATGGGATAACAAAAAAAAAAGTGTGGTGTTAATTAGCAAAACAGAGAGTCAACAATGGGAATAAAATAAGGAAAGAGTTAATTTAGTAGCAAGCAAATCTGCTTGCTTTGGCAAACACAGTTTCTACAGGTGGCAAGAGCAGAAGCTAAACTAAAAAGGTTAAAGTGTGAGTGAAGCTGAGAACTAGAGGCAATGAATACACACAACACTCAAATTATTTAGAAGCAGAGGAGAATTTAGAAAGTAGAGAAGCTGGGGGTGGGGGGAGCTGTAATGGTGAAGAAAATACTGGGAATGTGCCAGCATCAAGTTTGTCTCTGGGCAAATCAAATTTAAAGACAAAGGAAAAGTGATACATTTTGAAGGTGAGTCTAAAGCACAGACTCAGGGTTTGACCTGAAGGCATAGAAATGGGATTCTTTTCTCTCTGAATATACAGACAACTTATCAAGCAATAATGAAAACATCAGAATGAAAGATTTGAGAAAGAGGCCGAAGTTTTCTAGGCACCATTTTTGAATGACTATTTCAATATTCCCACTGAGGTGTGATTGTCCTATGCTATTACTGATAGACAAGAGCTTTCAGGGGCAATTAAATCATGAGAACACCCTCATTTGTGGGTTGAGGCCATAACTGTGGGAGCAGGTTAGTTATCTCATCTGTAACCCCACAGTCATAGGCTGCAGCAGGTAGGCAGGGTCAAGAGGATCTGGAGAGATTGCTGGTCAGTGAGTCTAGCTGGAATGGCCAACTCCAGCTAGAGGCCCTATCTCAAAAATATGGTAGAAGGGAAATGGGATGGCATAGCAGGTAAAAGGTGCTTCCTAAGCAAGCTTGCTATCCTGAGTTCAGTTCCCAGAATCCAGGTAAATGTGGAAAAGAAGTGATTTAATCATGTTGTCCTCTTACATGAGTGCTGTGACATCTACCCACAAACATATAAATGCAAACACACACACACACACACACACACACAATCACACACACACACACACACACACACACACACACACACACACACTCATAAGTACTTAAATAGAACACTAGAAAAAAGCAAAAGAAATAGTAAAATTAAAATCCCTTTTCCATTCAGGAATTCATGGCAGCCATGGTGGCCTGCACAAGGTATGTGCAAGATCAAGCCAGTCATCATTCCAGCATGAGGTAGCCTGTACTCCTAACTGGGGAGCTAAGGACTGTTGATGGCTTCTAGGGCAGAGGGTCGATTTTCTTTGTGGATGTGGCCTCCAATAGATCGAATATTCTCTGGTGGGTAGCACCGCACCCAGAAATACAACAGTAGCAAAATTTTGGGTCCATGGGACAAAATGGAAAAAAAAAAAAAAAGATTACAAGAAGAATGAATTTGTGAGGACTAGGGAGATGGGGGGATGAGTCTGGGAGGACTTAGGAACAGGCGTTCATAGTGAGTACAATATGAATTAACTGTAGGAAACTTTCAAAAGAGTAGATACATTTATTTTTTAAGAGAGAAGGGGATTCAGTGAGCTGGGCGTGGTGGCGCACACCTTTAATCCCAGCACTCGGGAGGCAGAG
>NC_034601.1:68789916-68844334 GCF_900095145.1 Mus pahari
GGAAGGAAGGAAGGAAGGAAGGAAGGAAGGAAGGAAGGAAGGAAGGAAGGAAGGAAGGAAGGAAAAGGGGGGCAGGAATAAGGCAGGGTCCCAATGTTCCCTTCAATGACATAATCCACAAGTTTAGACTACTTCCCTCTATGTTTGAGTCTCTAATATCTCTACAGTCTCCCAGTAGTGTGTTTAACTGAGACCAGAAACCTCTTATTTCTTTCTTATTAAATGATAGTTAAATACTAACCTAACACTCATACAAAACTTTTAAAGTCATATAAAATTAGATGAAATAAAAACGCATTTATAAAAGAAGACTTAATTTTTATAAATAATTTCAATAGGAAAAAACACCAATTAAATAGAGGAAAAACTTGTAAACATTTAAATATCTTTCAGGGAAGAGATACCTGGCTCTTAGCATGAGCTGAGATTTTCTCATTCAACCTTATCCTAGATATGCACTATTAATTTCAGTGAGGACGTTTTGCCTTACGAAAGAAAAAAAAATCAACCATATGTAGGTGAAAATCAATGGCTCACTTACAAAATAGAAATTTCTTTTATCGGCATCTTGCCTGTGTGTGGCATTATCTTCTCATACTAAATAGTTTCTCTGGGTCACCAGGAGAAGAAAGCATGAATAATGACATAATGAAAAAGAAAAGAGCCCTGCGAGATATGCAGCATCATTGATTTTTAGTCAGATGCAATATTTACATCCCATTTTCTATCTATTCATCCCCAGCGAGCTTGGTTCTTACTGGTAATCAGTGTCCTCGTAGTCAAGTGGTTGGCAAGCTTTCCTTAGAGCTCGGCTGCTCCTTTTCTTCTCTTTCAAATAATAGACCATTGATTCTCCAAGGCATGTCAAGAAACTAGTACAGACTTCAAGATTAAAGCAATAGTGGGGACAGTAAATGCAAGATTATTTTAGTGATTTATTCTCAAATTTGTGATAATCTGATATTCTTCTGACAAATAAGCATCCTAGTTGGCTTACTGTTAAATCATCTTACGGTGCAGGACCAGGCGGCCCTGTGATATTTAACACTCTGGGGTACCCTTTCTCCCAAAGGATGCTGTCACTTGTATTTCTCGTTCTTGCAAGGCTGTGTAGTTGGCTGGCTCTATCCTTTCTTGCGAGCCCTCCTCTCACTTGGCAGCCATCCCTCTGTGTGTATAGCTATAGTGATTTGGACTCTTTCCCTTTTCCCTCTCCCTCTGAACAACTTGTTATCTTCCTAATTAAAGCACCTCTTTCATTAGCTTATGATGAACTGTGCATGGTACTGTGGGACACTTTGTATTAACAGGCCTATTAATGGCAATCTCATTAGCATAAACAAGGCTCTCTGAACACCAATCTTTTTCTCTCAGCTTCTATGACTGACTTTAGCTACTTAGCCTTCCTGTTACCTTTTTCTTTAAAAAAAAATACATTATTGTTGTTATTGTTCATAGAAACCACAGCTTTCCTATATTTATAGTCTCTTTCCACTAGGGGAATGAGGCACGGGGAAAGTGACACCATTAGTCTGTAAATATTTGTTTATACTTTGTTTCCTGCAGCTAGAACGTAATACACTAATCAAAAATCTTCTTTTAATCTTATGTAGTTTTTAGTTCCTATGAACAAAGAAAATCAAAGTTAAAATGCAAACTAAATGCTTAAGCCCAGCTTATAGCTAGTGTTCTATTTGTTCATTTAAAAATATTTATTGAACATATGTGCTCTTAGCCCTTAAGATAAGACACTGGACAAAACTGATAAAGTTTTATTCTAGAGGACTTCTAAGAATATGCAGGGCATATTATTAATTCAGAATAGTATGTAGAGTTCATTAATATAATTTTAGGATTGACATAATGAAAACACTTATTTTGTAAAATAACACTAGTATACTAGGATTCTCCATGAACAGGAGCAATCCTATTTGAAATATAAGGTAGTAATTACATTCCAGTGTACACTAGCTAGCTCCTTATTGGTGGGAAATTATAATTCAACAATATTGTGCATAATATTTTTGAAATTTATTCTCTTTTTAATCCTTGCAATGCAATTCTAAATATTTAAGACAGCAAATCATATTAAGAAACCTTTGAATTTGAGGGTGGCATAATCCTATTCTTAGTCCAAATTTTTATGCTTTTCAAGGGCTAGTTCTTGAGCAAGTATATATTAAGAAAGAGTTCCTTACAAGCAAAACACAACCACAAATTACAGCCTAGTGGCTACGGTCATATGTGAGGTTATTTTATTATGCCTATTAGATAACCACTATTCCATATTTTACCAACAGGAACATAGGAACATTATGCAAATGAGAATGTTATTTCTGATCAGATATGTGTCTGATGCAGCCAAGTTTTTATATCAGGGATGGTGTTCTTCTGGCTACCTCGGGAAATATGGAGCCAGAAAAATCTAGCTAAGGCTGGAAGAAGACCAATGCACTAATATTTATTTATGAAAGCATCGTATATTCTGTTCTTCCAGAAATTATTGAAGTAACAATTTTACTGCAGCCTACACCAGGAGAAAGTAGAAACCAGGATGTTTTGCTTCATGGGATAGCTACAATCCACAATTGAAAAAGGATTAACACATTTTCTGTGATTACTAAAAATATTAAGCAATATTACTACAGTCCTTTCCATTCTTTAGTCAAGGTACATTTTTATACACCGGTATATTGTTACATAAGCAAAAATTTTACTAGGTTAAAAGAACATTTTTGGTGATGAAAATGGACTCTAGATAGACCCGGATTAATGGTCTTCAGACACACTCAAAACAGTAGCACTAAGGAACTTTAATAACACTTTTCATCTCCCAGAGAAGATTATTCATGTGAATATCTGAAGTGAGTTCACTGTTGTCTGCAAAAGAAGGCCTGCATTTTCTTTTAGAGCTATACAATCAAATGACCCATCAAATTAATTAATGGGATTTTTAATCTAGTGCAGCTAGCATGCTAATTAACTTGTCAAGTACATATGCAAAGTCTCAACACAAGTTATTTTTAAAAGTCTTTGCAAGCATGTATGTATAATCACAAATACACGGAAGAGGCTCTGAAACAATTCACAAAAGCGTTGGGAGAAGCAATGCCTGGCTTCGTGGAGGGAGAGAAAGAAGCAGGGGATGGGAGCAGATAAGAAAGGACAGTTTTTATGACGTATTTTTTGTGGTTTGAGTGCAATGCAAAAGGCATGCATTAACTCTTTAAAAATTCAATGAAATCTTTGTGTCAGATATGATGTTAAAAAGGAAGAAAGAGGCGAGGGAGGAAAATGGAAGGGAGAAAGAAGCTAAAAGGAAGGAGGAAAAAAACAAAACAAAACAAATCTTGCTTTTTCTTACTGCTTGATATGAAACACCCCTGTCTCAGACCCCATTCTTTTTCCATCTCTTGCCCACAAAATCTGGCCTGTATCAAATGCTCTTTAGCTCTGGCCTGGCTAAAGTCCACAGTCTTTTGTCTTCTTTCCCAACATAAGCTGCACCCAGTTGACCCATCTCAAACATCTCCCCTTGCAGCTCCAGCTTCCACAAAACAAAGCTCCCTTCCTTCCTGGCCCAGCCCACCCACGTGCATTTCTTCCTTCCTTCCACTGGAAACTCTTCCTGCATTCAACCATTTGCTTTCCCCCAACAGTGGGTGCTTTCTTATCATCATTATGTTGTCAATGCCACCTCAAAAACATCCCTGCTCTGTATCTACTGACTAGCTGAAGATGATCAGCGTTGCCTTTGATTCTACCCCTCTGTTTTCCCAATGTTAAAAGAATGCTTCATCTAGAGAATTTATGTCTTGGGTTAACTACCAATGTCTTTATCTAGGGCAGCAATATGTGCTTAAAAGCAGAGAAAGTAATTAGTGATCTCTTTGTATCAACATATTTCTGATTTTTATTTAATTTTTTCCCCTGCCAATCATATGTATACATAGGAAATTTCAATCATTCTAATATTTCAAAGACTTTCTGTGTGTCTAGCATATATGGAACGTCTGATCAAAATGATTCCTACCAGGATAATGATTGGCATTACCTCTATAGTAATAGCATCCATTTTTAACATTTTAGTAATTATGGATATATCTGGATACATTTATGACATTGTTCTATTTTATATACATTTGTTTTATCATAACAGGCCTGGGTTGGGTGAAGGCTAGCAGTTTGCATTCTTACCGACATCTAAGTACTGTCAAGCTTAACAAGTATGGAAAGAACTTCCAGAAAGTTGGCTTGAACATCCTGGCTATGCTGACCCAAACCATTCTTTCTCTGAAGTATTTAATTCAGATCATTTGCTTTCCAAAAGAAAACATCACCCTTGGTACTTGATTTACCATAGATAGTTCTATAGGCTCTATAGCATAAAGTGGTGCCAAACATATTATGCTGAGTGTGATCCCAACATCAATAATCTTTTTTATAAATGTGTAAATTGTTTTACATGGCTCAGAATACTTTGTTGGGTTCAATATTGGTTCAAGGAAGGCACTTTAAAAAGAAGAAAGTTATAGTAACTAAATATAATTATGTACAACTAGCTCCTTGGAATGTGCTATGAACAGCAGTTTCTCTCTTGCAATGATATATAATAGCATGTTTGTCATAAATACCTGTGATTATCCTTGGAATATTAACCAGTCATGAAATAAGTGAAAGTTCTCTGGAAGTTGAAATGATAATTGTTCTTAAAGAGAGGAAAAATCATAGATTATATAGTAAAGGATTCAGTTCTTTAAAAATATATATATTTTTATTCAGAAAGACTAAGTACATACAGGCAGAAAACAAATGCAGTAATCTATCAACTATGATGCAGCTTCAAAATGACTTAAACATCTTGGTTATTTGTGCTCTTTTCAGAGAATCTTTTAAGACTGTGTTAATGCTGACGATTAACCTCTGAAGGAGATAAATAGAAACAAAGCCTGCTGGGCCAATGAGCTAATCATTTCTAAGGAAAATACAATTGAGTTGTCTTGCTTGGCTTACAGTGCTTCTGTCCCAAAGAGAGTGTACAGGTATTAGTAGCCACCGGGGCAAGCTAATCATTGTCATACTCTACTAAAAGATTATAGTACCCACATAAACACACATGGAGCTTTGCTCGAGTAGAGGAAGAGGCAGTAAATAATTTGAACTTCTTAAACTCCCATACAAATGAAATGTTTAGCTATGACTGTAGCTATGATGTCAGCTGCTTGCAAAGCTGTCTCAAACTTGCTCTTTGAAAGATTTAGTCTACTGAGAGCTAAGGCATTAGAGTTTGTGTGTGTGTTAACATAATAGGAAAGACAAAGCATAAACAATGACCACTAGGTTGGAGAAAAATGTTCATCACCATGAACTTTTCGCTCTTGGTTATGATTTTGTAGTTTTCCAATGATCTTTCAACTTGATTTGCTTTCAAGCAAACCATCCAGGAGTTGGCCCAAACCCAAGATGACCTACTATTTTCTGATGTTTAAATGAGTTACAAAAATAGGTAACTTTTACAAGATGCTAGAAATACATAACTTTATCAAGACTATGTCATATGAGTGTTTACATGGGCAAAATTCCATCAATGATATGACCACACTATATCTTAGCTATATTAAAGTGACAAGTAGGACAGGAGACATATTTGTAAGCTGGGTAACAATGTTGAGGCTAAGAAGGTGGTTCATCAGAGTCCCCAATGGAGGACCTAGAGAAAGGACCCAAGGAGCTGAAGGGGTGCACATAGGAGGAACAACAGTATGAACTAACCAGTACCCCCAGAGCTCCCTGGGACTAAACCAACCAAAGAGTACACATAGTGGGACTCATGGCTCCAGCTGCATATGTAGCAGAGGATGGTGTAGCCAGTCATCAATGGGAGAAGAGGCCTTTGGTCCTGTGAAGGCTCTATGCACCATTGTAGGGGAATGCCAGGGCCAGGAAGGGGGAGTGGGTGGGTTGGTGAGCAGGGGGAGAGGAGAGGGGATAGGGAATTTTCAGAGAGGAACCAGGAAAGGAGATAACATTTGAAATGTAAATAAAGAAAATATTTACTAAAAACAAAAAGCAACAACAAAAATGAAGGTGGTTCATCCAGCTTATTCCTAAAATAATGTATCTATCCATTCAGATACATAACCAATAAGCTTTATCGAGGTGATACCCTATTTTAATGACTGTAACTTAAAATGAAAAACTATCTTTTAAAACTTTTTTATTGGTCATTTTATTTATTTACATTTCAAATGTTATCCCCCTTCCCAGTCAAACCCCCTATCCCCTCGTCCATCACCCCTGCTTCTATGAGGGTGCTGCCACACACACATCCCTTGCCTCAGCAGCCTAGCATTTCCTTACACTGGGGCATTGAGCCTCCACCTGAGCAATGGTCTCCACTTCCATTCATGCCAGATAGGGCAATCTTCTGCTACATATGCAGCTGGAGCCATGGGTCCCTCCATGTGTACCCTTTGGTTGGTGGTCTAGTCCTTGGGAGTTCTGGGGGGATCTGGTTGGTTGATATTGTTCTTCCTATGGGGTGGCAAATCCCTTCAGTGCCTTCAGTCCTTGCCCTAACTATCTTTATTTTCTCATATCCCTTTATTTATTGTCTCTATCCCTTTTAAAAATAGATAGTACATAAAGTGATGATATTGACTATGCCATGACTATACCAATTATGTAAGAAGCTTTACTGTTTAATCAGTAGGTGAAGCAAACTACTTGCTTCATTCCTTGGAAGTTAGACATTTCAACTCTGGACTCAAGTTGGTCATAAATCAACATGTACTTGATTTGACTATGTAAATTGTTTGGATTTACTACTTGGTTACTCAGAATTAGCCTACAAAACTTGGAGAGCAAGTTTTCTTACAAGGATGGGCTATCCATAGATTTTGGATATGGCATAGGACAGAGATAGCTGATGGGCCTTTCAGTATTGATTTCTCTAAGGCCTTATGAAACAGAAGATATCAGAAGTGCAAATTAATTCTCTAAAGAGAATATAGTGCCCAAGGGAAATGATTTCCTAGAGTATTATTGGCAAAACATTCATAAATAACTTGACAATGCAGAAAATTTTCAGAGAAATTACAAAAGTATTGACTATGACCGACAAAGATCATCCTGTAAAAGTATGTTATTGCTACACATAAAATGTCAGAAAGCCATATGCACACATTATTTGAACTAATGTTGTCAGATCCAACAAGACTCTGGTGTTCAGACAAATCAGTTCTAGCCATGATTAGCAGTATTGTAACAGTGAAATATAAAAGAAGAAATGTACTGAATTACATCTATTTTTGCACAGAAACATTTACATAGTGTTAATAATACATTCAGATCCCCAAAGAAAAGGACTATGCCAAGACAACAAATAAAGAATGAGTATTCTCAGATTCATGTTAATCCAAATGGCTTCTTACCTCCACATATAGACATCAAATTCCTCATCCCAAGCTAATATATATGTGAAATTACCTATAAATTCTATATTGATATTTCATTAGGGATCTATCATAGGTTGAATTTTGTACCTGGAAGTTATTTGGGCTTTTCAATAATTCTAGATACTAGTATAGGTTAAACTAAAATTAGAATATTTTAATAGTTTACTCATAGTGTCAACTTTGTGCTTATTGATGTGATTTAAAATTTTAATTACATGAATTAAAGTCTTCTTATCTTGTAGCAACAAAAATAAATGAAATTTTATACTGTTGATATGTTAGGATAAAAGGTCATTTTATATAAATGTAACTGTAACTATAACATATTATAATAAAAATAAATAGTTTTATGCTCAAGAAAGATAGAAGAATGAGCCAATAGTCACAGATGTGCAAGCCATGCTGGTACCTAATCATCTTACCTCCTTGATCCTCTTGGATTATATAATTTTCCAGATCAATGTTTGCATTCCCTTAATATCAGAAATCTAACTTGCTGTGTGCTTAAATGTATGTATATGCACAAGAACATGAATGTGTACATACAGCATAGTTATACTTCATGGTCCTATCCAAGATTCTGTTCTGAATCTGACTGAATTTTTATAGAAACATCCATATATGTAAAAAATGTATAAATAAATATAAAATTATATGGCAATGCTATATAAATATGAGTGAATGAAATATGAGTTGTACATTGACATATGAACTAATTCTCTTGGGTATTTCATGCTATGTTATGATTATAGGTTTTTTGTTTTGTTCTTTATTTTGCATATGCTTACATGAAGATTAGCAAAGAATAGACAATCATTTATATTTTAGAGAAGTAGACTAATAAAAACTAGAATATACCTTTAGAAATATTATCTTTCTCCAAGGCAGGAAAAATTGCTCTGGCATAAATTCAAACACCACATTTCCTCTGCTTTTGCCTTAAAGTCAAACTGACAGCCATGAGTTAAGGAAATAATTACAGGAAAAGATGCAGAGGGAAATAAACCTAGAGAGAAGGGACATATAATACCTAGGAATTACAACTTTGTGTGGTCAGCACTTTTATTTGCAGAGCTAGTCTGACTATGTATTATCTATATGGAAATACATATGGTAGCAGGTGCATGTGAAATATTTATAAATTACTTGCCAAGCACAAGGGCATATTTATATTTGATGTTTATTATTTCCACCACTACATGATCAAGGCACTTTAGAGAAATTAAAAACACAAGTTAGTTCTAACAGTAGTAATAATAAATCTAATCTCATAAAATAATTAATCCTGTTCTGAAATATAATTTTAGGATGACTATCCATACTAAATAATGGATGGAAGTAACTAGTAAAATACTGTTTGTAATCTTTCAGGTTAAGATGGTAAGTGATATTTAATTTGCTTTCCACAGAATTTAACAAAATGAAAAAAGAAAAAATATACAAAAGAAAAAAAAAAACCCAGTCTACAACGATTACCAAATAAGAGAGTGAATAATTGAAATTTAATAAACAAATCCCAGTGGGAGAAGGAAGAAGTACTCACCATGAGTTTGACTCCAGACTGTAACTTGCTATGGTTTGGATCTGAGATACCCTATAAAGAGTTATAATGTTAATGAGTACTCTGCAGCACTGCAGAGGATGAATGGGGGTTTAAGGGGCAATGTCTTACACAAGGAAGTCAGGTCATGAGGAATGTGTGCTCTTGAAGGGTGAAAAACACCATGTCCAAAAGCAATTTGGCAGAAAAGGTTTATTTGACTTACATATCCTAAGTCCCAATTCTTTGAGGGAAGTGAAAGCAGGTACTCAAACCAGACAGGAACCTGAAGTAAGAGCTGATGCAGAGGTCATGGAAGAGTGATGCCTCCTGGCTTGCCCGACATGACCTACTCACTTTGCTTTTTTATAGAAATCAAGTACACCAGTCTAAAGTGGTACCAAACCCAGTAGGCTGGGCCTTCCGATATCAATCACTAATTTAGTCTTGCTACCCACCCAGTCTTACAGGAGTATTTTCTAAATCGACCTTCCTTCCTCTCGGATGACTGTAGCTTGTGCCTAGTTGTCATAACACCAGCCAACACAAAGGGAATACTGTGACCTTGGCTTTCTGTTTTTTTCCTAGACACTACAAGGTGAGGAATTGTCTTGCAATGGACTCCGCTGCTTTACAAAAGTCCAAAATCAACAGAAATGAGCAACCGTAGACTAAAACCTTGGAAAACATGAGCTAAAATACACCATTTCCCTTTATAAGTTGATTGTTGTAGGCATTGTCTGAAAGTGAGAGAAGACTACAGGCGTATTCCCCATCCTCAGAAACAGTGTGTGGGTCATTACAGATGATGGCACCAAAGACAGCACCCAATTCAACTGGTAGCATTTTCATAGGATTAAACATTGGAAGGACATACTCCTGCAAAGATGGGGTGGGAGGTGTGAGGTCAAAGGAAATGAAGGATGGGACACCTCTGCTAAACTAAATATCCCAGCATTTCACAGTGGAAAAACCAACCAACCAACCAAACAAACAAACAAAAACAACAAACATACTGCTCTCTTTCACCCAGTGAACTGAATATCAGGATATAACAAATGAGAGAGGGGGGAACAACAGTCTATAAACCCTGTCAGTCATATTCCCTGAGCATGGGAATATGACACTGCGTGGTCATCTCTTTTCTACATCATCTGCTCAAACTCCAGACCACTAAGAAACCTTAGCTTTTGCATTTTAACTTGAAAGTCCATGCATATCAGAAAATGCAGCACAGTCTCACATACAGTATATTGAAGCAAAAGAAAAAAAGGAAAACAAAGTATGCACTCAGCAAGACGAACAGAGAGATTCCATCCATCCATATCAATGACTGTCGCTTCAATTCAAATCCTACTGTGCCATTTCACATTAAAATGATCCTTCTTACCCAGAAACTTCACTCTCCATGGCCACAGAATATAGAGTGGCCACTGCGACTCTCAGCTTTCTCTAACTTATCAGTTTCAGCTTTTGTTCTCTCCAGGATAGAACAAGAATTCCAGTCATGTCTTACCAACAACGGTTATATTCCTCCTGGTTTCTGTGATCCCACTGTCTCTTCCTTGCAGCCTCGTGTTTTCTATCCTGGACCATTCTCCTAGCATCTTACCCGAAGGTTGATCTTTACATTCGTTTTTAACCACTGACCTCAATTGTCCCCGGTGTATTTTAAGTTTCCTTTACTAGCATATCAAATTATCACAAATGTTAAGCAATGCAAACATTTTTTTTTAGAGTTCTAGGGATCAGAACTCAAACATCAGGTGTCCTGGCCTGAGCTTACTGTGGTCATATGACTTCCTCCGGAGAAACAGCTCCTTTGTCTATTTTGGCTTCTGATGGCCCATGGCATTCTCCGGATTATTGCTATTCCCTTCCTCTTTTGTATCAAGCCAGTCTGTCTCTAATCTTATTACATCATTGTCTCCTCTGCCAATGCCCCTCTTGCCCTTTGACCTTTGCTTTATGTGGCCTGATGCATTTCCTCCAGCCTACCCAATCTGGGACAATCTCACCTGTATCTTTACCTTAAACTTCTTTATTCTGCTCCATACAGTCACATGTGCTAAATCGAAGACTACTGTCACAGGTTCCAGGTACTAGGACGTGGACATAATCCCCTGTGTAGAGAGATGGATTCTGTATTGTGCTTCTCAGGGTTCTAATTGCCAAGTCCTCAATGATACTGTGCTGAAGGACCCCCGTCTACTCCAGCAATGGAGATTGTCCTACTAAACCTAGATCAACTTATCTTCTTCCTTAATTTAGTTTCTCAAGAAATATTCAGACAAGCACCAATCCATTGTTTAGCATCTTAACTAAAATAAAACAATCTTTTCTTTTCTGATATGTTGAAAAAAATTTTCTCAACTAAAATTAGTTTTACCACAATGTACCCCTCATTGATGAGTCGACCTTCCCCAGTTTTGACTGTTTAATCAGTACCCACTCTCTGATGTTCTTTCACTGGGCTAATGCTATGCTTTTGTAGCACTGTAAGCCACTCCATCTGTACTTCTTAACACGTTATAATTTTACACAGAATTATAATTTTATATAAGTTCATTGGTATGACTGTTTTATTCACATTTCCTCCCCTACAGTGTAAGCCTGCATAAATAAGTCCTGTGTACTCCTATGACTTCATTAACACTACACAGATCCTAAGCATAGACAGCATTCAAAAGTATTTGTTGAAGATGTGAATTAATTTTCTGCCAAGAGTTGCACTAAGCTTCAAATAAATAAGAAATCCACTTTCTGCCTCCCATTATTTGATGAACCCTTTTTTTTTTTTTTTTTTTTCAAAACATTTGGCAGCTTGTTTTCATTACCAGGAAAGGTATTGAATCTAAATTTGTAATATTTTAATAATATTCAAGATGACTTAAGAACCTTAAGCAAATTTTATAATATTTTGATATATTAGTATGTAAACAAAACTGTTCGATTTTCCTCCTGAAAGGAACATGCAGAAATGGTTTCACATGGAGCAGGGAGATCTCTGGTCCTAAATTACCTTCTATGGTTTGAAAATAAAGGTAAAGATTACCACAAGCAATTACTCTAGAAAGGCCCTGTGGGGGGTGACTAACTGGAGTGGTCACTTGTGACACTTTTTTTTTTTTTTTTGCTTGCTTGCTTTTAAAGATCCAGTGTCTTCATGATAGAAAACTAGGAAGAGAAAAGTGATCTTCATTAGCACCCTGACCTGTGGGGATACCATAGTTCTGACATAGAATGGTCTCATTTGATTGGGTTGCACCAACATTAATAGCAAAAAAAAAAAAAAAAAAAAGTTACTGTCTTGCCTTGATTATTGGGATAAATGTGTTTAAAATCATATGTTGGATAGCTTTTGCACAATAAATTTTACTTCCTATGGTTCTCCAGGTTCGAAATACCCAGATAAAGGTGTCAGGAGTATCTGGTGAGATTTCCACTTCTTGGTTCATCAACATTGCCTTCTAATAAGTCCTTACATGGTATGAGCTCCCTTATGCTGGCTTTCTGGGTCACATATTCTACTCCTGGGGCCTGTACCTTCAGAATGCCATCACATTTACATGTCATCCCCTAATAACAGTAAGCTGAAGGGCAAGAATCCCATAGGTGAGCTTAGGGAAAGAAGCACCAATACTCAGATCACAGTGTGCTCGATAGCTTTCATAGCTTCAGCATAATTTATTATTTAAGAGTATCAAAATACATAAAATGACAGATCATAGTCATGTAGGAAGGGTTGCTTTGAGAATTTTGATTTCTTATCTCCTTTCAGGTTTGCCACTACATACTTTAGCAAATCGTCATGACATTACTGCCCTTTTTATCTTCAAGGGAAGCAGTGATATTTTATTCTACGATCCTGCGACACTTCTCACCAGTAAGTCCGTCTTATTTCAGTTAGAAAAACCCCAAACACCGGGTTAAATTTGTGGTTATATTGCTGTTTCGTTGATTTGTTTGTTTGTTTTTGAACCTCAACTCCAGGTTGATCTAGAACCTGCCTCCATCTCTGGGGTAGTTCTATAAGTCTGGACCACTATATCACAAGGGAACTTCTTGTTTTCAATTTCTAGCCCAGACTGAGATCTTCTGAAGAGGTTTAAACAACGACAGTATTATCACATTTTTTTTCCTGACTTTACAAATTAAGGTTAATAAATGGTGTCTTTACTTGATTAAAACTTACAGCCAATTAATGGCAAATAGTTACTCCGATATTACTCAGACTCCATTATTTGAAAGAAACTTGTGCGTGTGATAGCACAATTCAATATACATGAAGACTTTTCTCCACGACTAAAGAGACACCTGTTAATGGATTTCTAAAAATGAGATTCAGTAATTATCACTTCCTTGATTATGTATTTCAGAATTTTATCAGTTGGGTGCTTTGTCATTTCTAATTCGGAAGTGGAGGAGGGTGAGGAGAACCCGAGCTCACTCTTGCCTTCACAAAAGAGGCTGACACCTCGAACCTGCTTCTAAACACGGGACAGGGACTGGTGACTATAGCTGTTCCTTTAAGGGGGCAGGGGAAGCATGTATTTAAATTATCTAAGCAACCATCATCTCTCTCTCTTTTTTTTTTCAATTCTATTTCAGTTCTTCCCTGACCCCTTGCTGCCACCTCATTGTTTTACAAGTATTGATGAATGTGATAATGAGGAATGCCATCTATTCATGGAGAATGTGTAAGGTCTGAAGTTACAGCATTTTTCACTAAGAAAATGTGTCTCTAACAGAGTCAGGCATCTTTTAATCAGACTGGCTCTAATTCTGTAAACCAATGGATTTTCCTTAATTATCACAGCACCTCTTTTCTACCCACCTTCCCTTCTGGTCCTCTAATTAACATAGGTGGTGTCATGGTGGTTTAAGTCTAAAGACATGCTTCCACTCATATTTTTGCCCATGCAAAATATGCAATCCCCAAATAAAATGTAAATGATGAGGAGACTTCTGATGCTTTAGTCTCAGAGAGTCTTTGGATATGCAGTTTTGAGTACTTGATTTTAAAGTAAATTCGTGCACACATAACAAATGATCATTGAGAAACCAGGGAAGGAAGGGCCTTGTGTCAATGAACAATGACCTTCCTTTCTTGGGTTCTAAGTGAGATTGAGTGTGTAATGACTGCCCACCATCCCCAAAGCACGAGTAGGTGCTGGTTTCTTTTATAACTCAGTCACATCCGGATTTCAAAGCTTTATCCTTAAATTATCAACAGATGGTACTTTAATTCTGTGACGTTCAAACCCTGGGACAAATGGCTTAGGTGCATATAGAACATACCAAAGTGGATCTGTCTTCCAGATTCTCTTAGCATCCCTCAGTCCCCACCTGTTACAGGACATGGCTTGCTTACAGCCCTCTACCAGGAACTCTCCAGCTCAAAGGTTGGGTTGTGCTTCCCCCAAAGGCTTCTCTCTATAAAATCCAGCCATTTTGGTTGCTCCCCCACTTTTACCTTTTGCCCTCTTGGCTGCTGTTTCTGCTCCCCCGTCTCCCTTCTCCCTGTCTGTCTCTCCAAACAGGTCTCAGGATCACATTCACACTGGATTCTCCACGATGTCCCTGCCTCTGACTAGGCTCTCCCTTCTATCTACAATAAACTTTCTCCTCCACCATACCTAAGAACAGACATTTCCTTCCTTAGAATTTCTCTTTATTCCCATTTAAACTCTAAGTGGGATAGTGCTACCTGTGTAATTAATGTAAGAAAAGTGACTTTACCATAAGAGCGTGTTCATTGTGAAAATGTACAAATACAGTTTTATCAGCAGTTTGCTTGGAAAAAAAATCTGATTGTTTAATCCTTGTTCATGTATACAAAATAAACACTAATACTTTCAAGATGTAACAAGATGTAATTTAAATAGCCACAAAGAATATTGATTTTATTACAACATAGAAGTACAAATTTTTAAAAACAATAATATATGCATATCTTATTATATCTGCTACTGCTATTAATATACTTTACTTTTTGATTTTCAGCTTTATATAAATCACTTACCTTTATATTCAAACAAATGTGAAAGTGACTCCTATTTATATTTTCTTGGATATTTTATTTATTTATATTTCAAATGCTATCTCCTTTCCTGGTTTCCCCTTTGCAAACCTCTTATCCCTCCTTCCCCCTGCTTCTGAGGGTGCTCACCCACCCATCCACTCCCACCTCATCACCATGACATTACCCCATACTGGGGCATTGACTCTTCACAGGACCAAGGGTCTCTTCTTCTATCGATGTCCAACAAGGCCATCCTCTGCTACATATGCAGTTGGAGCCATGGATACTCTTTGGTTGATGGTTTTGTCCCTGGGGACTCTGAGGGGTCTGGTTGGTTGATGTTCTTATGGGGTTGCAAACCCCTTCAGCTCCTTCAGTCCTTTCCCTAACTCCTCCATTGGAGTTCCCATGCTGAGTCCAACGGTTGCCCGTGAGCATCTGCCTCTGTATTTGTCAGGCTCTGTCAGAGTCTCTCAAGAGACAGTCATATCAGGTTCCTGTCAGCAAGCACTTCTTGGCATCAGCAATAGTGTCTGGGTTTGGTGTCTATATATGGGATGGATCCCCCACATGAGGCAGTCTCTGCATGTCCTTTCCTTCAGCCTTTGCTCCACACTTTGTCCCCATATTTCCTTTAGACAGGAGCAAATCTGGGTTCAAATGCTCATTTCTACAAACTTAGCATGAAGATATCTCTCTTAAATGTTGTCCCCTTCTTCTCTCTCTTCAAGAGCACTTGCCCCAGAAGCCAAAGGCTTTGCCTTTCCCTTGCTCACTTCAGGATTTATCAACTCTTGCATGGTTCGGACTTCAGATCATCGAGTTCCCCAACAATAAAATAAATTATGTGCCTCACACTATATCCACCTAGACACATATTACCCCATATTGCTTTTGGAAGGTAAAAGACAATTAGAAGTAACAACAACTCAGTCTTGGTAGGAATGCTGGCAAGACCTTGTGTGAGAAAGAGAGATCTAGAATCTTTGAGTCCTTATTTTGCTTCTAAGGTTAGCCAATGAAAATAGCTTTCTTCTCATCTGTAAATTAAGGTCCACACTGAGGTCTAGCTAGTCAGGCTCAGTCCCTCCAATCCAGTGACTGCTATTCAACTAAACTGTTTGTTTTCTGTAAAAAAATGATATCAAATATACTCTTCTGGATGTGTCTACACTTCCTTTCTTTTGATTTTGTTATTCCTTAAGCTATTGGCTATTTCTGATAAACTTCTACCTAAACTACTTTTAAGCATCATATTAGTTTTGGGCTCCTGAGAAGTAACTTTTATCTTAAATGTCAGTGATAAGTTCATTTTCTCTATGTCGGGCCCCAGGTTAGAGGAAAGACTTCAAATTTCAGTCCTAGGTAACCATCTTGTACTCCCAATGCTTCCCAGGAAATACACGTCAATTTCAGGAAGTATTTACCTAAATAAGTCTGTGGCTATTTGAGAAGCTCATTGTTTAGTGATCTCTTTTATTCTCTGTCTGCCTAAAAATCACACCCCAAATACGTTTTTTTGGTTCAGTCATTGTATTCAAAATGCTGAGTTCCTTCTTTAAGGGCCATGATTTCTTTGTAGAGAGAGAAGTTGATGTCTGAGTGTCCTTCTACTTCTAAGTCAAAAGATTTACTTCATCCTTTGACAAACACAAAGGAAAGGCAAAGTATCTCACCAAAAGGAAAGGCTGAGTACCTAACTAAAAATTAAGGAACAATTTTGGAGTACAATATAAAAATTAAATTCTTGAACTAAAACTGTGTTTCCATTGAGGAAATAGAAGGGTTAAGTAACACTGCTTTAATTGCTGCTGGAGTTTGAAAAGCTTTGTTTTTATGCTAATTACTTCCAGCCAGTTCATCTTATAAGCTATTCGAAGACCAAGCAAAACTAAATGAGGCATATCTGTATAAGTAGCAACTTGCCATGAATATATACTTGAAATTAAATAAAAAAGACTATACATTACAAATAAACCAAAATAAAACAGTCTCATAAATTATGTAATCTTGGCCCAACTTACTAATTTGTTTATATAATTGATTAATTCACATTTTTTTGCTAGAATAGCTTAGTCTATCTATGCACATGACATTTTATTATGAAAAGCAGTTACCTAAGAATAAATACATAGACATTTGAGTTCGACATATGCAAATAAGAGCTTACATATAAAACATTGGTGTGGTGGTTTGTGTATGCTTTACCCAGGGATGCAGAACTATTAGGAGATTTTGGCCTTGTTGGTGAAGATGTGCCCTTGTTGGAGAAAGTGTGTCACTATGGGGGTGGGCTTTGAGACACTCTTCTTAGCCACATGGGAGCCAGTTTTCTCCTGTTTGCCTTCTGAGCAAAATGTAGAACTCCCAGCTCTCCAACAACATGCCTGCCTGGATGTTACCATGCTTCATACCATGATGATAATGGAGTGACCTTCAAAACCAGTAACCCAGCACCAATTAAATATTGGGGCTTATAAATATCCTTTATAAGAGTTGCGTTGGTCATGGTGTCTGCTCACAGCAGTAAAACCCTAACCAAGGCAATTGCAGTGCTACAAAATGTACAACTTTTTAAATAATAGATTTATAGATGCAGGGATAGAAGCAAAATCAGAAGTTGCCAAAACTTAATTCTGATATTTTATATACTCAGAAATGTAATCCAACTTCTATCAAAAGAGATTTATAGAAGATTACTAACGGAAAAAGACACTGAAAGCCAGCCACTTGAGACAAATTTAATTAATCAAAATTTCAATGTGGAAAATTTTCAAATGGCCTTCTGCCCCCAGTGCCATAGGAGTGATGCATTTACTAGCTCTGTGACGTTACAGTCAGAGAAAATACAGTAGCACTTCATGTTGTGTTCTATAAAATGTAGTTTAATGTGGCGAGCGGGAGCACCTTAGCGGGCCCTGCCAAGGTGTCCCCTAAACAATCAAGCCATGTGACAGGCCTAATATGGAATGAAGTTTATGGAGCAGAAAGGAAGAGCACATGGAGAAGGGGTAGAGACAGAGAGAGGAGGCAGACAGAGGATAGAAAGAGGGAGGCAGAGTGTTGTGGATAGCCCTGGGCTAATTATATTTGATGTTAATTCTGTTCTCCTTGAGGGGTTGTGAACAAGGAATGAGTCAGCACTCAGGTGATTTCCTGTAAACCTGCTTCCCACCTTAATTTGTAAAATAAAGGAGAGCTGATGATTGGGCAGATAAAAGGGAAGGTGGGAGAGAGAGAAGAAGGAGAAAAAGGATGAGGGAGGGGACGCAGAGGAGGAAGAAGAAGAAAAGCAGAGCAGAAGCACATGGTCTGGAGAAACTGCAAGTTCTAAGGGGTCTCATAGATGTGGAAGATGGTAGTGTAGTGGCAGATCTTCCCAATCTAGGTGCACAACATGTGTTCATAATAACTGAGTCGTGTTTTCATTGCCGGGGCATATTTGGTTTGGAGATTTAACACAACAGCAGAGGAAGAGAACATGGACAAGAGGCTAACTAGGGCCGTGTGTGTGTGTGTGTGTGTGTGTGTGTGTGTGTGTGTGTGAGAGAGAGAGAGAGAGAGAGAGAGAGAGAGAGAGAGAGAGAGGAAGAAGGAGGAAAAGGAGGGAGAAAGAGGAAGAAGAGGGAGGAGGAGAAAGAGGAGGAGGAAGGGAGGGAAGGAAGGAGGGAGGGAAGGAGGAGGGGAAGATTCATGAATGATAGTTCTTATTATATGGCAGGTTGCTAGGTGCCTAGAAGAATTGTTAACATTTCATGGATTCCACGTGCATGAAAAGGTACCATGTTCTTGGGTTTTAAGGCTGATATGTATAGTATTTCTTACATGAGCTAATGGCACCTTCAATCTTTTAAAAATATTTTTTAGATTTACTTATTTTAGTTTATGTGGGCATGTTTTGCTTGAATGGATATTTGTGCCTCACATGTTCTTAATGCTGAGTCATCTCTCCAGTTCCATGGCACCATCATTTTTGATATTATACTAAGTTAGTATTATATATTGTAGTACTAAGTTATTTTAATCTAGAACCTCAAGATCTTGGTTCAGCGGCTCACACTTTCCTTTGTTCTGCATGCTTTATCAAGCTTAGAGATATTTTCTGCAGAACAGAGTGACATCTTTCATCTCTTGAGCAGCTGAGTTACCTTAGCTTCATACAGTGTGTCTAATGTTGGCATCACAGACCTCATCAGGAATCCAAACCATTAACAGTCTTCAATTCCCTGAATAGCTAAAATCACCCCTGGACACATCCGATGATGCTTCCAATAAAAGATAAGATAATAGCATTCTTTCAAAGAGACATCTTAAATGTAAACTGCACATTCCAAATTCTGTAGTTAACAAATGAAGAAAAAAAAAAAAAAAGGTGGGCAGTTATATAGATGTGCAAGAAAGAGTGATATCCAGAATTAGAGAATAGACTGCCAAAGTCTATGTCCAAAGTAGTGATGTGTCAGAAAGTAGTATTGTTTAGGAATTAAAAAAAAAAATCAGACAACAGAAATCAGAAAAAGACCCACTAGAGAGTAATGTGGATCATGACTGATGAGCCTGATGAATTTCTTTGTGAAAATATTCTCCAACTATGTATGGCCTCAATGGTAAAATGACTAAAGTGTCCTAAGAGGAAACCAAACCTGGCAGAAAAACTGAGAATTAGAAAAACTGCAAAGCAGTGAACCCAACCTCTGCCCAGATCTTTATCTTTTTGCTCCACTGTGGAAAATACCAAATGGACAAAGGAAACATTACTGGGAAGACCTGAGAATAATGGAGCCAGAGAAGTCATAGTGTGCTATAGTGAGTGGGACTAGGCAAAATCTATCAATTGATTCAAGGCAGTTCGACAACATAGTAGGACTGAAACTCAACCTTTAAAAGAATATGATCAATCTAGGACTGGTGTAGTTCAGTGGTAGATCAGTTGCCTACCAAGAGCTAGGGTTATATCACCAACATGGCAAGTTAAAAAAACAATAATATGAATGCACTACAACATATTATTTATAGTATCTAAGTTTAATCCAGCATCTATTTGCATTAAAAGGAGATAAAGAAACAGAATAAAATTAGGAACCTATACATAGAGCTATAAAATATTCTACAGTAAACTTCTGGTAATTTAATGAAACAACTCAATGTCATCTCTGATCAATTAAGGTATAAGCTGTATATTATATTCAGAGTAAGTTCTAAAAATCACAGTTATGGGGCTAAGAGAATAATTCAAATGGAATATCAGAACTGCTTAGCAAATAAGAACAAGTAGAGGAAAAGAAAAGTAAACAAAACTCAATCATTTAAAAAACTCAAACTATAACAAATGTCAGATAGCAGACCTAAAATAGAGCTTTGTATTAAGTGTAGAGCAGAGCTTTACATTAAATGTGAACGGAACACCAAAAAGTCAAAACCTTGTTAGACGTGACAGGATAGTCCTGATTGTCAACTTGACTACATCTAGAAGCAACTAAAACCCAAGCAGCTGGCCAAACCTGTGGAGGTTTTCCTTGTATCATCAGTGGTGGGAAGACCAAACCTAAGTTTGATTGTTTGGGGCTGCAAGACACTGAAAGACACATTTGAAGTTCCATGTGAACTTTCAAGCAGGGAAGCAATGGATAGTCCTACTATGTTGTGATGCTTAGGATTCACAACCAAAACCAGAGTGGCAAGATATGAGTTAAGGATGCAGTAGCTGCTCTCATGCCTTGGAGGTAAACAAGTGCTCTGTAATTGGACTTTCACAACTGGAGGAAGGTCATGCCTGGTATTGGAAAGGAGCCCAAACATCTCAGAGACAATAAGGTCAAGGGTCTTAAAAAGATAATCTTATACCATCAGTTTATTAAACCAATTATAATTACTAATTACATTTTAAAAACTTAGTCTCGTATCCACAGAAAGTGTATCTCTTATTCCTCATAAAAGAAACATTGTATTTGCAACAGATGTAGACCATTACAGAACTACACAACTAGTCAAAATCCAGAGAACAACTGGTTTTAGGATGCCCAGCCTCAATGGATACATCTACAACACAAATCCTGCACCTACAACTTAGGGATCATGATGGAAGAGAAGACAGAAAGATTGAAAGAACAGATGACCACGGAACTGCCGTGAACGTGTGCTTTGCCCCTAATACCTCAACAGTATGACTGCCTTAACAAGACCCAAACAATAACAGTACTAGCAGGCATGTTAATGTATAAGGGAAAATCTAGTAAAACCCTGCTCCTAAACAAAAAACCATAGGCAACTCTTGACTGGGTGAACTCCCTCATTCGTTATCCAATACTAGTCGGTCAGCTCTGAAATCATATAATACTAATGTAAGTATGATGTATGCATAATGTATAATGTAATACTAAATGGACTGAACATGTTGGATTTGTATATTTATTCATTTATATGCACATATATGTAGCAATTTTTAAAAGAGGCTATGGATTTGAGAGGGAGCAAAGAGAGAGATTGTGGGAGGGATGGGAGGAGGAAAAAGGAGAAAAACAATATAATTATATTTTCATTTCAAAAACAAGAAAATGAAAAAATAAATGCCTTTGAAATAAAAAAGTATAAAATTATATATACACATCTTTAACCCCCTTTCATCAGGCTAGTCTAATTGAATGGTATGAGATCATGACGTATTTAAAGCATTGGTAGTTTATTTTGCGATTGCTATTTTCTTTGACTTTTCTTCACATTTCCTACAGAAAAGCCAAAAGTTTAATAATATAATTGTATGAGTCTGTTTATCAGCATTCTTCTTTTTACCCTCTGAGCGCATGTCTCCATAAAGAAAAGTGAATGTCACCATCCATAAACATCCAAGAAGTGCAAAATAAGGCTACAGTCATTTGCTGATACATAAGCCACCCAATTATCTAAAAATCAAAGGAATGGAAAGGTAAGTGTTGGAGAGCATTTGAAGTCCTTCCAATGCACATATACTGCAAAGTTGCACAGTCATTTTGAAAAGCTCTTCAGCCACTTATGATACCAGTCAGAAATCTGCCTCCCTCAGCACCCCTCGTTCTTCTAGGTATTTAGCCAAAGAAAACACTCATGTCTATTTGATGTTTGAAAACAAACCATGTTTTGGAAACATTAATTATAATAGCAGAATCTAGAAATGCATATTTATTAACTTGTGAAAAGGATAAAAGAGAAGTTGTGTATAACCAAATTAAGAAATAGTATTCAGCAACGAGAAGTAATAAAGCAGTAATAACTTATATTCAGTATCATAAGTGACCCTCAAAACTATTATACAAAATGAAAAAGGCCAGATCCCCGACCTACAGACCATCTAATTTCAACTACATGGAGCTCTAGAAATCCACTTCTGTAGGGGTAGATAAGGGGTAAAGTCTCGTGATTTGAAGCAGGTGGTGATTAGTAGGAATTGAGAAGAGGCCTGAAACTGTGAAAAGATTCAAATGGTTTTTCCTCATGATTCATTAAGTAATTACACTGTGGTTCATATTTTTCTAAACTCAAATTGCAAATATTAAACAATCATGAGTTTTGTTGCATTTAAATCACAGATAGATCCAAAGCAAAATGACTCTGAAAAATCTTTAGATAAATTTGATTCTCAATATTTGACACAGAAACTGAAACCTTGAACAGCAATTCAACCATTAAAGATTTTCATTTAATAACTCAAGGCATGTTTTTACTCGTATGGGGAAAATTAAAATATAAAACACAAATCCCAGTAGCTTTTCATGTGAATTCATATGGTTATCTAGCAATGATCTTCATGGAAAGGAGACACTACAAAAATCTAAAGAATTCTAGCCCAAAGTTTCCATAGTTCTGTTGACTGACTATAAAAAGAAACTACAGAGACGACACACCCTTCTCCAGCAGCAAAACATGCATAGTGTGTTTTGACTAGACAAGCCCACTTAGGTACTGAGATGCACTGGGTACGGTTACGTTTTGTTTCTCCCCTTTATGAGCAAAGTCTCAGACTCTCAGAGGAAATGTTGGCACTTTCCATAAAGTCCACAGCCTTTCCAGCAAATTGGCACAAGAGGGTTACATAAGCCATGTAAAAGTCTGCCTTCTCTGTTGCTGTGATAAAAGACTAGCCTACACCACATCGTGGACTAAAGGGTTTATTTGTCTTAGACATTTTAGTCCATCGTCAAGAAAATCCAAAGTAAAAACCTGGAGAAAAGAAGTAAAAGCAGAGACCCTGAAGGAAAGGCTGTTTACTGGCTTGCTCCTTCTGGCTTGCTGGTCTTCCAAGGCTTAGCACTGCTCCCAGGGGGCAAGAGTCTCCCTCATCAATGATCAAGGCAAGCTGGATGGATTCAATTCCTCAGTTCATGTCCCCTTCTCTAGGAGAATTTATGTCAAGTTGAAAAACCTAATCATGGCAATGTCCTAAACATACAGAATAGTCTTATTATTTAAAAACGTAAGAAAAAATTTAATGTTAACTTTTATGACATTGGCCTATTTACCAAGATGCTCCACAAAAAAAAAAAAAAAAAAAAAAAAAAGAGTCGGTGCTGATACTTCAAAAATAAAATCTATAAAATCGCTCATTAAATAAGCTCATTCATTGACACCATTTCTCTTTGACACTACATTTAAAGGTCTAGACATGAAGACCTTAGTGGGAAATGATTGATAAGCACCATAACAAAACTGTAATTAGTAGCCATCGATATGACTACCTAAAAAAAAAAAAAATCAAATGTACCTTCTACAAATAAAAAGAGTACAGTAGATCTAAATGTATTTGCTTCTTCTATGCTATGGCTGCCTGCTTTATGACAGAAAACCATTTGAAATATTTTGTGACTTTTTCAAAACAAAATTACATCAAAAACAACCAATAAAATACAAATGTTGATAACTTACCTTCAACTCCGTATAGATATAGGAGAAAATGTGAGCTCATGGTGCACACAAGCTTTTTTCAAACACTGGTGCACAGTTAAGGGAATAAAAACGTCCCTAAGCACTTAGGACTTTCAGGGAAATGGTTGAGATGCTTCGTTGTTTAAATGTGATTAGATGTGTATAGGAGTTTGACCTGCGTGTGTGTCTTTGCACTGCGAGTGTTCTTACTGCCTGTGGAGGTCAGAAGAGGACATTTATCCGATCCCTTGGAACTGGAGATGCAGAGAATCATGAGCTGCCATGTGAATGGTGGAGTCAAATATTTCTCTGGAAGGGTACCCATCGAGTTTAACTGCCGAGCGATCTCTTCAGGCCGGCTTTTTTTCTGTTAAGGCCGGCTTTTTTTTCTCTTAAGGCTTATTTGAAATTGTTGACTTTTAGGATCACTTGAAATCCTAAGCACATAAAACTTTATAGAGAACTGCTGGGCACTGGTAGCTCGCACTTTCAATCCCAGCACTTGGGAAGCAGTGGATGTCTGTGAGTTTGAGGCCAGCCTGGTCAACAGAGAATTGCAAGACAGCCAGGGCTACACAGGGAAACCCTGTCCTGAAGAAAAACCAAAACAAACCAACCAATCAACGAAACAAACAAACAAACAAACAAACAAATAAAACTATTAGGAAAAGGTTCAAACAAACCTGCCATCCTTGAAATCTCATATATTAGGAATATCTCAGCATATAAACACTGAAATCTCGCAGTCATACTTTACAAATATGTTCATTACAAAAGGGGCATCTCAATAACACTATCCAAACATGGGGTTTCTATGGCAATTCCTTGAAATTCGCAATAAAATCAGGTCATTGAAACATCCTGCCTTCAAGAAGATCCATTTACTAGCCAGATCACATCCTGAAAAGCAAGCCTGCTACTGCAATACGTACGGAGTTATGACATTAGAGGGACAGGAGTAAGTCAGTGTCTGGAATCTCCCTGCGGTAAAGCAAGCAATGCTCTGCAGAACATTTTATTGTCCATGCTTATAAAGAATTGTGTCACCCCTTGCTCAGTACATCGTCTTCTATCTCATAGGATCCTTATAAGGAGTCTCATATATCCCGAGTGACTGTGAACTACTAGTTTCACCACATACACAGTACAAAACACCTATTGTTCTTGTAGGTACTGTCCCGGTTCTATGAGGACAGAGAAAACACACCCATTACTGAACAAGGAGAATTTAATATGAAGAATTACTAACCAGGTACAAAGCTGTGGACTGGCAACTGAAGGTGTAAGAAAAGAAAGTGCTAGTGCACTGGAGGTAGGTAATATTGGAAATAGAGGCCAATCTAATCGAAAGAACAAAACCGGAAGTGGCACTACTGTGCTCCAGAATGGGACTCTTCAAGGAGGGGCTGTAGGCTTGGTTTATCAGTGAACATACCTGTCTCTGCGCCTGTGAGACTTTGAAAGGCTGAGAAGATTATAACCCCGGAGGACATGTGTGTGTTGGGAGGGGTGGAGTGCTTGTCTTAAAGGGATACTTAAGAAATTTCCTCCTCCTCTTAGCTGCTCCTGTGTCGGGGAAAACTGTGGTTCTCAGGATAACTCTTTGCCCAGATGAGTCTCAGAAACCTACTCAAGCAAAAGGAAGTCATTAGGGAACAAGTATGAAGGGGCAAGTCCCTTCTCCTCCTCCATTCGTACCAGAAGAACCTCACTGGGAGTCAGGTAACAAGGCAGAAGAGCGATGGGCTGAGCACCAGCTCCAGTTACTCCAAGGCAATTATGGGAGAGTGGTTTGAGCAAAAGACAATAGCACCGAAACTGGCACAACCATCCACAGAAAATTCCCCTGAAATGACTGAAAATTGGTTTAAGATTACAGAGATATCGTGGTAAATGGCTAAACTACCTTTATAATTTAGTAGCTTACAGAGATGCCATATAACCCGGCGTAACCTCACAATTTTAATAGGAAAAAAAAATCCTAAGAATTCAGATACAGTTCATTTTATGATTCAAGAAGATACAAACACGATGCATTCATTTTTTTTTTTTTTTTTTTTTTTACAACATTCACTCAGATTGTGGTTCCCAAGGGAGGAAGTAAGTAAGATAACAGCCTGGAGAAATGTCTCAGCTATAAGATGCTTGCTACACAGTCATAAGCCTCGATCCTCAGCACTCTCCTAAAAAGTGTCAGAGCAGCACATCCCTAGAGCCCCCTTGCTGGAGAGGATGGAACAGGCCAGATCTGTGGGGCTTGCAGACAACCCCAGCCAACTGGCAGCTGCAAAATCAGTGAGAGACCCTGCTTCAAAACAAGACAGAGGGGAAGTATTGAGTGGAAGACCTGATGTCAACTTCGGAGAGAGAGAGAGAGAGAGAGAGAGAGAGAGAGAGAAAGAGATCACACACATCACACAGAGGCAACTAAAGATCCTCATGATAAGCTAACTAGGCCAGACTTGGAAAGATATTGCACCTTTTCACTCACGAGTGAGTCCTAAATTTCATATATGTGTTCATGACCTGAAAGACATGAAATACATGGGAACAAAGGAGGAGGAAATGGTGAGAAGGAGGAGGAGGAGGGGATGGGGAAGATATGGGTAAGATCCACTGAATATGTGTTTGGAAATGTCCTACCATCTCAGTTCTCTGTGTAATGAACAGTCACCAATAAACAGGGAGATAATGTTTTACTCAGTGGGTTGTTGGAAATAAAAGGAGTGACAATGTCTAATACTGAAATGACTTAAAGGAAATTGTCATCCATATATATCACAGGTGAGAACCTGAAATCAGGTAGGTAATTTGGCAGTATGTGTCAGCATTTACATTGTGTCCACCTTTTGGCCTTCTTATTTGAGCTGGATTTGGAGAAGTGCTCACTGCAATGACTGAAGTATTTCTATCGCTAGGAAATGAGAATTAAGTAAACTGTGTTATTAGGGACTATCTGTCTTAAGGTTTCTATTGCTGGAAAGAGATTTGATGACCAACTCTGATAAAGGAAAACATTCTATTGGGGCCAACTTACAGTTTCAGAGATTTCCATTGGAAACAAGGCAGGGAGCATGGTGGCATGCAGGCAGACACAGTGCTGGAGAAAGAGCATTCCACGTCTTGATCCACAGGCAGCAAGGAAACAACTCTCTGCCACTGAGGCTGGGCCTGACTATCTGAGACATACAGTGACACATTTCCTCCCATAAGGCCATAGCTACTCTGACAAGGCCACACCTCCTAGTAGTGCAATTCCCTTTGGGCCAAACAAACACATGAGTCTATGGGGGGTGGGGGTGGGGGGGCGGGACATTCCTATTCAAACAACCACAGGAACTAAGTTGAAAGTCAAATTCAATGTCCTTAAAAACAAGAGATCAGTGCAATCCATCCCCAAACTCATCTCCTCTGTGTGTGACATTTAAGCACTTCATATATCATGAACATTTTGCACTCACTGAGCCCCAGGCTTGTATGAGTCTAGACATTCTTACGATTAACTCATTTGCACCAGGGTTCCATCTTCTACTGCATACTCAAGAGAGACCAAAGCCCTCTCTCTAGTTTATCTTTCCTCATGTGAGTCCATAGACATCACTACCTCTCAACAGTCTATTAAATGTCAACACAGATATTCCTTCTATTATCCATTTCCTTCGGTACAGCCAACTCTTTTATGAGAAAGCAATTCATCTATGAGTTATGGAAAGAAATATATTTGATTAATTTACTAATTATTTAAAAGTATCTCCCAGAAGGTCTGAGTGGTAGAATGTTGAGCCTTTGCAGCCTTTGCAATGATCTGGGCTAGACCCAGTGCAAAGGAAAAAGAAATATGAGAAAAAACTTCATTTTGTAGCATTGATAGATGTATAAGCTCTGTGCTTGGAATATAGGCCATTGGGAAGCACAAACTTAACATACCGAAGGTCCTAGTTTCTATCTCAATCATAAAATATGTGATATACAGATATATTTAGCAAGAATATAGAAATATGGTAATGTTTGTGTTAGCAATATTTGTATTCATATATACATATGGCCTATATATGAAATATATATGCATACACACACATATATATGCCTTATATATTGTGCTTATAGGTATATATACATATATGTATGTGTGCTTAACACTCAAATACTTATAAATATATAGACACAAATTTGAAATTTTCATATAAAATAATGATCTCTGTGAAAGACTGTGTTATGAGAAAAAAGGGAAAAGGACTTTGACATTTTATTCAGACATTTTTATATACATGAAATGTTGCTATGAGTGTAGATTTATAGACTTTTCATGAAATAAAAACAAAGAAGACTGATGTAAATAATCCATGAAAATAAATGTGACTTTAAAAGACTTTTTAAAAATAGATGATATGTTGAGCCACATATATGTAATTACAAAAATATAATAATTATATATTATTATATATTACATATATCATAATATCACATATTACATGTATCATATAATAATTAAAAATCCTACAGGGTAATTATTATTATTCCTACAAGGTCAGACTCTAGTGCAAAAAAGAATTACAGAACTCACAGAAAATGAAACGTTGTCTGGGTAACAGAACTTAGGACAGAAATAAAAGGGAAAGAGGCTGTGAAGATGAGATACAAGGAAAAATAAGACATTCATTTACCAGTTACTACACAGAAAACTAGGTGCCACAAAGAAGGACAGTAGGTGTCACTGGCTTCCGTGCATAACTGAAGAAAAGGGAAAATTGAGATTTTCCCCTACACATTCATGGGGTGCTTGCCCAAGCCCCTGATAGTCCTTGGCCAAACAGTTGAGTTATTCCTGTCTTTATATGTGTCCTAACAACCCCAAGTGGTACATGGTGACTGGAGGAAGGGCTCTGCTCTAAATTCTATAACTTTCATTTTAAAAATACGTTCTTGACCCACAGAAATAATGACACATGAGATAACATCAGTTATTCCTTGTCTTCTACAAAAAGAACAAGGAGGAAGAGGGGGACGAGGAGGTAGAGAAAGAGGTGGAAGAGAAGGAGGAAGAGGAGGAGGAGGAGGAAGAGGAGGAGGAGGAAGAGAAGGAGGAAGAGGGGGAAGACGAGGAAGAGGAGGAAGAGGAGGAAGAGGAGGAAATCAAATTGATTGGTCCAACACTGGGCAACAATGCATGAGTATTTTAGGGACCTTTGAACTGATCACAGAAACATATGGGTATGTTTCTGACTAGGAGCTGATGTCTTTTTTTCCTGTATGTTTCCTCTCATGAGCTTACATGTCTGGTCTTTTTGTGACTTTAATTCTGTCACTAAGGTTAACCTAACTGAGTGAATGTAAGGTAAATTCTATTTAGAAGAACACAGGATCAACCAGAACCCTACAGGAGAAAATATAACAGATTGCTTGCATTAAAGTGAACTTATTCCTCCTTCTAGACTTTCTGCCTCAACACTTGGATGTGTCACAGAACACGACACAATGGACCATAGTTTATCTTCTTTAGAGATTCTTCATGACAGGAAGGAAAGATTTAGATAACTAGGTTTTCTATTTGATGCCTACAAAAATATTGTATCACTTAACTTCTGAAAGTTAATATGAAATTGTGTCTGTATTCATCCTGCTAACTTCAAGTTTTAAATTGAGATGTAAAGGGGACTGATCCTTCTAGCTATAATATTCTAATTAAAAACACTTTGCATGCACCCATAAGTGAGCTCTGAAAATATTCTCATAGTTGACCTGTAGGTGTTAAATTCCTGAGAAACTAATAGGCCAACGGTCTTAAGACTGCCTGCTGGTTTTTCTGCTTGAGAGAGTGAAGTGTATTGGTTTTGACACAGGATTAAACCTGAGCATGTATGATTACAACTGTCCACATGATAAAGCTTGGCTTTCAAATTTCAAAGTGTCTACAAAGCAGAAAACTGCTCCTTTACAAAGAGAAGTAGGGAGAAATGAAAAATAAAGTATCACATCTCATTTGTAGACTTTGTTCCTTCCTTTGAAAACACCTGAAAGAGTAGGTCATGCTGTTCTATTAAAGTGGATTCCCTTTCACACAGAGGCGAGTACATGATTTAAGAGTCTGCTCATCATGGTCGCCATGCCTTTTATGCTGTGAGCTATTGAAATATGAATACACCACTAATTCTTTGCAACTACTAGACTATAAATCAACCATGTCACTTAGTAGATGACCCTTATCCTTCACTTCTGTTCTTTACCAAAGATTACCAGGTATCTGTGGGAATGACAAGTAATCAGAAAATTGTAGGGAAAACGCTTCAACCTCTCATTGCCCTGAAGGTAATATCTGTGTTTGGAGCTGTCTTTGTAACTGAACCAAAAACTACTCAAAAGGTGAACATTTTAGTCAAACAATTTTTATGCAGTTTATATGTTCCCTATTTATCAGTTGTTTTATATTCAAAATTTCATTAAGAAATGCAATAATTTTGGGTAGGAAAGATGGCTCAGTGTGTAAATGTGCTTACCAGCAAGCATTAAGTTCTGTGTTTGAAAACAAGGATGCACATGGTAGGAGAGAACTATCTCAGAACACACACACACACACACACACACACACACACACACAGACACACCAACCAACATACATAGATACACACAGACACACAAACACATAGACACACACACATACACATAGACACACAAATACACACAGACAAATAGACACAAACAGACACATACACACAGACACATAGACACACATAGAAATACACAATTTTTTTAATGCGTGTATATTTTCTAATTAAAGGAAATTCAGTGATCTTCCAAAGAGATAAATTGTTAAGAAACTTTTTCTTGAGGATAAAGGTTAGATACATCTTTAAGAAATATTAATCTAGCCCAACAATAATAAGAATTCTTATGCACTAAATATCTGCTATGCCATGTCCACCCAGAATACAATATGTCTGGGGGGATAGCAGTGAAAATATGCTGTCTTTCTTTAGAAGCTGACCATTTTGGTTAACACAGATCAATTTCAGAAGCATGGACTTCAGTGTATTAAGGAACAGTATCACTCATGGCAGGGTCAAGACAAATCTCACTGACACTAGTGGACAGGTGAACGTTCAGAAAAAAAAGAATTCAAGGTAGGAAAGAACTCACGCACATATAAGTGAAACCTGGAACCTTGAAATCTCTCATCTTGAAAGTATTGCAGAGAGAGGAGATAGCCTACTGTCCAAGGAGCATCAAGAATGGAAGGTTTCAGGAGAAAGAAAGTCTATAATCCAGTTCTCTAAAACTCTACTGGACAGTTACGTCTGGGCAGCTCAGCCACGAACCCTAACCCTAACCCTAACCCTAACCCTAACCCTAACCCTAACCCTAACCCTAACCCTAACCCTAACCCTAACCCTAACCCTAACCCTTCTGCTTCCAACTCTGCTCCCAGCAAATGTCACCGTTATCCTTTTACTGTCTCAGGGAAAAATCTGCATCTGATGCTGAGCCCGGACTTTACTTTGGCTCCTATCCTATCATCAAGCTACATCCACGTTTTTATTCCCCATAAAGATCTTTCTTGATTACACAGGGTTTGAATACCCAAGACCAGATGCTGGGTATCCATTCTAACCGTGTAACAGTGTGGATGGTCATAGGTCTCTTAAGAAGTAAAGCCTAATGATCGGTGACTAGGTCACTGTGGATGCTGTGTTCACACAGGATTAATGTAGTTCTTCTCGGACTCAGGTTCGTTCCTGTGAGAGCCTGTTATTATCCATAGAGCAATCCCGGATCGAAATCATTGGATGCCTATCTCATCTTGTGATTCCTTCTACCCACACTTCCTCCCATCATGATAAGACTGTACCCATTATGATTTAGCTAAAAGGCTCTCTCAAGCCAGAACTATGCTATCAGACACCTAGAACTGTTAGCCAAATAAATCCTTTTTCTCTATAAATCACTCAGCAGCAGGTAATTTCTTATGGCAACAAAAATAGACTAACACTACACTGAGAACCTAGAACTTCAGTTTTGAATGAGAGAAGATTTCACACAAATAAAAACTATATAGAGGAAAGACTAGTCTGGAAGTTGAGACAGCTGAAAGAATAGCATGAAGAAAAGACAACCATCACTCCCAGTGTTTGAGGAAAACAAAACATGTGGTATAACTAGACCTAACAATGTGCTGGCTTCATTTCACCAGGGGAAAACATAACCTGTTTGGCAATTCCTATGGTGTAAATATTGCACCACTACGAATTTCAAGACACCAGCTTCTCCCTAAATTGAAGTTGGGGAAAGATGCACACATTCGGGTCTTAAGGGTGGGGAAAACCAAAATCATATATCAAGTATAAGTTGGAGATAAGGCAAGAGGGCGTCATCTTCCAGAGATGCTGCCTGAGTAGAGGTGTTGGCAGAAGAGAATACAGTCATTCGTTTCTACAGTTCCCCCACTTTCTGTTTTATCTTTGATGAGTCTCTTCAGCCAAAGCTGCCCAAACTTCTACTGAGCCTGACAAACACAGCCCCAAAGCCCAGATCTCCTGAGAGCAAAGCTGAAGAAAGACAAGGAAGAGATCCACAGGTAGATGCCTCACAGACAGACATCTCAGGCTCATGAAACCATCCTGCTTCCATTGCCATTCTGAAAGCCTGGCTACCACCTAGAGGCTGGCATTCATTAAGCATCGATAAATATTTTACAGAATCAATGAATGATTTATTAGCAATTGTAGTGTCAGCATTTAATAATCAGGAAAACTGTGTTGCTCTGTGTCTATACGACTTTCTATCCAGCCACATTTATTGATGTAGTGACACTGAACTTAGCAAAAGCACATGGAAATGTGCTGTGTGGCTTGCTGATTTGAAATACTTTGAATGTGTACTTTACTCCCGTGACCCCAGCCCATGCATTTTGTTTAGAAAACCTGAAGGTGTTTGTCTAACTTAATCACTCATAATTTTAAAAACAACAACTTCCAATAACTTAATCATTGGTATTGTAAGAATTATCATAAATCTGATGTGTCCTATGAGTCTCCCTCTCCATCTGAGCATTGACTGTAGCCTTCAACTTCAAATCCTTGACTTAAAAGATTTGCCTCAGCCGGGCGTGATGGCACACGCCTTTAATCCCAGCACTTGGGAGACAGAGGCAGGCAGATTTCTGAGTTCGAGGCCAGACTGGTCTACAAAGTGAGTTCCAGGACAGCCAGGGCTACACAGAGAAATCCTGTCTCAAAAAAAAAAAAAAAAAAAAGATTTGTTTCCATTGCCAGCTCATGACAATACACCAATACACGAATTATTTGAATTTCCATCTGTTGCTTGTCTGGCCCACCTTCTATCCCTAGCCACATCCACAAGACTCATTCACTCGCAGGACTTACATGCACAGTCAAACTTCTGTCGACTTTCCAGTGCATCTGCTTTGTAAGACTGCCTTTGTTCAAAATCTTTTAATTTGATTCATAAATCAGGTCTAAGATAAATAAGCCCACTAGTTAAAGATTAGGGACGGATTTTAATTAGTCACAAAACTTACAGTGGGAAAAGAATCCAGCATGAAATCAGTCACCTTTGACTTGTTTAGAGGTAGCAGAGCTTTTTAAACAATGACTGCAAGGGTCAGGAAATGAGAGCAGGAGCTTAACAGAATGAAGGAAGAGAAGGTTGGCATGATGCGGGGGCGGGGGGTAGCCTTATCCTAGGTCTTGAGCTGTTAGAAATTGGGTGAATATTTTGCCCAAGTCTTGGTGGTAGATGTTGAAGGCTAGTCAAGCGGAGAATCAAGGCTCCCTTGCTAATGACAGCAGCAGCTTCAAGGCCAGCCTGAGCTATGCCCAGGGCATAGGTCTCTAGGAGAAGTGACTCTATTTACTGCACTTTGTGCTACTTCACGTGAATTATTCTCCAATTTCACTGCCACTTAAGAGTGGGCCAAATGGTGGGTGAGATCCTACTTATATGCAAACAATAAAATAATGCATATTATCTACAGAGAATTTTAAAATGTTTGCTTTTTATTGTGACAATGTGTTGGCAATTTTAAACAGCATCAGTGGTAAAAATTCATTCTCGTTCCTCAGCTCTTTTGATGACCTTAATACTAAATAATTTCCCTAGCTATTGTAAAATTTTAACGGGAACTAGTAACTTTCCTATTTGGCCATTTTTATTACTCGTCTCTTACAAATATTGTATTTTTACAGGGAAGTTAATCTGGGGAATGGCCAGTTGTCCAGCTGGCCTTTAATACTTGTGGACTCAGCAACTGTCTCCATGTCTCCATTTTTTAAGTAACTCGTGATAGTTTAGAGCACAGTTGAGGTTACTCTGAGTGCCATGCGTGGCTCACACTGTTGGTTCAAGGAGCAAATTCAGAGTATGCCAGAACGGCACAGTGCAGGGGCTTCAGGGTTGTCTTTCTGTGCTGCCGATTAATGTTGGAAACAAAAAAGTCAGAAACCGGGTGAGCCACATAGTGTGTTTATTTGCTCAGTATGAATTGGAGTTCATCCATATTAAAGAGTTTGTTTAAAATTTAAATGTATTCTTTTTTAAATTAGTAATCATTTAAAACAACAAATCTAGAAAACAAAACATCTTACCAAAGTCAACATTTAGCTGCTGCCTGATTTATACATTTTTGAAGACAGTATGGTTTTATGAGAGTGACTTAATATTAGAATATTATTTGTAGGAGACTTAAGAGAATTAATGACCATTTAACAAAATCCAAACTGTTAAATAACAGTAAAATTAAAATAAAAGCAACTGAATTGCTTGTTACCCATCTTTGAGTTTGTTATTTATCTTCCTTTATTTTTCAGATTGTCATGACACACAGCAATCTGTGGCCAAATTTCTCTGTTTAATTTTTTTTCTTGGTAGTTTCACTCCAAGCAATTTTTTCCACCTGATAACTGTTACTGGAAATTAATTCTGCTTTAAGCGAAGCTGCAGTTGAAGTTGAGAGAGGCAGAGGGTGGGGTTGGCAAGAAGAAGGAAAGAAAGAAGAAAGAAAGAAAGAAAGAAAGAAAGAAAGAAAGAAAGAAAGAAAGAAAGAAAGAAAGAGAGAGAGAGGTGAAGGAAGGAAAGAAGAGAGAGAAAGAAAGAAAGAAAGAAAGAAAGAAAGAAAGAAAGAAAGAAAGAAAGAAAGAAAGAAAGAAAGAAAGAAAGAAGAAAACACAAGGGAGCTATTTATAAATGAAGCACAGAGAGAAGGGCTAGAGGGACAGAGAACTGTACAGAACCTAGACAGTCACTAGAAACAGAAAAACCCAGGCACTGAGTTCTTCTGACCTCATTTGCCAGATGAATGCTTTCAGCAGCTTCTCTGTGAGCCCCATCATGTGTCTAGAGAAGGTTAAGTCACTCAATATTTATTTAGCACAGTCTTTCTTGAAATTTCCCTACAACAGTTATTTTGTGGGTCATAATCTTTGGCACCTAGTGTATCACAAACAGAAAAACAGTACAAATTAAATAAGAAAAGCTGAGGTTTTTCAAGTTATCCCACATTATGGTGTGCCTATCCTTCTGAAAAAAATAAAAGTAGATTATTAATAAAAATAGACCAAAGATATGAAAATTGAGATAGAACATAAGACACAGGAGATTGGCAGAAACAGAAACGTGGACAGGAAGCCCTAATTCAGGAACCACAGAGCATAGGCTCCACTGTGCTTTGTTAGCAAGAATATGGAGAGACAGAATCCCCATAAGGGCATTTGGGAATAACTAGTTTAAGGTACCTTTGGTCTTTCTACATATTAACCATGTCTAGTCACTTAGGAATTATTTTGAGGGTATGCTGTGGAAGGATATAAGATTCATGAGGTCCATTTAAAGCATATCTTTGTTAACAGAGTTACTTTTAAATATCCATAGTGGAAAGTTTAAAAATGTTAGTGTCTCCTGGCATTTTAGAATAAAATGTGGGGCAAACTTTGGAGTCTAAGGTTTTGGATACTTGATGCATGCTGAATGAATGCAGTAACTAATATGAAGGAACAGGGATTCTTTATATCATTTGAGATGGCCATTGTACAAGACTTCTCAAATGGAAGAACTATCTGGGAATCTAAGGGGAAGGAAATCAGTAGCAGATATTGAACCTCAAAGACCCCCCCTAGAACAGTGATTGGTATACCTGCAGCATATCTACAAGTTACCCCTGATAGAAGTCGACCTTGTCCAGAGGATGCTGCATCTCTATGACTAGACACAGAGAGGAGGCAGGGAGAAGGGCACATGCTATATGCTCCTTTTGAAAGTAAATGACTAACACTGCAGGTAAGTGTAGAAGTCCCCTTGACTGGGTATGGGGAATGAAGAAGGTGGTAGCCAGTAGCAACTTCAGTTTCAAATATCTCAAGTCCCAAATTTTGTGGTTACCAATCCCATCAAGATATTCAGTTTCCTCAGAAAGAAATGGCACATATTAAAGCTAGAAAAATATAGTATAGATACTAAGTATTAAAATCTATGTCATACTATAAGAATAGACTGTAAATGATCTTCAGAGGTTAATAAATGAATGTTAAATATTTAAGAATTTAAAACATTAATATTTATGTTCTTAAATACTTAACACATTTAACTTATTAAATGTACTAATGAATAGAAGATGAATCACATATACATATACTATAGTATGATCTGTAGGTATAAATGTTAATTTTGTAATTTTTGATTAATTATTTGATTAGCCATTAAATTATATTTCTTCTTATTCTTAATTTCTCTATTCCATATAATATAATACTAGACTGGTGAACCAATACTGCACTTACCTCAAGGATAATTTGAGCCTGTAATATATCTCAAAGCAGAGCTTAGAAGGTGGTGGGATTTCTGATGAGAGGTGGGAATGAATCAGAGCTCCAAAATGAGCCCCCTAAAATACAATTATCCTGAGAATAGCTACTGATTTCTTGGCAGAGGGCAACATGTAAGGGTATGAGAGGAACCTAAGCAGAGCCATCCACCAACAAAAACAACAACAACGACAAAAATAATGGTCATCATAAATGGAGAACTAAGGGTTTTGCCTGTCCTTCTTAAATAAAGTATATTAAGTTTTATCTAGATTATTGGATGGATGGATGGATGGATGGATGGATGGATGGATGGATGGATGGATAAATGGATGAGTGGGTGGGTGGGGGATAGGTGAATGGATGGATGGATGAATGAATGGATGGATAAATGGATGAGTGGGTGGGTGGGGGGATAGGTGAATGGATGGATGGATGGATGAATGAATGAATGGATAAATGGATGAGTAGGCAGGTGGGGGGATGGGTGAATGGAGGGTTAGGTGGATGGAACAAGTTCTAACAATGACACTGAATGCTTTCCTAATTAGATTAGATGAGAATTCATATACAGGTTAAAAAAAGACTCTAGCATTTTCTTATATTCAGGTAAACTTGCAGATGTTCAAACTCTTTTTATATTTTCTAGATTGTAGACATTTAATAAGTTTGTTTACATCTCTTCTTCCTCTGCCTGCCTAACCTTGTGACATTCCCACTGAAGAGCGTGCTTCAGCATTTCCGAGCTGGAGTTACAGATGTCCCCAGATGCTAACACTGTGACAGTCACATTCACTTTTCCAGCTCTAGTACCAAGTGTTATTATTCACTTTCACTTATTATTTCCTGCATGATTACGATAATGTCTGTGGCTTGTTGCTGAATCTTTCTTATGGTGCATTCTGTCTTGAAAGGCTTTTCCCACTATCTCTTTAGCTCTAAATCCACAGCCAAGGACATTTGCCAAAGCTAATTTTTTATCATTCTGCCAGACTTTCACTTTTGATTCTTCTGACAGCTTTTCCAGTGACATTGCCATTTAAATCTTTATAAAAATGGTTACAAGAACTTTCCTGAGTCTGATTTTCAAAAGTTTCTATGACTTCACTTCTCCAAATACACATTGAGAACAAAAATGTCACTCCTTGATGGCTATGCAGTGCCCTGGGTATGAGAGCTGACCTTATCCCTAGAGTGGGCAGCATGGGAGAGCTGGCCCCGAGGCCATGAGAGTGGGAGACTGGGCAATTGACCTCGCCTGGGCAGCACAGCAGAACTGGCCCTGGTGGAGTGGGTGTGGGCGAGCTGTTCCTGAGGGCTAGAGCTGGAGAGTAAGAGAGCTGACCCCGCTCCTTGCTGGTTGCAGCCCTTAGGAGAACTAAGCAGGGCCAGTAGTCGAGAAGTGACTCTGGTGGTGAGGGTGTGGGAGAGCTGGCCCTAAAGGCACAACCATGGGATGGTTAGTCTGTCCCTTGCCAGCTGTTACAGGCAGGAGAGCTGCCCTAGCCCCTCACCTGGGCAAAGTAAGAGAGCTGGCACTGGTGGTGACCAACCCAACTACTGCCCAAGCCCAGATGCAGGGTTATGAGTTGGCCCACCCCAACATCTACTCCATCTATGAACTCCCAGAGCAAGTAAAGGGGCAGATCCTGCAGATCTTAAGCTGCAGTGTATCCGTGACACAGAGCCACAACAGGGTATCAGAGAGGAGTCCAGGTGAGGATCCAGTATTGATAGTGTAGCACAAGCCGGAGGCCTAGAACCAGACGAATGACCCTTTGCAATGAACGTTTACAACTACAACTGTCTGGTCCAAAGGGTAAACTCTGTGACAAGCCACGACACACTGTAGCTTCACAGTGAGATAGTTTTGCAGGTTTTGATTGCTTGTTCATTTTTGTTTGGTTGCTTTTGTTTGTTTTGTTTGGGGGATTACAGCGGCAGAAAGAGGGGTGGGGAGGTGGGTGGGATTGGGATACATGATGGGAAACTGACAAACAATGAATAAAAAGATTTTAAAATGCCTACCACACTTGATGAATGATTGTGTATGTATTTACACATCCCACACACATACACATACATATTATATGCATATAAGCATATTATGTGCATACATGTTTGTATATGCATATCCCATTGCCTGAGTTCAGCCTCTAATTTTCACTATTTATGAGGTAGATAGTTTTGCTCCAGGTAGAGTGCACACTATCCTTTAAATATTTGAGAACACATTAGAAGCCACAAGGACCCACTCAGGGCCTTTGCCTGCCTTTTCCCCCTGAGGTAGGACATAAAACTTGGAAAAGAACTTCTCACTTTGCCCCAAGGCAGGAGGTTGGAAAGTTCTGTGCTAGGCACACTTCCTATAGCTGGCATGAAAAATGCTGCTTATGTTTGAAAATGCCAGGATCCAGAAAGGGGGATGAGCGAAGCGGATGGTTAAGACTCCCCAGTCCATTCTCTGTAAACCCATGCTCTTCTTCCTATCGAGCTTCTCTCCTATATCTACTTCTTCATCAATCCCCGCACTGAGAAGTACATAGGTTATGCATGGTGGGACACACCTTTAATCCCAGAACTTGGAAAGAAGAGACAGGGAGATCTCTGTAAGTTCAAGGCCAGCCTAGTCTATATAACAGGTTAGCCAGTGTTAAATAGTGAGACCCTTTGTCAAAACAAACAAACAAACAAGCAAAAGAGAAGAACACAGGTGTATACATTTTAGGGGTGTCCATTTTAGGGGTGTGGTGTCTTCATTTTCTTAATAGGTCTGCTATATACCATAAATCTGAATGTAGCTATATGTATACATATATACATGCCATTATTTATCTAATATTAATTATTTAATTCACATAATTTCATCATTCCATCTATTTTAATATGCTAAGGGAATAAAATGGCCAGATATGAAGTTCTTCGGAAAGAGTAAGGGTTCAGTTCACTAGACGCTTGTGGCCACCGGCCTTCTAGACCTGCACTATCTTGTCTTCAGCCTGTAGCCTTCTCCCTTTGAACTGCCATTGAAGACCAGTAGAATAGGTAGTTCAAAGTGCTTTATATGTGGTAGTGGCCGTCTGTGTCAGCCTGTGTCAGGACCTTAGGAATCTCAGTCACCACAGGAGGGAAGTCCTCTCCACAGACACAGGCAGGCCTTTGAAAATCGCACTAGTAAGTTTTATATCCTGCTTGACTGTTCCCTTTGTCATTCTAAGCTTATACTTTATTATGACTTCTCTCTCTCTCTCTCTCTCTCTCTCTCTCTCTCTCTCTCTCTCTCTCTCTCTCTCTTTCTCTCTCTCTCTATCCTTTTCCAAAGAACAGAGAGTCCTCTAGTGGCCGCAGCAAGTTCCGTCTTGAAGTCCTCAAAAGAGGAGAGTCTGTAGAGGGAGCCTTTTAATTTCTAAGAGCTATGAGAGTTGATGATCTGGGAGGAGCAAGGAATGGTATGAAGCAGTAAAAGACACAGGAGAGGATGACAGGATGGCGTGCAGCCAAGACCTCTCGTTCCGATGCCGGTGGCAGTCAGGGGATTTGATGAAGCCTTAGAGACTTGTAGACGCGAACCACTGACTTATCAAGATCTTCCTGATTATCATTAATGATTTATTACTGTTCCCTCCTCCTTGTTCTCTCAGATCATTTCTCACTTATCCACACTGCTTCTGCACCACACCATTGCCTCGCCTACAACTGTCAGATCCACGTGGAGCTTTCCTTTGAATAATCCTAACTGGAAGTAGCTAAGGCAGAGAGAGCCAGTTATCATTATGTTTGTATTAAAAGAAAAAAGAGTCAAGAAAATAGATTTGCATTTCTGGTTTCCTGCTTTTTTTTTTTCCCCTCATTAGATGGAGAGAGGGGGGGTCGCGAGGTCATTTTCTCTCTTTAATTCTAATGAAGCAGCTGGAGAGATCAAAAAATCATTGTGCATAGTCAAAACCAATTAAAGGGAGAATACTAGCAACCTGCAATTATCCATATTTTTAAAAATGATGCCAGAGATTTAATTGGATAAATAAAAGTCTGCCTGTATTCCAGTAACAATTTGACTTATAACTCCACTGTAGACATTTTCCCAAAGAAACTACTGTGTCTCTTTTTGGAGTCTTGCTCAGTTAAAACTAAGCACACGCTTCCGACACAGCGGACAGGGGGAAGATTTTAAGGATGCACCGGTGAGAGGCCTGAATCCTCTGGCTATTGCCCAAAGTGACAATCCAAAGTAGAAAATAAAATTTGCCTATATTCTCATGGCCTTCAGGAGGCAACACATCCATTCCAAGTGCCCTAGAAAAAAGGAACAAAATGAAATGAATGAAAATAATCACTTATCTAAGAGCCACAGCCATGCTTATGGGGTATAGTTTCGATGTTATGGCGATGAATCATTTTGGGAATCAAAGTGTTGCAACATGTACCGCCTTTCAGTACAAGTAGACCACACAATGGTGGGCCATGTTCCACTTCACACCCTGGGCAGTTCACAGAACGAAATGTTCCCCTGCCACCGTGTATTACATCTTTTTAGAACTGTCACACATCTCCAATTCATGAGCATCCTACCCGGAAGATGTCACTTTGGCATACGGATTATTTTGAGGAAACAAACAAATAAAAAACAAAAATCACTGAAAACAATAGAAGCAGGAACAGTCTACATCAAAGCACAAGTTTTCTCCTCCTGAAACAAAGGAATGACTGTTGTTTGTTTGTTGTTGTTTTTACCGAGGACGCCATCATTCTAGTGATGTCCCCTTCCCTAGTGGCACAGGCCTGTCATTTGAATGCTGAGACAGGAGGATGTCCAGTTTAAGGTATGTTTGGGCTACAGAGATCTCTCTCTCTCTCTACCATCATCTCAGGAAGAGAAACTCTTTTAATAACTCTGAGCAATGAAGATTGCACTGACTTAGATCTGTGTAATAAGGTAAACAGACAAACAAAACCCCACAAAACAAAAACCTATGTTCTTTGTTTTCTATACTTTGCCTGGCCATTTTTCTATATTTTTTCTCCCACCCTAAAAGTCTAAATTCTACCCATCCCTTGGAGTTTTGTATCTATGATCACTCTTGTATGCAAATGTAATACATGAGCTGATGCCATAAGAGATTACTACTGCTAGGGTGAGGGCTCAATGGATATAGTTCCTTGAAGAATAAGTCAATGTTTAAAATAAATAAACTTTTAGTTCATTTTTTTCTTATTAATCTGGCATTGGTTTGTGTCTTGTTTCTGTTTTCAGATAGGAACGCATGTATACCACCCTGATTCTAGCTTGCTCTGTGGCCAAAGATGATCTTGAACTTGTGATATTTCTGTTGTTACCATGCCATTGGGTGCTGGGATTGTAGGTATGTGCCAACGCATCCAGTTTATGTAGTTCTTCAGATCAAGCCCAGGGATTCCTGAACACCAGGCGAACAAAGAGCTGCCATCAAACAGGGACCTATAATTGCATATGAAGCAGACCATGGGCAACTAAGAGAATAATGTGAAGGAAAGCCATAAGGTCTGCATAGCACACAGATCTGGGGTGTGAATTTAAAGGAGTGATTATATAATGTGTCATCCAAACTAAGAAATATATATGAATAAAAAAGCACACTGAAAATAATGAATAAATACTGACTGATCTGTGTCAGATAGAATGTAGAGCAATCTCAGGAGGATCCTGAGTACAGTACCATGTAAGGACGAGTCCACAGAAGAAATATCAACTGAACTGAGACCTGAAGAATACATGTAAAGGAAATATTGTATTAAGGTTCAAGATGTTATTTTAAAGTTTTCATCATAAAATAGCAAACTTAGCAATATGACTGGTGATCTCAAAAGGCACAAAGAGATGAGGGGAGATAAGCATCAGGTTATCTATCGAGCAGGACATAATGAACCAAAACACTATGCTGGAGAAACAGCAGCATTTGGACATGTGGCAAATATGTCTAAGGCTTGGGACAAGCAAGAAGGAAGATTAAGCAGGATTCAGAGACAACAGGTTTTCTAAAACAGTTGTACCTAGGTTTTGATAGCAGATGTAGGCCAATACAAAATTCCTTCATAGGATCTGGCAAGAAAGCTCAACACACAGAACCATTTCTCACACAATCCTAACGTCCTGAGCTAGATCTCAGGATCCTGCTTCAGGAGAAAATGCCCACTCGTGACAGTTAGCCTCTGACCTCCTCATGCTTGCCACGACACATGTATGCCTGCAGACACACACACACACACAAAGAGAGAGACAGAGAGACAGAGAGACAGAGACAGACAGAGAGACTGAGACGGAGAGACTTTTTGCTGTTTCCATCACAGACTAGTATAATATGTAATTTGGCCTGAGTTTTTAAAGGACCACAAAGCAATTAGATTAAGACAAACTATGTGCTATGTGATTTTAGAAGCTCAAGTATAATGAAATGCTAATTAATAATGAAAATTTTATCTATAAAACAAATTATGGCATGTATGAAAATGTCACAGTGAACCTAATATACTGTATACTTAATATATATATCAATAAAGATGGGAGAAAAGACACTAGCACAGAACCGCAGTCAAAAGTGTCAGTGAGACAAAACCATTCAGGTCACAGAAGAATCAAGATGAGGCCTCTGGTGACACTCAGGACAAAACTAGGAGACTCTGAGCAGTAAAGTAGATCAGCCCCTAGTGTTGACTTCCTCATGTTCAGCATTTGAAGGAGCAAGGTGACAATTCCCACAGGCCACCACTTTCCACAGAAAGGACACTTCTGTTGCCAAGAGTCATAACTATAATGGGATGGGCCATATCAAATAACTCTCAGTCTAAAAATCTATACTAACACTCCAATAAAATACAGTGAAGTCGTTGCCATAAAATATTTATAAATTACTTTGAAACTGATGACAAGAACCAAGCCTTTATCTTTAGCTTTCTTCTGTAATCTGAATAAAAGCATGAACAAACCTAGGTGAGGGCCGACTCTTGTCAGAAATGGCCTAGTTCTGTAGTTCGCAAATTTATCACAGGGGTCACATATCAAATATTCACATTATGATTACAAAGGTAGAAAAATTATCGTTATTAAGTAGCCATGAAAATAATTTTATGATGGGGGGGCCATCACCACATCATGAAGAACTGATCATTAGTTGGTTAAGAACCACTGATCTAGTTGATAAGTGAAGAAACAAAGTTATAATTTGCATGTCCCCATTTCGTAGCAATGACTAACTTAGTGAAGGTAGGTGTTAATCAATAATTGGTGCTAAAGCCTTGTAAGAAAAAAAAATTGTTCCTGTCAGACAAACAGAATCATCTCTCTGAATTCATTTAACCAAAAATAAAATGATTGGACACAAACTTTTTAAAACTCATAGTCAAATCTTAAAGTCTCCTAAATATATTTAAGAGATTTAGCACCATATAGGTTTCACCCAGCAAAAGAAGCAAAGCAAATCACTTACTTTAAAAAAAAAATACTTCATTAGCTGGACAGTGGTGGTCCATGCCTTTAATCCCAGCACTCGGGAGGCAGAGGCAGGCGGATTCCTAAGTTCGAGGCCAGTCTGGTCTACAGAATGAGTTCCAAGACAGCCAGGGCTACACAGAGAAACTCTGTCTCGAAAAACCAAAACAAACAAACAAACAAACAAAAACCCCTTCATTATGAAAAAAATCTTTTATAAAAAGATATACACTGAAATTAGACAGACCTAGACTACGCATCTCAACAAACTTGATTCAGTTAGATTAGGCATTCTGAAGCTGTGAGCTTCACATTGCGTTCTGTACTTTCACTATTGAATATATTTTATGTACTTATCAACCATCCAAGATGAAAATCTATGACAGAGTTTGAACTAGAAAAGCAGTTTGCTCTTTGCTGAATCATGGCCATCAATTGCAAATCCTTCCTCCTCCTGTAATATTTGTTCTTTCTTGTTCTCTACTCTTCGTATTATACTGTACCCACATATATTTGCATATATAACATTGGCTAGCTCAGCATACAAGGGAGGCCATATCTGTTTTCTTTCTTTCCCAGATTGTGTGACCTTGCTTAATATCAAATATTCTAAGTACATCTATTGTCATGTACATTTTTGATAATTTTTTTGTTTTGATCTTAATAATAACCCATCTGTGGATGGACATCTAGGTAGATTCTTGGCATAGTGAATAAAGAGATGATAATCACAGATTACCAATATCTCTGTGATAGGAGATGGGGTTCTCTGGGGATACACCCAGGAGTGACATAGCTGGGTCATAAGGAAGTTTTATTTCTAATTTTTTAAAGTTCCCAAACTGATTTCCGTAATGGCTATATTCGTTTGCACTCCCAGCAACAGTGGACAAGTGTTCTTCTTCCTCCACATTTTCTCCTACATTTACTGTCTAAGTTACTGACAACAGCTACTCTGAATTTCTCAAATTAACAAATAAAAGGGAAATGGAAACAATTGGGAAGATGTGCATAGACCTATGTATAAATCACAATATTTATATAAATCACTCTATTTATAGCACCATTCAAGGAAATAAACAATAATCAAAAACTATGGTATTAGTTGAGCATGGTGGCATATGTTTATAATTTCAGTCTTCAAGAAACTAAGACCAGAAGAACACAATTTTTAAAACAATTTATGTTACACAGTCAGACCCTGTCGCAATACAAAAAAAAAAAAAAAAAAACAACCAAAGCACAGGATATTTCTGACATAATTAAACATCTAAATACCCAGTAAATACATGATGATTAGATATTTTGAGTCTGAGCTAGTTGAAGAGAGGGATTCAGTTCTATACATAACCTCAAAGTCCTTGAGTGACATCTGGACCAAGGATATTAATGTAGATGATAAAATAAGATATCAGCTAACTCCATAAGAGTTCATGATATAGCAAGCTTTATACGGAACAACCTCTAAACAGTTGATACTTGGGGCTTGTACACCTTCTAGTGCATTGCAAGATGTTGAGGTACATCCACTGCTTCTGCCAAATTACATGGCTGTCCAGTCCCACTATGTAGCTGTTACAAAGAACAAAATAGTGCCACATCTTGCCCAGTGTCTCCGGGGCAGTGGCTCTCAACCTATGGATCGCAACCTCCTTGTGAAACCTCTGCCTCCAAAAATATTTACCTTATGATTCATAACAATAGCAAAATTGCAATTACAAAGTAGCAACAAAAAATATTATGATTGGGGATCACCACACCATGAGGAAATGTATTAAAGGGTTACAGCATTAGGAAAGCTGAGAACCACTGCTCTAAGGAGTATGGAGCAATGAAGAGAGGTAGAAAGGAAACTTTAGGAACCCTGTAACCCTGGAATCCAATTAAAACCTTACCCCCACTAGCTGTACCCATCTTTCCAGGCCTGAGCTTTCTCTTCGACGAAATACAAATAATATGGTCCAATTTATCTGGTGTGACACTTATTAATTAATAATTTTTTTCTTAATAGGCACATGGTAAAATAGCAGCCATTATGAACAATATTCTGTTTCTTCTTCTCTCATTTGAATCTTAAATGTCCATTCTAAAGCCTGAAGGTTGGTGCACCCTTGGTGTCATGGCAAGCAGAGCTGCTTTCCAAAGTTTGTGTAGCGAAGGCTTGATCACAGGCAAAGCACTATGAGAAGCTACTGGAGTCTTCTTTTTAAGAAAACATACTTTTTAATCATTTATTTTTCATCTTTGAGGTTTTAATTTAGTTACATTATCCCCCCCCCTGCCATTTCCTTTCTTACCTTGGAATCCCTCCCATATACTTACTCCTCCTTCTTTTTAAAATTCATGACCTGCTTTTTATTAACGGTTGTTGCATACATATATGTATATGCAAAGGTACTGGATGGAACCTTTGAGGTTGTGGGACCTAGGGATAAGTCTTCTGGTCTTTGGTGTCATGTCATGACCCTGAAGGGGGATATTAGGAAACAAGTCATTTCTCCTCGCACCCATCCTGTGAACCAAACAGCCTTGCCATGTGCTGATGCCTCCATGTGCAATCTTGTCACTGGCCCAAGGCCATAGACAACTGATCAAACACTACAACCTCCCAACCTTTAAGGCTGTGCTGTGGGCCTAAATGAAGCTTTCACCTTCCTTGGACCATCATTCCAAGGGTTCTGTTTTGCTTTGCTTTGCTTTCTTTGCAGCAAATGGAAAGCTATGTAATACCAGTATCTAAACCAAGAGTCGAGGCAGACCTAATAATAATCATGTAACTCAAACGCAAGGCTGGATTTTATTGGTGTGAGGAGATTGAATCAGGGTCTTACACATGTTAAGTACACACACAACAATCCATTTCTTCATTCAAGTGTTCTTGATACCTAAATAATATTACACCTGGTTTCTATGAAGAAATTCAATCAGTAGGAGATTCTAGGGAAACACAACTTGTGGATCCCACGTAGCACTTGAAGACAAATGACAAGATGGCTCACTGTCCCTGTCTCATGAAACAACTGTAAAGAGCTTTTCACATCTGCTAGGGGCCCAGCAATCATAGGATTTACTAGTTAGAAGGTTTCTGCCTACCATTTTCTTTACTTTTGTTACTGAGTCTAGCCACCCAATCAAGTGTAAAAGGTATAAAAGGGCAGTTATCCTGCAGGTACTGCCATGTCCACTTCCACTCCCTCTTGCAAGTCATAGATATTGCATGTGCGAAGGTCTAACATTGTACTTAAAATGTTAAGGTCCAGGTAACTGTTACCTGGGTAGCTGGTCATTCCTATGGATATTATAAGGAAACTTCTCATCCGTTGTTTCTGCTGTAACTAAGAAACTTTTTCACGCCCAAGTTGATTGCATATTGTTAGGTTCTGTGTCCTGGGAAACCAAACACAATAGAAGTCAGTAGAACTATTTTGTATAGCTACCCACCCTACGCTTGAACCAGAATGAACGACCCAACAGCACTTCCAGTACCTGTATATAATCTTCTATGGTATTTGATTTTATAAACTACCCCAAGATGGACACCAACATAAGAGACATGTGCACCAATATAAGAAATTATTTGGAACAAGACTTCCGTTTCGAGTAGGGGTTTGAGTAAAGTTTAAGTTCCCAAGACGTCTCTTAAAACTGATATCCTACCTGGCAGAGACATATCCAGGTGTAACTGGCATCTGCTTGGGAAGTTAAGACATGAATCCTAGACAAGGCAAGTCCCCTGCCACCGTTGAATAGCCCAGCCAACACAGCAGGATAAGTGTCCAACAAAAACACGTTCCCAAGTAAATCCCCCATCTCTAAATCCTGATTGGTGGAATAACTTGACACAGATGTTTGAGGATTTTTTTTTTTTTTTTTTTTTTTTTTTTTTTTTTTTTTTTTTTTTGCTTAAACACCCTGTAGGAGCCTAGCTCAATGTCATGGTTTAGCTCCCCAGCCAGGAACATGTCCCTGTTCGATCAGTCTTGGGGTATGGCATTCAATAAGCCATCCCTATTTCACCAAGGTTGGCATGTGGGCGGTGTGCATGGTGATTCCCCGATGCCAGCACACATATTTGTATATTTGTGATCTCTCTTCACGACATCCTCGGCTAAAGCCACTTGCCAGGGCTGAGGTCATTCTAGCAGAGCAGTTCAAAAGGTATGAAAGAAAAAAAAATAAATTCATGGATTATTAAGGCCAAGACAAGCCAGAATGGGGGACCCCCAAAACCTCTAGGCCATCAGCAAAATTAGAACAGTGGTTTTTGACCATATAAAAGTCACAAATCAGGGTATGGAAATTAGGATAGGATAAAAATGACAATAAGTTTGTAGTAGTAGGCAAAGTTCTAAATGGTTCTTCAAATTTTGGCCTGATATGTGTCCCTCGCCTAGTATTCTCCAGGAGCATAGAGAGTCTGTGTTTAAGATGACGTGTTATTATAATTTCTCAGGACTGAGTTATATTATATGGTGAAGATGAAGACATATTATAGATATAATGAAGACACCAGATCAATCAATTATCTTGGAGTCAATTAAGAAGTTTATTTTGGGTAAGCCTGACCTAACCAAGTGAGCCTCTAGGTCTGACCTTGAGCAAGTAGCTTGCTATGATACAGAAAGCCTACAGAGGGACTAATCATGGCTACCTTTGGGACTGGTGACAGGAACAGAGTGGGCCCTAGCCAACAACTATGACTAAAATCATGCTCATAAAACTACGAGAGCTTCTACCAGGGCTGTGAGTGCTGGGAAGTGGGTTTTGCTAGCTGTGTCTTCAGATGAGAACCCAGTCATCTGACATTTTGATTTCAGCAGTGAAGCACTGAGCAGAAAAATCCAATTAAAGCATGTCAGGTTTATGATAATAAACTAATGCCAGATAGCAGATTAAAATTGTTGTAAGCCACTGATTTTTTTTTTGGTAATTTATTATGTAGCATAGAAAACTAATACAGAATCCCAGATCATAGAGTATGTGACTGTTTACGTGTGAGCACACACACACACACTCAAGTTTGTGCATGCTGTGTATGCTAGAACTTGATAGATTTAAAAACTCTGTGCAAAAGCCAACATGCTGTTTGCACAGCTGCCTTTGACATATTTCATGCAAGAACAGCATTTTTGCCAATGATAGACACGCACTCCATGTAATTTAAATGTTTTAAATTCTCCTGTGATTCACAGTGTAATAATCTACCTACAGGATCGACTTGATAACTTGCTTCGTCTTGAAATGATTCTAAGCCCTTAAGCCTTCTAAATGCTTTTCTTCCTTGAGGCTCAAGATGTGCTTACACACAGCATGTGAGGTAGAAGAAACTAGAAAGAAGATGCAGTGAGATTCAGAGTTGCTAAGGGAGTGGTAATCCCAACTGAACACCTGTAGTTTATACAATCACACAGACCATTCAGAATCTCAACACCATTGTTTAGTTAGCACAGAATTAACTAGGGGCCTCCACAATTTTAGTTTGATGACTCAGAGTACAGAGTAAGGTGCACTTGTGTCATCAGGATGCAGTCTGGTGGAAAAACTAAGAAGACCAAATGCTTTCTCTTGCTCCCAGAAATGATCAGATATTATCAGAGAAGTCAGGGTCTATTCTTGGAATTATTAGTCTCATTAATAATAATAATGAGATAACAACAACAACAACAGCAACAGCAACAGCAGCAGCAGCAGCAGCAGCAGCAGCAGCAGCAGTAGGAGCAGACTCAAACTGCAACTTGAGGACAATTTTATTAGAGCTTAAAAGAAAAAAAACTCCAGGGCAGAGAAGCTGTACATTTTAGCAAATGCCCAGAAGAGGAGAACGGAAAGGGCACCGGGGAGAAATGTCCTTTGAGATAATCAGGGACAGAAGTCAACAACATGAGGGGCTGGGGCAAGAGCTTTAGAGATAGAGTAAGAAGTTCAAAGCCATAGGAAAGACATTCTGAACAGCACATGAAAGAGACAGGAAAAAGGAAACACTGTGACTTTCTAGGTAGGGACACAAAAATGGGCAGACCTAATGGTTTGGCTCATAGGAACTGCCCCAGAGGGCAAGACTTCTGGGAAGGGAATGTGCATGATCTCTCCAATGGAATGCTCATTCCCTCTGTCTCTTTAGCATGGCTTAAGGTGAGCTCATGGCTACGGGTGGTCCTTCATCCCAATGAGATGACTGACCTGCCCAAGTTAGGTCTCCACCCAGCCAGGATTTTATCCTGTTGACCAGAAGGAACTAGTTTTCTCTTAATGGGCCTTACATTTTAGCCCTGATAATCGCTCTGCGTTCCCTCATTCTAACCTGTAACAGATAAGCCACAACTGTCCTTTTGGTAGCCACACAGAGCTCAAGAGATCTATCAGATCTAATCTCTTTGCATCTAATCTCTCTTCTCACGTTGCTCTAGTTTGTAGAACTGGCAGTGCATGGGGAAAACCAGATGCTTCATAGCTGGAGGGCAGAGTTCCTAGGTTAAAAAAGCAGTTTATAAACGACTTTCCTTCTGTATGCTCTCATACTCCCTCGTAAGTGTGAACATTTCTCATCAGAACATTTGAATTATGTATTAATCTGAATAGCCAAGCTCCAAATTACACCAGACTGTGTCAACTGAATCTTTTGCAACTGGCTTCTCTGGGCTTGTCACTCCAGACAACAAAGTCAGCAGCAAAAGTTTTGAAACAGTTCTGATTCTTAAAATGCATGTACAGAGAAAGCACATGTTTAACAGCTTCTATGAAGCGTTATGTCTTGGCATGGAACGCCTTGCTCACAAAAGCCCTTGCTAACCTCCAGCTGTCCCTGCTCATTCTCCCTCATCAATTTCCCCTGTCCTCTTCAAAGCCACCACAGACTTGCCCCACATAATTGCATCATATGATGAAATTAATTCTTCCATATTTCAGACCATCAGCGATAAATCTGCAAGAGATTTCCATAGCCCTGTTGAACTGTGCCCTACTCAACCCTGCGGAACCCTACAGCTGCTGCAGCCACCATGTCTGGCTGCCACACTATGTGCACAAAAATTGTGAAACCCTACAAGAAAAAATAGTAATTGAAAATTTCTCTTACAAAAACAAAAAAAGAGCAAAATGCACTCTGTTATTTTAAAAATTGGAATGTGAAGAGGATCTAAAATTAAAAAAACAACCCTCCAGCAGTATAAAAATAATAATCTTATACTTACAAAGAGGTTTAGACTCTATAGATTGAGTCAGTGGCTCAAAAACTGAACTGTTCATAAAGCATGCCTAGAACAAGGTTTAAATAGATATTATTTTGATAGAGAGCGAGCTGTTACTAAAGAGCTTGTCACACCAGCATGAGGACCTGAGTTTAGCATCTGAGTTCAATCTCCAGCAACCAAAGAAAAAGCTGGATCTGATGGGAGATTGTAATCTCAGCACTGGGGAGGCAGATAGACAGATACCTGGAACTAGCCAGCCACTTAGAATCCACAAATCCTCAGTCCAAAAAGGAAAGGGACTGAGAGAGAGAGAGAGAGAGAGAGAGAGAGAGAGAGAGAGAGAGAGAGAGAGAGAGAGTGAGACAGACGTAGAGAGACACAGAGAAAGAAAAAGATAGAGAGAAAATGTAAAAAACAAATTAGTGTGGCCCCTGAGGCATCTGAGTTAGCCACTGGTCTTCACTGGTCTTCATATTAATTATGCATGTATGTACATTCACAGCAACATGAATGTGCACCTCCCAACACAGTGCATATTTCCAGGCCCCACAACAAGCCAGGTGAATCAGAATCTTTTAGCCAAGGCAAAAGAATCATGTACATACCAATTCCCATATACTGCCAATGTACTGGGCAAGTTTCTTACAGCATGAGGTCCTGAGAGGGTGCTGAAGATCTGAAGCTAACCCCAGAGGGATGGCTTTCCATAACTTGAATCTTAGCGAAAGCCAGAGAGAATATGACCCCTGCCACAGAATGCCTCACACCAGGCGGGCCACCAGTATTAAAAATGGGGACCTAAGTCCAACATAAAGCAAAGCAAACTCCTTGACCTAGGGGCCAAACTCCCCTGCTGTGGTCCTTCCTGCCTTTATTTCATACCCCACTCTTCGGAGGCCATCAGTCTATAGCTTCTCAGTGTAAAGCTACAGTCAGCGGAAAGGCAAATGTACCCTGCTTTCACCACCTCCCTTCTCATTCTTTTCCACACTAATAATTTCTTATTAGTTATTTGTTTATTTACATTTCAAACGTTATACCCCTTCCCAGTTTCCCGTCTGAAAACCCCTATTCCTTCACATACCCCCTTCTTCTATGTGGCTGCTCCCCCACCCACACACCTATTCCTGCCTCACCGACCTAGCATTCTCTTATGATGGGACATTGAACCTTCACAGGGCCAAGAGCCTCTCCTCTCATTAATGCCAGATAAGGCAATCCTCTGCTACATTTGCAGCTGGAGCCATGGGTTCCTCTATGTGTAGCCTTTGGTTGGTGGTTTAGTCCCTGGGAACTCTGGGGGGGGGGGTCTGGTTGGTTGATATTGTTCTTCCTATGGGGTTGCAAACCCCTTCAGCCCCCTCAGTCCTTCCCCTAATTCCTCCATTGGGGTCCCTGTGCTCAGCCCAAGCATTCACATCTTCATTGGTCTGGCTCTGGAAGAGACTGTCTGGAGATAGCTAATAATTTTATACTTTGAGAATTTTATTGATATATGTGTACAGTGAACTATGATCATATCTACTCCCCACTTTTCTCCTCTAACACACCGTGTCCCACAAAGTGCTCCCTCCTAACTTTATATGTAGTCTGTTCCCTAATCCACTAAATCCAATAAGTTCTGCCAGTATATGAACACACAGAGGACCATCCACTGGAACATGGCAAGCCTATCATCATCTATAACCTCGGAGGAGACATTCTCTGTTTTCGTCTTTCCTTCCTTTCCCTCCCTTCCTTCTCTACCTCCCACCCTTTTACCTTTAACTGGTTTTCTGTGCTTTGGATATGGCATGCCCCTCAAAGTTAATATTAAATTTTAATTGCCACCTACCATTGATAGGTGGTCAGAATTTGTAGGTGGCGTTAGATTCCTGAGGGAGGGTTGGAATTGTCTCATAAAGAGGATTATAGAGAATGAGACTGCCTTTGAGAGCTGTTTCTTCTGTACATGATTCCTTGCATTTTCTCTTGTTTAAAACACTCGTGTAAAGGTGTTTGTGTGTGTGCATATGTATGTATCTATGTATGCATACACACCCTCATGTGTGAGTCCGTGTATGTGTATGAGTGTGTGTACAGAGGCCAGAAGAAGTTGTCTTCTATCTCTTCTATCTCTCTGTCTAGTTCTTTAATGTAGATCTCTCCCTAAAATTGAAGCTTTCATCTCAGCTGTGCTGGACAATAGGAAACCCTTGAAATCTTTTTGGTTCTACCTGGTTTAGAGTTGGGGCTACAGGCATGTGTAAGGCAACCAACTTAGCATTTGTGATCTGAATCCTACACTCAATGATTGAGCAAGAAACCATCTTCTGAGCCATCTCTTCTGCCCATGGTTCTGCTTTCTGTTGTGAGTAAAGGTGGTTTGATATGCCAACAAGTGCCATGTTATTGAAATTTTAGCCTTTTAAACCTTCAGCCCCCCAAAATACTTCCCATTAAACATATTCCAGTCTCAGATATTTTGTTTTATCAGCAGAAAACAAACTGAAACATGATCAAAAACAGCATAGTTTTCAGGTGTTAGAGAGCTGCCTCAATGGTCAAAACCACACATTGCTCTTTCAGAGGAGCCTGGCTTGATTTCCAGCACCTGCATAATGGTTCATAGCCAGCATCCATAAACCTGGATCTAAGGGAGCCAACAGGCAGGTAGGCAAAATATTCATATGCATGAAGTAAAATAAATAAAATAGGCCTTCAGATAAGAACACCCCCAGAGTTTCTTCTACTATCTCCCATTTCCAAGCATTCCAATTATTCTTACAATCATTCTCCAATTAGGAATGTCTATCTGTAAAGGAACAAAGGAAAGTCTAACATTAGTCAAGAATTAGAAGGCGATCAAACTGATCAGATAGAAAAAGTTACCCAAGGTAGATGTATTAGGACACATCTTTAACCTTAGCATTCAGAACAATGAGGCAGAAAGCTGGGAATACAAAGTGATTTTGAGATCAGCCTAGGCTACACAGCAAGACCCTGTTTAAAATCAAAACAAAGCAAAGGAACAAACAAGTCTCTCTCTCTCTCTCTCTCT
>NC_034601.1:68844365-68853450 GCF_900095145.1 Mus pahari
GAGGATATGAGGGCAGCGAGAGCTGAAGAACAGCTCTCTCCCACTGTCTCTCTCTCTCTCTCTGTGTGTGTGTGTGTGTGTGTGTGTGTGTGTTTGTGTGTGTGTGTGTGTGTGTCTTTCACTCTCCCTTTCTTTTTCTGTATGTGTATGTACACGTGTGTAAAGAACAAATATCTATTAGTGGATGTTAAATGAATATTCTAAATCCAGAGTAGTGGAAATAAGTATAATATAAAGTAAATGAATAAATAAGATGTAAGACAAATAAACCTAAATAAAGAGTAGGCAAAAGTATAAAATGTCTCTATAATTTATATTTGCAAAAGTACATGAAAATATTTCTCCACTAAATAAAAGGGAGAGATTTAAAATGTGTGGTATGATATGGCAGGAAAATTTCTGCTAGTTGAAAATATGACTGTAACCGTTGTACTTTTGAATGCAATGGGATTTAGGGTTGCAGAACAAATAAGATAGGAAATTTATTCTAAAAGATCTAAGCCCAGAGAAAATACTGACAGAAATAAAATTTAGTAGGCAATGCTAGCTGATCTAAGATAAGCCTTAAAAGAAGTCTAAAAAAAATGACCTTATCAGATGCAATAATACAAAAAGAAGACATGAAAATCTCATTCAACTTTAATTTGACTACAAATTAAAGGACATGTTTAATGTCAGGTAAAAATTAATTACAACAGACTTTAACCTGCCTGTTCTTATCTGATGACACATTTAATTTCATGTCTAAGGAAAAAGTCTACACACAGTGTTAGAAAAGTATAGGAAGGCAGCTTTCAGGAGGAAATAAAAGCTCTAGCATCAACTGTGTGCAACAAAAGACCATAGAGAAATGTCTTTAGAGCATAGGAATAGAACCTAGGATTTTTAGACTATCATATACAACTAAGTTAACACATGTGCATGACAAAGAAAAGAGAAAACAGATATACTAATGTAGACTTTCAGATGACTTACAGAAAGAAAAGAGACAGTTAATGAGGACAAAAATCTCTAAACCTATGCAAGAGTATAGTATAATAAGAGGTGGTATCAAATCCTGATTCTCCACTTCCCTGTGGCCTACAACTTTGATTTCTACACTTCTTGGACCATTAATTATAATCTTGCTGCTTTTAAATTTTGGACCTTGTATCTTAAACAGATTGGTTGCCTTCACACAGGTTGCTTTCAGCAAGCTCAACTATTCACCATGGCAGTTATTCATTGCTATGAAGAAATGCACTGAGTACATATTCATGTGTCCTTTGTGGATTTTGTCTGAATGAGAAAGATTGCTATAGAAGGCCAGTATCCAGAGACAAGTAAGAGTGTTCTTGTGCTCCTATAGACCTAAGACAGAGACATACATCAATGCTATGTTTGTTCTCCATGACGGGTAAGAAGGAACAATATACTTACCTAAGACAGGCACAGTTGCCTGACCATCCTTTACCTTAGATGGGATTATGGAAAACCTGTAAATCTTGTGCCATGGTCCAGCTACTTACACGGTTCGTCTTTAAAAAACAAAAAAGGGGGAAATTGTGCCATTCCCAGCCTTGAGCATGTTTTTTCCAGCCTTGAGCAGACTAAACAAACCTCGAGTGCTTGCCACAATGGGCTTAAAGACCTAGGCAGAGTTATCTGCCTTAGTTGCACTAGCAACTTCCTACAGGAACTTAGAAGAAAAATAGACTGCCTGTTGACCTTGCTTTGCAACATAATCCAGCTGAAACAAGGGATATATCTGTGGGCTCTCCCTATATAAGCACAGTGCTGATTATTAAACTTGGAGCCTTGATCAGAAAAGAGATAGAGAGATTGAGAGAGAGGTGGTGTCTTAGGGATTCTATTGCTTCAGTGAAACACCATGACCAAAAAGCACTTTAGGGAGGAAAGGACTTATTTGGTTTACCCTTCCCCATAGCTGCTCATCACCAAAAATGTCAAGACAGGAACCTGGAACCACAAGCAGATGCAGAGGCCATGGAAGGTGAGGTTTACTGGCTTGCTTCACATGGTTTGTTCAGCCTGCTTTTCTTTTATTTCTTTTTAAATTAATTAGTTAGTTAATTAATTAACATCCCAAGTACTGCTTACCTTCCTGCTTTCTCACTCACCCAGTCCCTTTGCCCACCCTCTCCCTTTCTCTTCTCACAGAGTGGGACCCCTGGGTATTTCCCACTCTGACATATCAAGTTTCTGCCAGATTAGGTACATCCTTTCTCACTGAGGTCAGTCAGCCCACCCATGATGACTGAATGGCCTGTCTGCTACATATGTGCCAGGGAAGGTGGCAAGACCCTCATTCCAGCCCATGTATGTTCTTTGTTTGGTGGCTCAGATTCTGAGAGCTTCCAGGGGTCTAGGTTTGATTCTCTTGGTCTTCCTGTTTCCACCTACTTCTGGGCCTTTAATCCTTCCCACAACTCTTCTGTATGTGTCCCCAGTCTTTATCCAATGTTTGGATGTAGGTATCTACTTCTGTTTCAGTTCACTGCTGAGTGGAGCCTCTCTGAGACAGTTATCCTAGACTCCTATCAGTAAGTATAACAGAGTATCGTTAATAATGTCAGAGATTGGGACTTGTCCATGGGATAGGTTTTGAGTTCAGCCGGTTATTGGTTGGCCTTTTCTTTGGTCTCTGCTCCATTCCTGCATCCATTTCTTTTAGACAGGACAAATTTTGGGTTAAAAGTGTTCTATTCTTCCATTCAGGGGTTCTTCCTGGTTCTTCAAGTTCCATGTCCCTACTGTTAGGCATCTCTAAGGTCAATGGCCTTGCCTCCTTGGAGCCTCCCTTATCCCAGGTCCCTGGGACTTCCACTCCCCACTCCAACCCCAAGGGGGCTGCAGATTTCTACTCATTCTGCTGGCCCACCTGGCCTTTCTCCTGTCTTCCTTGCATCTGATTCTACCTCCCCATATACCTCCCCTCTCCCCAGCTCCCTCTTTCCCTCTGCCTTCTGTGATGCTTTTGTTTCCCATTTTGAGTATGATTCAAGCATCCTTGCTTGAGCCTTTCTTCTCATTTAACTTCTTTGGGCCTGTGAGGTGTATCATGAGTATTCTGTACTTTGTGGCTAATATCTACTTATCAGTGAGTACATACCATTTTTGTCATTTTGTGACTGGGTTACCTCACTCAGGATGATATTTTCTAGTTCCATCCATTTGCCTGCAAAATTCATGATGTCGATATTTTTAATAACTGAATAGTATTCAGTTGTGTGAATGAATCACATTTTCTGAATCCGTTCTTTGGTTGACAGATATCTGCATTAATTCTAGGTTCTGTCAGCTTGCTTTCTTATGGAACCTTGAACTTCCAGCCTAGGGATGGCACTACCCACAGTGGGCTGAACCTACCCTCACTGATCACTAATAGATAAAATGCCTTACATCTGAATCTCATGGAGGCATTTCCTCAACTGAGGCTCCTTCCTTTCTGATGACTCTAGCTTTTGTCAAGTTGACACAAAAAACCAGCCAGTACAGGTTGTATCTTCCTTGAGCAACCTTGATACACACACTGTTTAAGCTGTCACATATTGACTAAGCTGTTCAATGTACACAGTAGCTCTATGAAAATAGAATGATTCTATCCTAGTATAGACAACCAACCCTAAAGTTTAGTGAAATGAAGTAAGTTAAATTATGGAACTAGAAAAATGCCTTAGCCAAGAGTAAAGCCAGGAAAGGATGGATACAGTATCCAGGAGCGTCATTAACAGCAGACATGTCTTCTTCAGAGGAAAGCAAAACAATAAACACAAACTCAGGGAATTCAAAGAAATCAAATTGAAAATCATCTTTAGAAATGAATGCAGGTCTGGAGAAATCGTTCAGAAAGTGAAAGACTTGCCATGGAAGCATGAAGACTAGTGTTCAGACCCCCAGAACCCACGTAAACTTGGATTCTGTAGTGTGCATGTAGAACTCCAGTACTTAGAGGGCAAATGGGAAACAGAGACGGGGAAATCTCATCTCATAACCTAATCTTGTGGACAAGAGAGCCTATCTCGAAGGAGGTGGAAAAGATGACTGTCATCATGGTGATCAACTGACCTCTACACCAGCTGTGCGGCACCTATGCACCTACACTTAGAGTGAGTACACTAGAGACTGGGGGGGCTAGCACAATGTGAGAGCGCTTGCTGAGCATTCGTAAATCATTAGGCACAATGCTCAACACTATAAAATAAAAATACAATAGCCAAAGGAATTAAAATGTATGACTCTTACCTCCCCGTACACTCCTCAAGACATACAAAAGAAGGGAATCCTGTCATTTGCAACAACATGAATGAACCTAGACAGCCATATGCTAAATGAAATAATCCAGGCAGAAAAAGGCAAGTGCTGAATGATTTCCTTGCATGTGGGATGTAAATCATTCACCTCATGGGAACAGGAGTCAGGGCGTAGAAAAGTGGTGGTATTTGTCAAAGGGCATAAACATTTAACAATATGATGAATTGCTTCTGCAATTGTATAGTGTTATGGCCATAGTTAACAATAACATATCACACACTTCGAATTTGCTCAAAATAGATTGTAAGATTCTGTAGTTCCATCATCAACAAAAGAAAGCTTCATGAGATGATGAATATGCTGATTTCCTTGACTATGACAATAATTTACAATGAAGACACAAATTATCATACATTACACTTAAATACAAGCAATTTTTTTATTAATCATACCTCAGTAAGACTAAAAACAAATTCCCGAAGGAAAAGATTATTCTCAAACGGAGGCAAAAACTAAAATCTACTAACATGCCCAATAATAATATATTAGTTCTAATAATTAGATTTTTAATTATTATTATTATTTTCTTTATTTACATTACAAATGCTATCCCGAAAGTTCCCTATACTCCCCCCCGCCCCTGCTCCCCTACCCACCCACTCCCACTACTTGGCCCAGGCCTTCCCTTGTGCTTGGTCATATAAAGTTTGCAAGACCAAGGGGCCTCTCTTCCCAGTGCTTCTGCTACATTTTTTAAAGTGGCTATATCCAAATATCAGTCAAACAATGTAATCAATAAGAAAATAATTCATGTCCTGTTTAACCTTAATTTTCAACTTGACATAATCTAGCCATCTTCGGGGAAAGTTTCTGTTAAGGAATTGTCTAGATGATAGCCTGTAGTCGTGTCTGTGGGGGATTTTCTTGGTTGTTAATTGATACAAGAGCCCATGGTAGAGGGGACCAGCCCTGGGCAGGTAACCCTGCGGTGTACAAGAAAATTAGCTAAGCACGAGTCAGTGACTGAACCAGTAAGTGAACCAGAAAGGAAGTCAGCAAGTAAAATTAATTCCTCTATGGTTTCTGCTTTGCATTCCTGCTTGAGTTTCTTCCCTGAGCTTCTCAATGGTGAATTGTAATCTGTAAGTGTAAGACAAATAAACCCATTAGTTCCCCGGTTGCTGTTGGTCAATGTTTATCACAGCAAAAGAAATCAAACAAGATCAGCACATGTGCCATCTGTTGTTGTCCATTGTCTTGACATGTGTATTACACATGTGAAACCTCTCAGACCAGCTATGTGTGAGTGCACATTAACTCCGTGTGTGTTGGAGAGCACATCTGTAGATGCTATAAAAAAAGATGAGCATTTTTCAGACATACTTTTTCATTTTTGCAAGATAGTGGAGATATAATTTGGCAGGAGTATGTGTGGTGGGATGTGAAATATTCGCAGAACCAAGCAAATTCATGCAGGTAAGTGTATATGTGTGTCTTGTGTGGAGGCCAGAGGTTGATATTCAGTGTCTTCCTCATCTTTCACCACCTTATTATCTGAGGTAGAGTCTCCCACTGAATATAGGGCTATCCTATTCTGGTAAGCTGAGTGCCCAGAAAGTACCAGTTATATTAATCTCTACCCATTAGCCCTGAAGTTACAGAGTGATGCTGTGACGCCCTGATTTTACCTGAGTGCTAGGTATATGAATGTAGGTTCTAGTAGTTATGTCGGCAAGCATTTTGCCGTTTCCTCAGGCCTCTAATAATACAAGTTTTAAAAACAGCCATGTAAGTCATAGGCAAATTGCATTTGTGAATTCATAGATGGAATTTCCAGGCAAAATACTTGAAAAGCAATGATCCTTATCTTACAATGATAATATACCCTTCATGATCAAGCAGAGCTATTCCAGAAGTGCAGTGGACTCAGACAGAACTCTTGTCATATGATTCATCTTGGAGAAGTGGTTAAGAGCCTGTGCTGCTCTTCCAGAAACCGTATTTAGCTCCCAGAATCTGGTGTGCCAGGAAGCATTTGTGAACTCCAAAAGACCACCGAGGAGCTGATTCCGATGCAATTGCACTAGTGTTTCTTTAAGATTGAGCTTGGGTCACACCACAACACAACAGAAGGGGACAGCCTTGAGCGTAGTTTCAGGCAAACATTTATAGAGGTAAGAAGGGTTATCTCACCTGGCATACATCTGATTGGGAGGCCATTATGGCCTTTAGCGTAATTGGCTGGTGCTGGGAGCCAAACCCTAAACTTAGCTTCCGCTTTCCTCGTGACTGGTGGTTGTTAGGAAGTTAAGTGCCAGGGGCAGGCTTGCAACCTGGAGGTACAGATTTGTGGAGGAACAATCCAGAAAGTGGTGCTGTGTGCCAGTTTGTTCGTTAACTCTAGTTCAACCTTAGTTCAGATTCTCAAAGATGGAGTCTGAACCCAAAGCTCTGGTCTCTTACACCTACATCAGGAAGCTCATAAACACATGTGATCCCAGTTCTGAAAGAGATCAGCCGCCCTCTGACCTCTGCAGCCATTTGTGCTCATGTGCACATATAACACCTCCCCCATACACGTAGCTGAAAATAAATAAATCTTTTAAAATATGATTCACTTTATGGTACATGTACATAGGAGTTATATGAGCAGCATAATATCAGAAAGGAACCTGCCTCACAAAATGTATTTTTTACTCCAGATGATTTTAAAACTAGAATCTCTTAATTTGCGGCAAACTATATACTGGGATTTTAAAGTTGACTCCATGGTGTCATCTTAAGAAAGCTAAAGGTGATCTAAGGACTGGAAAGCTCTTTGTAAGGCTTAACGTTGAGATTTGAGAACATCATTATTACCAGTTTAACTGATAAATGATTTGTAATCAGAATAAATTTCTAAAGTATTAGGAATGTTGAAAAAAAAAGAAAAAAGGAAACTGAAAAATGACTTAATAGGTAAAGGTACCTGCTGACAACATAAGCCCAATTCCTGAGACTAACATGGTGGAAAATTCTGACTTCTCTGCATAGATCATGGAACAGCCACATCTACACATGCAAACACACACACACACACACACACACACACACACACACAGACACCTGTACCCCCACATTCATGTCACAAATGCACCTGTATTACACACAGACACACACACAAATATACATGTACACACACACATACACAAATGCACACGTACACAAACACACACACAAAGACACAAATAAAATATAATGATATTCTTAAAGATCTATCAAAAAATAAATGAGTGAATGCCAAACTTTTCAAACTGTGGCACTTTCCTCAATGAGATTTTCAAATAAATTAGAGGAAAATCATTAGGCAGGGTGCAAAGAGGGACAGGGTGCAAAGAAGTGACAGATTCTGAAGGACTCAGCTTCTCATAAGAACTTAAGGCACAGGAAGCATCGCTGTACTGAAAAGATAGATTCCTCAATAAAATCCCACATAAATGTTTGAAGATTCATTTTAGGAAATGAGCAGAGAACCGAGGGCAACTTTGTGCAGTCGTTCCTGGTTCTTTTCCTCCCCCTTTCCATGGATTCGGGGGATTAACGCAAGTGCCTTTGCCTGCGGGAACTGTCTTTCCTAACACTTCCTGTTGCTACCTTATCACAGCCTTACAATATTACAGATTTAATTTCTCAAGTTTAATATATCCAGTTACCTCAATCACATGTAATATCTCCTCATGGCTGCTTTGGTGCCTTCTCCTCCACGGTCTTGGACTCTCCGTGTGTCATAGGCAGACTTTATGTTTTGCTTCCCTCCACCAACCATAGCCTCTCACAGAGGAGACAGTCCGACCTTTCAGAAGGTATTGCCGACTGAGAGGAACTACTTCTACATCCCCTTGCCTCCATCTGCATCCTTGTCATTCCTGGTACCAAGTGCCCCAGGACACTTAGGATGCTTTTCTCTGCCTGAAGTTCAATAGCCTTGGCAGAAGCAGGAAATGTGGGAGGAACTCATAGGCCTTGGTTAACCCTATCCGGATGAGCTAATCAGCCTCCCATTGCTCCTCTCCACACATCCACAACACACCAATGGGCCTCCTGGCTGGAAATGCCCACCCCTGTAAACTCTTCCTTTCTCTTATTTAGAGATTATGCATTCACTCCTTTCAGTATGACACTCAATTCTCATATTGAAAGTGCTCCGTGAAATGCCCTACGTTCTATCATAGTTTCTCAGTTTTGCTTATGATACACAAAAAGTCCTTGGCATTTCTTCCCACCTAGACAAATTCTACAGTCTATTCTAGGTTCATCTCTCATATCCCTTTCTCCTCCAGAGCTTCTTTGCTTCTCATCCTTAGCACATCAGTTCACAGAATCCAGAAAAAAAATGAATTTACTTGTCACCTCATTATTGCCACTAACGATGGCTCAAACCCAAGGATACAAAGCATCAAAGGCTAGAAGAGAAATTATAGGGCTAAGTAGTTCATTTTTTCCTTCAATTTATAAATTATCACAAGCTTAATCTACTCTCTCTTTTACATTCACTTTTGTCCTTGTGAATATGTCCTTGACATAGTTAATACACTTTCTTTTTCCCTGTGTATAAAAACCGATGTTAAAGAGATAGCTGTGCTTAGAAATAATTGATTTCCATTTTCAATAGCCACATTATAAATGGGCATAGTGGTGCACAGCTGTAACTGTAGCACTGGGGGAATGAGATGGGCAATTCTCATGGGTTCTTTGGCCAGCCAGCCTAGTTTTGTTAATGAATAGTGGGTTTAGCAAGATACACTGCTTCAAAACTGTGGTGGTGGTGGTGGTGGTGGTGGTGGTGGTGGTG
>NC_034601.1:68854115-68857540 GCF_900095145.1 Mus pahari
TCTTTCCCCATTCCCTCCCCCATCTCTACTTCTCTACTCTCTCCTTCTCTCTTCCTTTCTCTGCCTCTACTACCCTCTTAACTTCCCTCCCTGTGCCCTAAATAGACTCTATTCTATGCTACACCGTCGTGTGGCTGGTCCCTCAGGGGAAAGGGATGTTTTGGCATGGGCCCACTGAGACATCCCCTTCCCCCACATCTCATCACACCCCCATAAAACATATTCTTATATTTCTTTATCTTTCTATAATCACAACAGTGATAATGATGGGGACGATGATAGTGATGACAACAATGGTAAGGGAAAAGGAGACAGAGAAGGACACCCAGTGTCATCCCCTGGCCTCTACCTCTCCTCATAGGTAACTGTACTCAGATGCATGTGTACACATGCACACAAGTACGCAAAGAAGAAATGGAAAAAAAATGTTGAACACTCAAGAAGAAAAGGGGGAGGGAAGAGGAAAGAAGGGGATTGGGAGAACGGGGGGGCCCTACTGAAGCATCTACCAGCCTGTCAACAGCTAAACTGTGAAGTGAGGGAATAAATGATTGAAGGCGGGGGAGGTGAACGGATTTCTTAAACTAAGTTTAGATTTTTGCAAAGGTGCAAATGTGACCCAGCATCGCACAGGTAAGCACCAAATTACCCCTTTCACTGAACTTGATCACATTGCCACCAGCCCAAGCTCTGTTTTTCACTCTGTAAACACAGCAAACTTACTTTTCTATAAACAATCAGACTTTCCTTTCATTTTCTTGATGAAGAAGTCAGCTCTGTAAATTGCTGTAGTCGCTCAGTAATCAGGTGCTAAACAGTGAGTTCCCTGAGGACTGTGTATCTTATTCAGTCCTATTTCACGGAGCTTCACTAACCCCACGTTGCTGGTGCAGCCTACATTCGCTAGAGAATCGGCTGCTGATCATTCTCTGAAGACCATCGGAGTGTATGTTTTCTCAATGTCCACTCTCACGGCAAAAGGATGTGAGGAATGCTAGTCCAACAACCCTCAAGAGTGCTCATTGGATGTTTTCTCTACATCCATTCCCCAGAAGGCAGTCAGCTCCCGATCAATACCATGCAGAAAATACAATCACAGGACAAATGAAAATCACCTTGCCTCCAACCACAACACAAGGGAAAACAAGATAAAAATGACTTAAATGTGATCAAGAAACCAAACCCTTCTTTGCTAAAAATTCATTGCTTTTCCAGGCCTGCTATGTCTGCCCGCTGTTCCTGCAGAGTGACAACTGCCAAGACCAAGGTGTTCTGAAGTGAAGTGAAATGTTGAAGGAGCACTGATCCAAATGTTCTCTTGCCACAAAAGTCAAAGAGGACACTGGTATTAACCCGAGGTTTTTTTTAAAGTTTTTGCATTTGAAGGGATTCCAGGCTCTCTCCTTCCAAAGTGGCCCCTGGGCATTTAAGGAAAAACAGCAAAAGCAGAAAGGTCATCCTCACCTCCCCCGTCACCCCCTCTGTCCTGAAGGAAGTCATAAAACCTAGAAAGAATTCTCGGACCTCCTCCCCTAAGGCAGTAAAACCCAGGATGACTTTCTCCTGAAGCAAGTCGTAAACCTTTCATTTGTGCGCCCTCTCCATACCCCTAGGAAGACCCTGGCCTTCTCTCTAAAGAAGAGACAAGGAGGAAAATCCGAGCAGCAAACTCGTCCTTTTAAGGCTCCTGGTTTATTGTGGCTGAGTTATCCCCTTTAGTCCCTCCGATTCTGCATGTCTGTGCCTTTCTCATCTGAAACAGAATCATGATCAAACTTACCACTTCTTCATCTTTTCATTTCTCAGCCTCCTATACCAAATAATGTTATTGCTAAGCTGTTCTTCTATAGATACCCCATAGAAGACATGAATCCTAAGGTTAGAGACTCATTTTTTTCTCCCCAGCAAAACCCACTTGTCAAAATGAACTCGAAGTCTGTTAGACACCAGACTGTCTCCCTCATGTCCTCCGCTGTCCCAACCCTTTCTTTTATTTTAGACTTAAAATAAGGATAAATTGCTTTTAACATTTTGGGACCACAGTGTATGAGTGAATCCCCGCCAACCCCATTAGCTTTGCCTCTGCCTCCAAACTGAGTCTGTCAGTAACTTCCTGGAGCCTTGGGCTTTTGCTTTTATTCTTACTTTTACTTAAAGGATCGACAACTCAAGTGCTCAGGTTAGCATTTTGAAAAGATCTATGAATCTTTCCATTGTAAAGGAGCTGCCTGCCTGTTGCTCCAAACCATAGTGGTTTCCAATGCAGCCTCTGCTGTAGAATTTGGTCAGCTGCGTATTCCCTAAGCCCCATTTCCCACACATTTCCTCATGCCCAGTGAGAACTCTGAGGTCTAGAAGCTACAGGGATTATCCATTCAGACTGTCAAAAATCACTGCAACCAAGAACAGTTCTGTAAGGTCAAAAGTCCTGCTCAGGTGGAGGAATTGCATCATCTGAGCTCCATCCATCCGGAAGCAGTAACTGCGTGTACCTTGTGCTCAGTGGCATCCATCTGGGAACAGGAACTCTGTATACCGTGCGTCAGTGACTTACCGACTCCCCAACACTACTTGGCCTTGTGTTGCCTGTCTTGGATTGAAGTTAACTGTCCAGTTACATAATCCGTTCTAGTTTTTTATTTCATTAAATCTCTAGTACAATAGATGTCTTCTGTGAGTTCCTCCCAATTAGCATTTCATCAGTAAAAGGCAAAATCTTTACTCTACCACCTTTTAAAAAAGGCTTAGTGGCATAGAGCTTTCTTTCTTTCTTTCTTTCTTTCTTTCTTTCTTTCTTTCTTTCTTTCTTTCTTTCTTTCTTTCTTTCTTTCTTTTGTTTTTTTGACAGAGAACACAAACCTTAGATCATTAACCTGTTCTTGCTTGTTTGACATTTCAAATGTGTTGCTCTCTTGCAAATAACTCTTCCCAAAGTGCACAGGAGAATGGATTCTTTCGGATGCCCCGGCACAGCAGCACTTTAGCTAACAGACAATAATAAATCCGGACTGACAGCGAGTGCTGACCACGGCGCATTTTGTGGTGAGAATGGGCTGGACTTTGCAGCTTCCCATTAAATTAATGAGAAGCCTGGGCCTCTTTGACCAGCAGGAGTGAGCGACAGAACTGAGGCTCTGAACACCGTCCCACGCGCTGGGAAGGGGAGCAGGTTGGGAAAGGGCAACCAATTCAGTTAAGTGCTTGGCTCCTCCACGTGTGGCTGTTGCTCCAGGATTCTCTCAACTTTTAGGAATGGTTGCAAATAACATAGCCTGTTGGAATATTTTAGGTTATCTCTATCATCGTTTCTTGAGTAAACAAGAAATTAAAAAGGGGGCTGGTGAGATGGCTCAGTGGGTAAGAGCACCCGACTGCTCTTCCAAAGGTCCAGAGTTCAAATCCCAGCAACCACATGGTGGCTCATA
>NC_034601.1:68857881-68897027 GCF_900095145.1 Mus pahari
CGGGGGAGGAGGAGATAGGTAGTATTATGAAAAAAAAAAAAAAAAAAAAAAAAAAAAAAAAAAAAAAAAATTAAAAGATCAGAAGTCCCTCCAGGTCTCCAAAACTGTCTGCTGAAAGCATTCTCTTAGTTTGGACTCCTGGAAAGAATTTTCTTTTTTGGTTTGCTTGCTTTTTGGCTCACTTACCTCGTAATCTGCTCTATCTTGGGTGACACACCCCTTACTTAAAGGTTAAAATTTTAAATAAAACTGGGAATCTACTGTGGAGTTTACCTTGAGCTACTGAATGCCAAAGGGTTAGCCAAGATGTACCGGGAACAATTTGAATGGCTTGGAACTTGTCATTAGTCTTCCAAGGGCTCACCTTTCCACTTATAAAAGATTGATTAATTATACACCCACACACATATGTGTGTGTGTTATATGTATGTATATGTACATATATAACGTGTATGTATATAATGTATATGTAACATATATGTATATTATGTAATGTATGTATATATATAATGTATATGTATGCATACAAATGTATGTATTCTGCTCTCTTTAACGACAAGTGCAGGTGTGCTTCCTAGAATTCATGATTTCTTGGGCACAGATCTTTCTGTATAAATGGGACTGAAGCCCTTCCTGCTCTAGCCTCCTGTGGTAGAGCAGGCCGGTTCTAACATGGAAGTTGAGAATCCCGCCCCATGTTGAGATATTTCTCCCATGGCTGTTCTGACCATCCTTTTCCTTGCTTGCCATATCACCTGTTTAACAGACATTGGCCATTCAACCCTGACACAATTTAGGTGGTGTTTGACCTCTTTTAGTCTATAATTCATTCTTGGAATTTTCCATTAAAAAATCCTTACATATTGCTATGAAATCCTTCATTCCCTATTTTTTTTCAAAAAAAAATATAAGACATATTCTCACATCTTTTTCCATCTAATAATGTATTGTCTAATCTTCAGTATGCCTTGGATTGCCTCTCAGAAGATGGAAGCTTAAAAAAAAACTGTTGAAGACTGAAGACAATACTCAAGTTCGGATCCAAGTGTTTGTTTATTTGCTTTTATTATTACTGCTGGCTATGCTGGGCTAGTTTTACACCCTAATCCTCCTGCCTTCACCTTCCAAGTGTTGGGACTACAGCTGTGAGCCACTCTATCTGTTTGCATAAAAATTTGAAATTGTCATAATCCATAACATTAACATTCAAACAGAGCCCAGCAGTTTGCTAGATCGGTATGTTCTAGGCAATTCTAAGAGAGCTCAAATCCAGGGAATTTAAACCAAACTTTAATAACCAGAGGTTCTTCGCAAGCTTCTTTAAAATTCTACAACCATGAAACAAAGCAACCTGAAATGGGACTTACTATGTGACAAGCACGTGAATGCATTTGTTTAGCTTCTACAAATGTAGACGTCACGATGGATAAAGATGACAGAGAGGGGCTCCTGAGACGGCTCAGCCAGTATCGTGCTTTCTGCACAAGCACAGGGAACCACGTATGGATCTTCAGCACATAAATAAGACCTGGGCCAAGAGGCACCACTGTGTGTAAGCCCTTGCTGGAGAGGCCAAGACAAGAGGCTCTGTGCTGTGGCTGACCAGTCAGGAGAGCCCAGCTTCTGAGCTCCGGGTTCACAGACACCCTGCTTCGAAAAACTGAGATGGAGATAGATTCAGAACAACATTGAGCATTGACCTCTGGCCTCAACATGCACAGGCACGCGTGCACGCGCGCACACACACACACACACACACACACACATATACACAAGTTTAAGGCATGAAAACTTAACCACTGGGCAGTCATGATTCTTCTTTGGACCCATCCTGTGACGATGTCCACTCAAACTGTCAGGCATGTCTTAAGGCTGTGGGGTGAGGTACTTGGGCAAGCTTCGTCATGACTTCTTTTGCAACATTATTTATTTATTTATTTTTTATAGGTATCCTCCTCATCTGCCCTTTGCACTTCTTTTTCTCTGTCCTTCTTTAAAGTCAAAGTCTAACCCTCTCATTTAAATTCTTTCATGTCTGCCAACGTTCTTAATCTAACCATCAACCTACTTTATTATTAGTTAGTGCCGATTAAGAAATACTTATCCTATATCATTTACAAATAACATTTTATTTACAACATTGTACGGCTATGCCATATTGTTATTGTATTTACAGATTTAAAAAATAAAAGAAGACATATAGCAATGTGCCTATAATCAACTTGGTGCAGGCTGAGGAAGGCAGCCAATCCCATAAAAACATCTAAGCCCCAGGAAGCAAAGCAAAATTTCTCCGAGATCAGGCGGTGGAATTTGGCTATTTAATTATTCACTTCATAGCTTTGATCGTTTATCTTTGTTTTTTGGGTTTTGTTTTGTTTTGTTTTAATATTTCTTCAACTTTCTCCAAGAAATTGTTCCACAAAGAGGAAAGGGGGGGGGGAGAAATCACTGTCGCTTTCACGGACTACGACTGCCATCTTGTGTCCAAGAGTGGTAGTACATAGAAGGGGAAAGTCTAGTTTTGTTAATTACTGTAAACAGAAGTCATCATCTCAGGAGTCCATACATGGATTGAACCCGGCCCTCAATGTGTGACAAAAATGAATGTTAAATGGTAGTATTGGAGGCTTTAAAATTTTTTAAGACATGAAAAGAAGTTGAACATAGCAATTATGAATTTCATATTAATTTCCATAAATTGGTTGTTCGTTGCTGATTTTGTTAGTTTTTGGTTTTTAGAACACTTTGTAGTTAACATTTAGAAGTCAGCATGGAGCCTGGTATTTGTTATGTACGTTGAGCAAAATTGAGGCGTTGCATCTTTGTGGTACGAATGTTCCTCCCTAGTATGAGGCATTTTGAAACCTTATTGCAGGTAGATAATTGTATACATTTGATTTTACTTTCTTGTCTAAGTTGTTCTCATTTCTATCTATCTTCAAACTTTTTTATATTTTTTTTTGTTGACTTATTTAAACTCCACTGTTGCAGAAGACAGCTATCCATGCTAAAGAGCAGAAATCTGAGGTTTGGGATTCAAATATACCTCAAACCATGATGTTAAAATAGATATAAAGGCCCAGTAAGAGGAAACACCTTCTAATCAAGAGAACGGGGCTACTGATCTTGATGAAAGTCCAAAGTTCCCAACCTAATCATAAACACCTTTGATTAATAGAGGTAGTATTGATTAAGAATTGCTTATCCAATATCACTTACAAATATCCTCTTATTTGCAACATTATATGGTTTCATCAGTGTCCATTGGACTGGGTTAATCCCTGGGCCAAGGGACCACTGCTAGGACAGAGGAAGGCCTAAAAATCTAGGCTTCCCAGTTGAAGGGATACATGAGATAATTATTCTTTTAATAAGATAGTGTAATTTCCTTCTCAAAATTGTTAGCCCCAATTGCCTTATGGCAATATAGAGACATATATATATATATATATAGATAGATAGATAGATAGATAGATAGATATAGATATAGATATAGATATATAGATATATAGATATATAGATATATAGATATATAGATATATATAGATATATAGATATAGATATAGAGAGATGGAGAGATAGGGATATGATAAAGATAGAGATAGAGATATATGTTTACATATACATTTACATTTACATGTAGATGCAGGCTTCCTTACTCTTTCTCTGAAGCGTCCCTCCCTGATGTGCCTGCCTCCTGCCATGTGGTCTGCTCCATGACAATAATTCAAAGGGAGAAGTTTTTTTTCTTTTTTTCTTCTGTCCTCTACTGTCTTCCTCTGAGCAGCTACTGAGATTTATAGTGGCTTTATTTGGGATTAAAAAAAAAACTCTAATAAAATTATCCTCAAGCTTCTGAACCCATCCTTATATTATTTTATTTATGAGACTTAGAACCCAAGGCGGGGGGCTCTTATTTCTCTGATATCATCTGACACCCATGAAAGGACCCCAGATTTTCCAATACCAATGAACTGGCTGAACCTTCAGCTTCTTACTTTACAAATTCAGGTTGAATTTTGTTACAGACACAGCAAATCAGATACAATCTTGCCTTTAAATTTATTGCTGTTCGTTAAGAAAACAGAAACCTGGGCAAATGCAATGCAGCACATGACTGAAAGGTCCAAGACCCCAAAAGATGTCACCCTGGACACTTGGGCAAAGGACGGGAACAAGAAAGTCACTCTCACCTTCTCCTCACCCTTTTGTCCTGAAGATGGTAAGACTCTGAAGCAAGAAGTGTCCAGATGCAACGTCCCCAGCTGTGAAGACAGTCTTAGATCGTGTCTTAGGGTTTCTAGTACTGGGACAAAACACCATGACCAACGCAAAGGGTTTACTTAGCTTACACTTCCACATCACAATCCATCATTGAAGGGAGTCAAGACAAGAACTCAAGAGGGGCAGGAACCTGGAGGCAGGAGCTGATGCAGAGGCTGTGGAGGGATCTTGGTTACTGGCTTGCTTCCTCAGCCTGCATTCTTACAGATACTAGAACTACCACCCACAAGGGACTGGGCCCGCCCCATCAATCACTGATTAAGAAAATATCCTCCAGCTAGATCTTTCAGAGGTATTTTCTTGGTTGAGTCTCTTTTCTTTCAGATGACTCTAGCTTGTGTCAAGTTGACATAAAACTAGCCAGGACAGAAGGTAAGAGGTGAATGAATGGGGATGGCTAGGTCTCATTCAGTTTATTACCACAAGATAATTTTCATTTTGTCCAGTTAAACTGCTTCACAAATGTCTACCCTTCAGCAGCTGTACTGGCTAGTGGTGTGTCACCTTGACACAGGCTGGAGTTATCACAGAGAAAGGAGCTTCAGTTGGGGAAATGCCTCCACAAGATCCAGCTGTAAGGCATTTTCTCAATTAGTGATCAAGGGGGGAGGTCCCCTTGTCGGTGGTGCCATCTCTGGGCTGGTAGTCTTGGTTCTATAAGAGAGCAGGCTGAGCAAGCCAGTAAAGAACATCCCTCCATGGCCTCTGCATCAGCTCCTGCTTCCTGACCTTCTTGAGTTCCAGTCCTGACTTCCTTGGTGATGAACAGCAGTATAGAAGTGTAAGCCGAATAAACTCTTTCCTCCCCAACTTGCTTCTTGGTCATGATGTTTTATCCAGGAATAGAAACCCTGACTAAGATAAATTGGTATCAGCATAGTCGGGTATTCCTGTGACAACCTGACCATGTTTTGGGGAGGTCTGTGGAAGGACTTTGGAAGTTTGGGCCAGAAGATCCATTCGAGTTAAGAGCTCTGTCGTATGTTATATAGGAGCTTGGAAGATAATGTTAAGAACAGTGCAGAAAATGGAGACCTGGCTTGTGAAATTTCAGAGGGAAAGTTAAAGACTCTTTTCAGGGCTATTGCTGTTTTGGATTGTGAAGATTCTGTGGTTCTGGTTCCTGGGGCTGAAGAATCAGCTGTGATTAACAAGATACCAGAACCACTAAAGTGAAACCTTTTCCTTACTGGGACTATTGATGCTGGACCTAAGAAATTAGCAGTGATTAAGAAGAGACCAGCATCATTGAGGTGAAATCTTCTGGGAATTGTTTTNTGGGAGCACAAAGAAGTTGTGTTCCAGAGACAGCCAAGGTTGTACCTCATGCTGTGGCTGGACTTAGTAATATGTAAGAATTACCCAGGTGGTACTGGTTTTGAAAGCATGAAGGAGTCATGCAGAGCAGCTGAAGCTTGGCACTGTGAGAGGCCATGGAAGGCCATTGGTGAAGGTGCAGCCTCAGTTGTAATTGATGGCCCAGGACTTTGAATTTTAAAGTACTTTAAATTTTAAAAGATACTGGATATGTTAAAAGGAATGAACTTTTAATATGTAAAGACTGTGGGACTTTTAAAGTTATTTAAGATCTTGGGGATGAATAAGAACTAAGGGTTGAGGCTTACTAGCGATGTGTTTGTATGTCAGGTTGACAAGAGATCAGTTGTACTGGCTAGTTTTGTGTCAACTTGACACAGGCTGGAGTTATCACAGAGAAAGGAGTTTCAGTTGGGGAAATGCCTCCACAAGATCCAGTTGGGGGGAGGTCCCCTTGTGGGTGGTGCCATCTCTGGGCTGGTAGACCTGGGTTCTATAAGAGAGCAGGCTGAGCAAGCCAGGGGAGGCAAGCTAGTAAAGAACATCCCTCCATGGCCTCTGCATCAGCTCCTGCTCCCTGATCTGCTTGAATTCTAGCCTTGACTTCCTTGGTGATCAACAGCAGTGTGGAAGTGTAAGCTGAATAAACCCTTTCCTCCCCAACTTGCTTCTTGGTCATGATGTTTTGTCCAGGAATAGAAACCCTGACTAAAACAGAAGCTTATACACAAGAACACCTATTGCCAATTATTTAGGGCATGGTTTTCTAAATCTCCAATGTTATATTAAACTTATTATAAATAGATTTGTATGACTTTTTTGGTCATCATTTATTTGTTTTAGTCATTGTAATTTCCATACACAATGCATATTGATCTTACTTACCTACCACTCCCTCCCTCAAGCTCTCTATGATGGCACCAACCTCAGCTCTCTCCCATCTTCATAGCTTTTTGGTTTGCTGTTAGTAATCCAGAATCCAAGTGTAACCTTTGAGGGAATTTCTTAGTAATCTACTTCCCCCAGTAGCCTCCACCTCCTAAACTGCTTAGAACTTCTGAAAATTAGCTTTCATTGAAGGGGTTAATATATGAGCTCATGAAGGACATTTCACATGGAAACTATATTCCTCCATATATGCAAAATCTTGGGTGCGACTTTAACATCATCGTGTCTGACTGTTCTTAGAGAACAGTGAGCCAGCCCCAAGCTGGAGAGTCTGCAGTTGTTCATCTCCTAAGACACAGCAAGGCCCTGGAGCGCAAATTCCTAAGTTTTGCGTGGGCATTTCCATCAGGTAGTTTATGTATAACATTTCATGCTGAAATAGTTACAAAATTATTACTGGTGCAGAGGAGGGGGCTGATGTCCTCCCATGGTATAATTCGCTAAGGGTTGGGCAGCGTGACAACAGGACTCTGATGCTAAACGTTCTTCCCCTTCATCGTGGCACACAGGAAAGCGGATGACGTCTTCCTTCCAGGAAGCTTCCCCAGTTAGAGAGAAGCCACTGTTCAGATCTTCTTCAGAGGCAGATTGCCTTTGAAGTCCAGTGCTGGCTTCTCACCTTTAAACCTTTAAAGAGGTGAACTACTATTTCTGAAAGCAATTCTCACTAGACTCTCTTCTCCTTTTGCACCCTGCCTTTCAGCCTCTCCCACTACTTCACTGCTTCAAAACAGAAGAGTAAGGAGGAGGGAAAGGAAGAGAACTCTACAGGAAAGAAGGTACTACGGGAAGGATAGTGGATACCAAGTGGCTTCCATTGGCTTTTCTCTTACAACCTGACTTGGGATTGGCACTGCAGTTTGCCCTGACGTGGAATACTTATTGAGATATCAAAGGCGACAACCACTCAAGTGTCTAAATTATAGCTTCCGCGTGCTTGGTTCTTCTCCATCTTTATATTCTAGTACTACAATATTACTAATAAAGAAAACCTCCCTGTAACTGAGGCTGTATCAGTGGATCAGCTGAAGCTGACTCTGGCGGATCTTGGCTTGGTTCCTTTACCCATTTGCTGCTGGCTGAGATGCCTGAAGCTGGCCCGTCTAGGCTACAACTCCGTTCCATCTGGCCAAGTAGGTCCTGATTTTCTCGTCACACCGATGAAGCCACCCCTCTGTGCTGAAGTTTATACCACTATAATACTGCTTGTGAGAACATGAGCTACGTTTCTGCATGACTATGAATACGTTACTTATGTTAAAATGGAAAGGATAAACCAGTCTAAGTACCACTTTCCATTGTCACTGCGCATCACATTGCATTAAGAGAACATTCAAAAGCATATATGGGACTCAGAGGGTGATAAAAAACAAATGTAGTAGCATGCTGTGTAACATTCAAATGACCTAACAAAGGTGAGGCAGCTTACTGTGTCTCTAGCACTAAATCTATATTGCAGATCAAAAAAGAAAAAAAAAAGAAAAAAAAAAAAGAAATTCAGAGTGACATGTGAATTATCAGGTCACAGCAGAAAGAAGACTATCTGGTTTATACACATAAACATTTATATTTAGTGCCAGAGATGATGCTAAGAAGATAGCAAAGCCCTTAATTGTCTTGATGATTTGAAAAGCTCCCACCAGTAAGCATGTATCAGGTCCAACTCTGGCAAAAGAGGAATATCCATACTCGAGCAGCTTAGGAGGCGATTTTACTCTGGCTGGGATGCTGATTTCATTCTCACATTTTGGCAGCATCCCAGAGATAAAGATGGAATCCAGGCACTGCTTGCTGGTTGGGGCTCTGCAGTGGTTAGGTTTTTTGGTTTGGTTTGTTTTGGTTTGTTTTGGTTTAGTTTGGGATTTTTTTGTTGTTGTTGTTTTGTTTTGTTTTTAGTTGTTGTTGTTTTTGTCAATTCAACACAAGCAAACCAAGATCATCTAGAAAGTGGGAACTTCAACAGAGAAAATGCCTCCATGTGATTGATAGGTGAGTCTGGGGTATGGGAGGGTATTGATCAATGATTGATGTGGGCAAGGCTGCCTCTAGAGCAGGTGGTCCTGGGTTGTAGGAGAAAGCACGCTGGCTGAACAAACCGTGCGAGCAAACCATTAAACGGTGTTCCTCCATGGGCTTTGCTTCAGTTCCTGCCTCCAGGTTCCTGCATTCGGGTTCCTAATCTGAATTCCCTCCACCTTAGACTGTGATCAGGAAAATGAAATAAACTCCTCCCCACGTTTGTTCTCAGCTGTGTTTCATCATAGCGATGGAAAAGAAGCTAGCACAGGCCCTACAGTCTACATTCTGATCAGTTTTAGCCAAACCTCTCCAGCATAAAATCTGCCTTTGGAGACACTATCATGATTAATTTTAGTTGTAAGCATGACATGACCTAGAATAACATGCTAAGAGACTCTCAGCGGAAGGTAGGCTAGCACACCACAGCCCATGAGCAAGCCTGAGGGAGATTGTCTTGATTGCTCTCTTTGACATGGGAAGGCTCAGCCTAGAAATAGGCAGGTGGGGTCCCTGATCTGGGGCCCTGGACCTTGCGAATACAGAAAGTGGACTGAGGACAAGCACACGTATGTCTCTTTCTCTCTAGGTTTTACTGGATGTTATGTGGTGACCTCCTTTAAGGACCTGCTTCAGTGACTTGGCAGAAGTGTGCAAATTGCTGACAGAAGCAACTTTTTTCCCCAAAGTGTGTGGGGGGGGCAGAAATTCCAAGTGACACATGAATTGTCAAGTCACAGAAGACAAAAGGATATCTGGTTTATCTATAAATATTTGGTAACATTTGAGTTTTTTGAGAGACAAGGATGGCTTTTCCCTAAGGATTTAATGCACATATTGTAGATGTAGCCATAAGTAATATGTGATAAGCAGCAGAAGTGACTTGTAACTCACAGCACTACGGAGATTTATAATCTGCTACTCGGCTTCAAATATCCCAAATGTCTTCCTGTTTAATTCAGGTTTATTTTCTGAGTTTTCAATATGTCAGAACAAAGCGTTCTTACTCTCTCATTTTAGAGAGTACAACTCTTGTTTGTGAAATCCTAATTACAACTTGTCTACTCTGTTCTTTATACCGTTTTTATGTGGGCATATGCATTCGGTGACTAAGCAAATCATCAGCCACCAGACGCTGACATGCTGAAGCAACAAGACTGACGCTGCTCAAGACTGACTGTGGTGAGGTTTGTCTTAACGGTATTTTATACTGCAGAGAACTATAATTCCAGGTCTATAATACTCAGGATGATTTCAAATGTTGAGCAATGTCAAATAACAATGACCACAATAGAGAAAAAAATGTTTTGTTTTGTTTGTTTTGTTTTAAAAGGCTGGAGATACATCTGCATTGGTAGGATACTTGCCTTGTCTACAAGACATCTATTGAATGAACTATTTGAATTAATAAATCCCTGCACTGGGTTCGCTACCTGCCTCAATACTTCATGTTCCTGAATTAAAGACACACATGTGCACGCGCGCGCACACACACACACACACACACACACACTCACAGTCTTTATATTTGAATATGTCTTACATGGCTCAGTAGCTGACCCACTGCCTAACCTCCATTGGTTAATCCACTTCCTGCCAATAATTCCAAACTATTACATACTTAACTGTATATTCTATCTTGGCTGCTCTGGACCCAGAGGGCGGCCCAATTAGCCAGCACTCTGGCCCGTGCTCCCCTGGCTGCTTCACATGGGGGCCATGCCTCTCTGTTCTGCCTTCTTCTCAGGCATGGCATCTCTCCCCTCCTCCACACTCCTCTGGCATAGCAAATCTCTCCTCTCTTTCCTCTGTCCAGATCCCAAGCCCTGGAAATTCCAAAAACCTGCCTCTGTCTGTCCTTCCTAGCTATTGGCTGTTGGCTTTTTTATCTACCAATCAGAACCGACTGTGGGCAGGTTCCTGGAAACTAAGTGCAGACAGGTAAACAGTCTTGGTTCCCTAAATTAACATTATAATGCAAGCAGCATTAGGCCAAAACCAGTACAGACAACCAACATTTCATTTCCTGTACTACATAAAGAAGAGAGGGGATGGAGGCAAGAGGCTCTGAAGCTCAGAGGTATCATTTAGTACTTATTGAGTTCAAAGTCAGCCTGGGCTACGTAAGTCCTGGTCTCAAAAATAGGTGGAAAGACAAGTAGGTAGGCAAGTAGGAAGATAGGTAGGTAGGTGATAGATCAATTGATCGGTCGATATATAGATAAATAGTTAAGCGTTTAATAGAAAGATTGAACAAACAAAATAGGAAAAAAAAATCCTGAAACCAGATTTCTTTCCCTCCTAATCCTTTGTAGCAATTAATTTTATTTGATTATATTTAAATTTACTAATTTGTTGTGTGTGCATGCGTGTTTGCGTGCAGGACACCAAACCTATTCCATAGCACGTGCATGAAGATACACGGACAAGAAGCACGAATAGGTGCTGTCTTTTCACCATGTGGGTCCAGGGATCGAATCCTGATGTAAGAATTGGGCGGTTGGCACCTTTCCCCACTGAGCCATCCAGCAGGTCCCACAGCAGTTAATTTTATGTCAATTTAGCTAGACTGTGGTGGCCAGTTGTTTAGAAAAGCATTGCTGTAAAGGTAGCTTTGTAGTCCACTGACTTTAAATAAGGCAAACAGCTCCCTCCCCTCTTCTGTGAATGGGGATATTCAGTTTATTCCGTTTCCCAGGGATATCACTCTCAACAGAGCATCTGGTTACCCCAGAGTACAAATGGCCATTGAAGCTTTTGCCATCTTTGTACACAGCCTAGCAGCCTACGTTCTCTCACTGAGTCCTCTCAGGTAACTGAATACCTTCCACCTTAAACTTGTTTTGATATTCTCCCCGCTCCTCGGAAGGATCAAAGGTATCATTTATTGCTGCCGGAAAACTTCTCGCTTTTTCAGAATCTTTCGAATATACAGAGTGATGATTTGCATAGCTGCTGACAAGTCGTTGTTATAAAAGCTAAGACCCAAGTTTCTTTTGTGCTTGTAGAAACACCAAAAATATCCACTTGCTGAATGCTTCCCGAAGCAATTCCTTCTCTGCTACAGAAAGGCCATGTTGTTTGAACTTGTGTTTCCTGTTTCCCGGGCCATTGGAGCAGGAGGAGACACCCTCTAAAGCCGTGGTTTATTTTAGCTGGAGATTCAAATCCCCAGATACCAGATTAACTGCATTCCCCACTGTGGGGCATGGTAAACCGCTTACTTCTTTTAATTCCTGGTATTAGTCAGTGAAGTTCTTTTGAGCTGCTTATATACATACTCATGAAGTGTGGGAATATTTGAACCTTTTGTTTCAAATTAATGGGTTATGCTTCCTGAATAGTAAGTTCCGGCATGACACTTTTTTTTTTTCCATAGTAGATTATTGAGGGACACAATGGTAGTTTTCTCAACACAAGAAGACACCAAGTGAGTCTTGCTCAGGAGTTTTTCCAATAAAACTGAAGAAAAAATATGATTAAGACTTTAAAGGATAACAAAGATAACCAAATACCAACATGAGTCACACACAGCCAGTATCATGGGAAAGAAATGATTGAGCCGGGCATGGTGACACATGCCTGTGCTACCAGGACTGGAGAGGTGGGGACAGGAAGATCAAGGTGACAAGGTCATCTTTACCTACATAATGAGGTCAAGGTCAGCATGGGGTGACATGAGAGCCTGCCTCGATGCACAGATGAGAAGAAGAGAGGGGGTGATGACTGTGGACTGTATGCAGTGTTAGGGAGGTGTTTCATCTCTGTCCCTCCAGGGCTCCTTCACAGCGAAGGATACTTAGTCAAACGCAATCTCAAGTAAACTCTTGTTAGTTTTTGTTTTTTTGTTTTTTTTGAGACAGGGTTTCTCTGTGTAGCCCTGGCTGTCCTGGAACTCACTTTGTAGACCAGGCTGGCCTCAAACTCAGAAATCCGCCTGCCTCTGCTTCCCAAGGGCTGGGATTAAAGGCGTGCGCCACCATGCCCGGCTTCAAGTAAACTCTTAAACCCAGATCTGTTAGTGCTTCACATCATCTCTGGTTTGTAAACTTTAACATTTCTTATTGTCCCAGGTTTAGATCCTGGTGGTGGTGGGGAGGAAATCCATGAATTGCTAAATACAGGGAGACATGCTTAAGGGTAAACTTTAACATTTCTTATTGTCCCAGGTTTAGATCCTGGTGGTGGTGGGGAGGAAATCCATGAATTGCTAAACACAGGGAGACATGCTTAAGGCTCCGACAAGAAACATCATGTCTTTTTTTTTTTTTTTCCCCTAAGCTTGTGGGGGAAAGTACATCTGTTTTCAGATTATACATCCATCTGGAAGTTAATATGCCTCGCAAAAATGAATGATTTTAAAGGCTGGTTATGCTCATAGCTTAGGTAGAACTACAGTGTTACACAAATAAAACATATTTTTAAATACATTTTTCTATTTAACAATTCCGTGCACGTACGTAGATGTATTCAGATTACCCTTACCCCATGTGCTCGCCTTAATTTTCTGTTTATTTTATTGAGACGGGCAAGCTTGGAACTCACTATGTCGCCTAGGTTGTCCCCAGACTCACAGAGCTCTCCCAGCGACTCCCTCTCCAGTTCTGGGATTAAATGTCTGAGCAACCACACCCAGCAAACCCACATCCTCTCTCAGCTCGCTCCCACCTCCGTTGTAGCCCTTCATCTCTACCAGTCTATTGCCCCAGATCATGGCTTCTGAACACATGATTTTTTTTAAATTTATTTAATTTGTGCTGCACAGTATTCTAGTGTGAACTCTAAGTTATCATTGATGTCGCCTTTCTGTGGTGGCTTTAAGAGGTTAAAAGAAGGGACAGTGGTGCCCATCGGATGGCTCAGCTATCAACAGTACTTACCACAAAAGCTTGCATGACTGGGTTTGATCCCAGGAATGAATGTAAAGCTAGAATGAGAAAATTGACTATGCAAGGTATTACTGCGGTCTCCAAATGGTATAAATGCACACACACACACACACACAAACAGAGAGAGAGAGAGAGAGAGAGAGAGAGAGAGAGAGAGAGAGAGAGAGAGANAGAGACCATACAACCACAACTATGTTAACTAATGAAAGGAATAAACGGCAACGTGCCCTTGGACTGCTTTAGACTTACTCTCTAGCAACTAGCATGTTGCTCTCTATACATTTATATTTGAACATATGTGCCCAGCATCATGCTAAATGAAGTTAGATTCATGGGCATGGAAAGAACAGGACCACAACACATTTTGCAAATCCAGAATGCTTCTCCTGTAGCTAGAAATGCCCAAGCTACTTAAGTGACCAGAAGGGTTTAAGATCCTAAAGTAGTGTCATCTCTCCATTTTTTTTCCCCACTTAAATCCACTGTAGAAGAAAGACTTGGCTTTAAATATCAAATGCCAGGTGAGTAGCAGGTATAAAGCAGAGAGGAAGAGAGGCCAGCAGTGTTTCTTTTTTTTTGGTTGCCATGGACTGGGTTGCCAGGGATAACTGGATAACGGTGCTCCTCTGGAAGAACCAAGGAAAAGACACAGAGCTGAAGAGAGTCGACCACAAGTGATTTGTGGCATTTTTCTCTCTTCAAACAATTACGAATTTGGAAATAAATTCCCAATGTTTATTCTTAAGATACTACTGAATACTCATTTGAAATATTCTCTGATAACAAATCATATCAGCACTTCTTGCTCTCATCAACGTGTCTAGTGGGGCTTGGGAGTGGCTGCCTTCACTTATACAAACTGAAAATATGCATTACTTTACTCAGATCCGATACTAAAAAAAGGAGATCACAAGGAAGATTGCTGCTCCTCAACTGTAAATAGAGCTTACAAGTAAAAGGAGACAATCACAACTTTCGAGAGCCCCCACCCCTGCCACATCATTGTAAATAAGAAGGAAATTTTGATCTTTCCTAGAGTCATTGTTGGCCTTCCATGTAGTTAAATGCAATTCATTCACACCTTTAAGTGCAAAGATGCAAGAGCAGAGAGGGGATTTACTACCTACAGACAGTTGACCACAGCACACACACACACACACACACACACACATCTGAGCATTGTTGCAAGATAATTCACAGTACACACAGGCTCTCTTAAGGCAGAATAGAGAGTCTGTACTGCCGGCCAGCAGCATGTGGGGAACTTGCCCAAATCATGCAGCCCGAGCCTTGCCACTCTACTCATTATGCACAAAAATGTACATCCTGGTTGACACAATTCAGTGAGAGAAACAAAAAGCAAGGTTAGTACATTTAGAAAATGTCCTGGCTAATTTTGTGTCAACTTGACAGGAGCTAGGGTCCCTGGAGAAGAGGGAGCCTGAACTGAGAAAATCCCTCCACAGGAGTGGGTTGTGTGCAAGCCTGTAGATCGTTTTCTTAGTCAGTGGCTGATGGAAGATGGCTCAGCCCATTGTTAAAGTTACTGTCTCTGGGTTGGTAGCCCTGGGTTCTATAAGAAATCAAGCTGAACATGGGTAGCAAGCCAGAAGGCCTTCCGTGGCCTCTACACCAGCTCCTGCCTCCAGGTTCCTGCCCTCTTGAGTTGGTGCTCTGACTTCCTTTGAGGATGAATAAAGTGATATGGATGCATAAGTCAAATTAACCCTTTCCTCCCCAAGTTGATTCTGTCCTGTTGATTCATCTCAGTAATTGTAACCCCAGTTAAGACAGGTTTGGAACTATGGACTAAGTCTTTGAGGGATTAAGTCTTTGATCCCATTCTGGAAGATGTTGAGGTCTAAGTGCTAGGTGCTAAGGACAGACTCAAGTTGTACTTCTAACATGGTGTCAGTTGTGCTAAGGTCTAGGACTTGCTACATATTATCAGAGAGGTGGTCATAGTTCAAGCAGACAATATAGCTGTGTGTGTATGTGTGTGTATAATAATAATAATAATATATATATATATATATATATATATATATATATATATATATTTACAACCTCATTTTTAAAGTAGTAGGAAGACACCTATTAGGAACCAGGAACATGCTTGTAGCTTCTCATTCATTAACAACTCACAAAAAGATAAAAATCAAAGCATAGACCAAGCTGACTTCAAAGGAAACAAAACAAAACAAAACACAAAGCTCACAGAAGACTAAGCTTTTTGTTCCTGATGGCTCCCCTGGCAATCTGAGCCTGCTTTTCGTCTGTGTAATCAGAAGTCGTCCTCAAACTTCTTACTCAAGCTTCTTCTTCATGAAAAAAAAAAAAATTACCTCTGAAGAACAGATCTTTCCCAGCCTCAAGCATTAGAGACAAAGGCTCTAGAGAGATTCAGTCATGGTGGGTCTCCACAGGTCTAAGAGTTTTATGTCCTGGTGATCTAACAGGACCTTTCAGCCAATTCTGCAAAAGATGCCCTACGTTTATTCACAGAGGATTAAAATGGGGATCACTCTGAAATATATACAGCACCTTGGCCTATTTAGCAAGTATCTTTCCTGGGGAAAACACTTTAACCACAGCCTAAGTTGTTGCAGTTCGATCAGAATCTAACTGTTTTGGTAAAAGAGGAATAGCCCACTAAACTCACATAACTTTGACAGAGAAACAAGAAATATCCAAGGCTCAAAGCATAATGTCATAGGCAAATGGCGGTAGAAAACAGAAGAATTTGTAACAGCTGTAGTGAGAGGCCAAGGCATATGAGTGATTCAGACTTCATCATAAGACTACACAGTTCCTCAGATCCCCACTTGATTCCATCCATATTAATTCCCAAGATCATATTTACAAAAATTAAATCTGTCTCAGGCACAACCATTTTTTTTTTAAAAAAGAAAATATGCACAAGCCAGACCTGATGAGAGGTATGTGTATTACTAGCTCTTGGTCGATTGAGACTAGAGGATCATGATTTCAACTCAAACTTAGGGCATAATCAGAGACTCTGAGCCTAATTAGTTATCATGCACAGGCAAATCAAATCAAGAAACACAACTTGAAGAACAACCTAGTATTAAAGGAAGACCTAGCAGGAATGTGATTTTATCAGACCACTTTTAAAAACTTTTTAGATAAACTAGCCTCTTTCATTTCATTGTATTACTTAATTAATTTCATGATTACATAAAAATTGAACAAAAGGTACAAAAATGTCTGCCCCCTCTTCCCACAGTCACTTTTAGATGTCCCTCAGTACATAATAATTATTACTAAGTATTAGCAATATATTAAGGGATCTGCTATATAAAGTAGTAAGTGTCATATTGGAGCTGAGGGTTTAGCAAGGATTATATAAGCATAAAGATGAAAATTCTTAGGAAAATAGTGAAGGAAACTAGAGATTGAATGTGGTCTGTGAATGAGTTAAATAATGCATTGCATGTGACGCACTTATTACTGTATTTGATACAGAGGAGGAAAAAGTATGCATGCTTGCGAGCACACACACACTCACACCAACAAACAACAATACAATATCCAAGGATTGTGTGTCGATTATGAAAGTACAAATATATACAATGGAAACATCAAAAGAAGAACAAAACAGACAGTTGAAACAATGATGATGAAACATGCCCTCCTCCTAGTTGCAATATAATTTTAACCACAGAACCATGAAACTTGGAATACAGCAATTGAGATACATTCTGACTTCTTAGGAAGCATTATAATGCTTCTTAAAGGTAGACTTCAAACAGTACACTGAAGACTTTTATGGAACCACCTGAAAGACTAAATTAGAATTAATATTAGGACCAGAGACATGGCTCAGTGGATAAAGGTCCTTGTCACCAAGTCTGGAGACTTGCATTCAATTCCCAGGACCTACATGGACGAAATAGAGAGCTGACTCTGAACACAGTCCTTTGACCTGTACAATCACATCATGCCACATGTACACCCACACCCACACAGACTGAGCACGTAAGTGTAATAATAAAGTGATTAGAATGTGTGCAGGAGAGAGAGAGAGAGAGAGAGAGAGAGAGAGAGAGAGAGAGAGAGAGAGAGACTGGAAAAGCAGGGGAAGGAAAGGATACAAAACCACATGAAATGTTCAAATACAAACCTTCAACCAGACCTAGTAATTACAGGGGTCACTTAGAAGAAGCTAGGTGGTAATTACTACTTTCCAGAAGGACTTGTTTGTATTTTAGAGGGCAGCTGGGATGCTGGCTACCCTAGGAAGCTCTGCAGGTAAAGGATGAGAATAAAATCTCGTCTGTTTGCTCTCATTTAAGCTTCTGGGAATAATTTACTCAAGTATTAATTAGTCTTAATCATTACTTCAGTTATCCTTTTCCTTCCCCCCTCCTTCTTTCTTTCTTTTTCTTGAAGACTTGAGAGGAACCCCTAGTCTTTTCCGTTCCTGGTATACCTTCTATTGCTATCAGACTAATATAAGATTTGAATACAGTGAATGCCTGGTACCAGTAGACAAACAAACATTTATTACATAAATAAAAACATCTCCATCAGGAAGAACCATCCTATGGCTCCTAATTTTCTGTATTATAGAGAACAAATTACTTTGCATAATGTTCAAAGACTTCACAACTTAATACAACATCTTCTTCCCTAGGCTCTTTGGAGCTTTCCATCTTTAATTTCTGGATTTTGACTATTCTGTTAATAATTACATGGCCCACTTCTCCTTGGATTCTCTCCTTCCTGTTATGTCTTAGAAAAAATTCTTTTTTTCTTCAAACCTGTTGCTCAATGAACTCTTCCCAGATTATCTACATGGTCACATCATACATTTCCCATTTATAATTAAATTTATCTTCTTTATCACATAAAATACAAAGAAAGTGTGTACATATTTATGTGTCTCTTAAGGGAATGTCTTTTCCAGGCACAGGTGTTTCTGCTTGGTGTCTATATCAAAGCATCACACATTCTGGAATCAATAAAAGTAGTAGAATTAGGCGACCATAGACTCCTAGTCCTGTCTGTCCAAACTATGACCTTTGCGGAATTAAGAACATTCTTAGACTTTGGTCTTCTTCAAATTTTTAAAAGAAGGTTATTTTGGATGACTATGCAGCTGACAGATAAATTTTTCATTTCTGAATAAAATAAAATGAGTCAGAAGTAAATTGACAAAAGTAATAAAATTATGTTTGTGTGCAGATGTCTATGTATGTGTATGAATATGCACATGTGTATATATGTGTTCAATTATCAGCCTTCAAAGGATTATTAATACTTAATGGTTTCTTAGATTTTACTGTTAAAACTATTATAATCGTTCAACACTTTTTGCAAATGCTTTATTGCAATCATAGGCAAGTATAGACATTCAGTGAAAATCAGTGAGATCCATGCACACTTTGGAAGACTCTTTCTTTGGTGCTGTGCAGCAAGCAGACTCAGCCATGTTAGGTCCTCAGCCTGGACTGTAATGGGAACAGTACCTATTCAGGGAACTCAGAGTCGTGTAGTAGCATCAAAGTAAACATGCGTGCAAGTTAATGATGTAGGTACAAATTAACCAGTCAAAGCACAAACAGAAAACTCTACTCATATCAAACGTTAGAATTGCTAGTTGTAGTGAAAGCTAAAAATGTCTGCAGGGGAGAATAATCCAAGGCTTGTCTGTTATCAGGTTTCTTGCCTGTTCTACATTGGCCAGCTACGTTTTTCTTAACTTAGTTGAGTCTTCCGTTTAAAAGTGAAACACCATTGGAGAGAAATTAAAGATAACTGAACTTTCATATTCAAATGCTGAAAGCCAAGAATAATGCCACAAAAGACACTATTCTAATTCTGTCCACAGAGGGAGTGCATTTTTTTTTTCAGCTTGAATTCATCAGTATGTATTGTTTCTTTGCCGTTGGGAATGATAGATCTTTAAATATAAATGAGGTCAATTATAAAACTTGGGATTATAAAGATCATTTAAGAGTTGATTTTTTTCTTCTTCGCTCTTAAGCATACAAGGGGAAAAAGAAAGAATCAAACGGAAGTTCTAAAAAAAAAAAAAAAAAAAAAAAAAAAAAAAAAAACCACAGTGTGGCATATGGTTGTTCTCAAAGGATAAAATTTCTGCCAACTGGATGACAAGCTGTTTTAAGGCATAATGGGAGGCTTCTGTGGGAGTGTGTAGTGGGTTAATGCACAGAAGGCCTGTTACTGTTTGATCTTAACTACTCTCTGACATAGGAGGAATCAACATTTTAAAGTCCCTACTAATCTTTCTCAATAGTCTAAAGGTTTATTCATATATGTCTAATGTAGAAAATAATATCTTGTATATTATATGGATGTATCACTTGTCAATTAAAAAGCCTATGGCCTACAGCTTAGGCAGGAAATGGGCAACCAAACATCCTGGAGGAGAAAGGATTCAGGGGAAAGACCCAGGTGTGGAAGATCCACCCAGGAAGATGTGAAGAGACAGATGCATGGTACCTGAACACGAGTATCCAGCCACATAGAATGTAGGTTAAAATAAATAGGATATTTTAGTTAAGATCTAGTCGGAGGAGAGCCTAGCTATATGGCCAAGATTTTGTAAATATATTTTGTGTCTGAGTCTTAATTCAGGGAGCCTGGGGCTAGAAGAAAGATCCAGGGCAAACTTCAGCAGTGTCACACAAGCATGTGATGCTAGTACTGCGATGAAAATCTTTCATTTATTTTCGTGTGATGCCACAGGCATGCTATGTGTGTGAGTAACTATATGCCACAGCATGCAAGTGCACATCAGAAGACAACTCTCCATTGTTAATGCTCATTGTCCACCGTGTTAGAGGAAGGGTGTACCCTGAATCGCACACCACACTGTATGATTCCCACCAGCTGACCACTAGCCTGTGAGCTTCTGGGTGGCTGTCTATGTCTCTCTCCATCTTACCACAGGAGTGATATGATTCCAGATACATGCCACTTCCCCCAAATTTCTACAGGTTCCAAACTGAGATTAAAAGGTACGTATAACAAGTGATTTTTTGCCTACTGAGCCAAGTTCCTAGTCACTGAAATTAGTATTTTAAAGAAACGGTGGAATTATCTTCAGTGTCCCTCTACATTATTCCTGTGGATCACTAACATAAAAATGATTCAATGTCAAAATTACTAGTCAAAGATAAAAGTGTGCACAGGCATTAATAGGATGAACTTAAAAATATTAAGATCGTAAGAAATTAGGAACCGAGGCTTACAGAATTCTATAACTAAAGATTAGAGTTCCTTTTCTCAAAATTTTGTTACTGAAGCTGACAATAATCACTAACGATAGCTTATTACTCTTATTTTAAAATTAGGAAGTAAAAGTTAGGGGGAGTCTGACTTATTATGAATTAAATAGCTAGCTAGCTCTGCAGATAAAAGTTGTAGGTCATTTTTAACACTCTATTTATTCTTCCATATCTTCTTTTCCCTGTTTTTCCAGTGTTCAAATTCCTCCCCTAAACAGAGTCATCATATAACCAGTTAAACGGTACAGACCAACCTATATATGGGAGATATAATATGAATAGCTTCCTCCTGTATGACACTCCTGTAAATCTATCAACATGATTCCAAAAAAAGAACCAAAAAAACAAAACAAAACAACAACAACAGCAAAAATCACTGCTGGACAAGGAAGTTTCTAGAAATAAGCCAAAACAAATCCTTGAAAATGGATTCATATGAACCTTCCATTCTCTGTCTTCTGGGGAAAAGATGAAGAACTCTCCTCCTATGACCACACGCTCTCTACAGGACAAGCCATCTTTGGGAAGCCACATTCTACATTCCTGGGATGCTGCATGCCTCACAAAATGATGTCTTTATTTCCACCCAGAACCATTAAGAAAAAAATACTTAAATTCATCTGGCAGATGTTTACAAATTTGTTCTTTTATTGTACAGACCATCAATCCTTCCTTGACTTTTATTGAATACCCTTCTAAATAATTTTATAACAGTAGCCTATCACTGACTTCTAACAAGTTTAGGACTTTAAAATTTTATTATGAATAATTATGACTTAACATCTGTTGATTTACCATAGGATCATTTAAGATTTAAGAATGGTATATTTAACCTTCAGTCCTAAGGGGAAAGTATGTGTTGGGTATGTAAGATTAGCACTGCTCAGGGGAAACACCCATGCAAGGCAGTTTGGCTCAAAGTATTTTGTTGGTATTGATATTTGGGGCATCATGAGAATCATATACTCCATGTATCAGGGATAAGAAGTGAAAAATTCTAACCCATTTATCACGCCTACTTTAGCACAGCATTCTTCTTTTTTTAATTTTTTAATTAGATATTTTCTTTTTTAAATTATTTTATTAGATATTTTCCTCATTTACATTTCAAATGCTATCCTGAATGTCCCCTATACCCTCCCCCCACCCTCCTCCCCTTCCCACTCACTCTCACTTCTTGGCCCTGGTGTTCCCCTGTATGGGGCATAGAAAGTTTGCAAGACCAAGGGGCCTCTCTTCCCAACAATGGCTGACTAAGCCATCTTCTGCTATATATGCATCTAGAGACTCAAGCTCTGGAGGGTACTGGTTAGTTCATATTGTTGTTCCACCTATAGGGTTGCACACCCCTTCAGTTCCTTGGGTAATTTCTTTAGCTCCTCCATTGGGGTCTCTGTGTTCTATCCTATAGATGACTGTGAGCATCCACTTCTATATTTGCCAGGCACTGGCATAGTCTCACAAGAGATAGCTATATCAGTGTCCTTTCAGCAAGTTCTTTAGCACAACATTCTTAAGATTTTACAAAAAAGTACCTGATAGTGGACTTAAATCATCCATAATCTCAGAAGGAGGGGAATATATGCTTTTATCTCTTGGACACTCAGAAAATCTAACAGAGTACTCTGTCAGGTCTTCCCTTTACATATCCTGTTCATCAGGTAACACAAATATCACTAGAAATAAGTAGGGAGAGGTATTAATCTCCTACTATAGGTTCTGATCCAATCAATAATTTTTAGAGTCTAACTTTCTAGAAAGGACATATATTAAACAGCAGTAAGAGGGAAAATGGTTTAGTTCCCAACACTCATGACTTACTTCGGAGGAAAAGGCTACACCTGACATTCTTAAATCATTTCAGATTAAAATATTCAACAAGAAAAGTGCCTTATATAGTGATGTTGTGTCCTAAATTTCCCAAATCAGTTATCTTTTTTAAAGATGTATTTTTAGTCATATGTATATAATACAAAAAACAGAGAGAGAGAAAAAGAGAGAGAGAGAGAGAGAGAGAGAGAGAGAGAGAGAGAGAGAGAGAGAAGAAGAAGAAGAAGAAGGAGGAGGAGGAGGAGGAGGAGGAGGAGGAGGAAGGGAAACCACCAGGAGTACAGGTGCCTTCAGAGGCCAAAATAGGGCATCGGATCCCCTGAAAATAGAGTTACAGTTAGTTCTCTAGCTGTCTAAAATCGTGTTGAGATCGAAATTGGTCCTTTGGAATAACAGTGCGTGCGCGCATGTACACACACATTTGTGTACCGCTGGCACCCACGAAGGTCATAAGAAGAGCTCTGATTCCCTGGACCTGGAGATAGGGGTTGTTAAGAGCCACACAATGTGAAACCTGGAAACCAACCTCGGGACCTCTGGATGAGCAGGAAGTGCTGCTAATCACTGAGCCACCACTCCAGTCTCCCACCTGACCATCTCCAGAAAGCTTTCAGTTCAATGGTGTCAAAAGTCTTTTCCAGCAAATGGATGACGAAGTAGGAGCACAGAACGGAGTTAGCGCAGGAAACAACGACACGTCAAAATGAGTTGGGCAACTAAACAAATCATACAAAATGGGGAAGAGTAGGGCTTAATATTTGCTTAGACAAAAGTAATTTTGAAAAGTTTGTTAGATGTCTGTCAAAATACTGTTAAAAGAGTACTAAAACTATTGTTAGAGTGTCTACTGATTTCATATGGAAAGGTTGTCTATGTTCATAAAACTTCCCTAATGACACATTCTTTATTATATATAAATGTATGTCCATATAGAATTTTAAGGTTTGCATTTCATAATTTAAAATGATTCTGTTACAACTTGTTCAAGAATATTATTGGATGAAAATTGTGGTGAACTTAAAAACAAAACAAACCTATTTTCTCGTCATAGTGACTTTAGAAGAGCAAAGATATTCGCAGTACTTGTACCTCATCTTTTTTTCACGACATTAGGAATATAATGTATAAAAAGATATGATCACATTTTTAAATGCTAATTTTTTCTGTGCCTCTAAGCCATCAACTGACCTTTTAGAATTGGTCAGCATAAAGAATCATCCCTATGACTGAGTCAACACAGAGCAGCTGCTACCCATCTGTCCATCTGCTGGGAGGCTGACGATCCGTGATCTGGCATGTCTGTTGTCATGAGGGCAGACATCAATCACCTTTAGAATCAACGCAGCTCATGTTGACTCTGGGAAGTCATCTTCATATTAATGTGTAATAAGCCATCGGCCGGGGGTCATTTTGAGCAGAAATTTGAGCTCCCTGCCTTGTGTTTGTTGTGGACTCTGCAGGGTGATTTAAATAAAATCAATTAAGTATGAGCGTGACTTTGTCCTATGGCTTTGAAGCTCATTTCTGCAATTCCTGATCCTTCTCTGCTTTGTTGGTTTTTATTTGTCTTTAGCTTTATATAAAGGAGCCAATCTATAGACCCTAAGTAAATGGTAGATTACTATGTAGTAAACGTTATATTAATAAAGGATATGTCTCAATACTTCAGGAAAGTAATTCTCCTAAACACAGAATTATGGAAGTTCAGTTTCACAGTTTTTATATGCCATGCAAGATTTAACTCTATTACTAGAGCCAGGTTTTACAAATGTTAACAATATTTGATCATCATAAAAATCATACAAGGAGTAAAAATATGAAAAGGTAGAAATGGGACAGCCAAGTGGTCACCTAAGATCTTTCTCAGGCTGGACTCATTGACGAAGCAGTCAATGACATGTTCTGAAGAGACGGGTTGCTCAATCCCTGATATTAAAACAACAGTTCAAAACAGCAGGGAACCTCCAACGTAATGAATGAAGGCAATAAGATTTAATAAGGAATTACTGATGGGTGATTTTGTTTCCTTCATACCTATCAGCTGTGTGAAAACAGACCCAAGGAACCGTTGGCTTTCTGGAAGAATGCACAGAATACTTACCTACAGCGGCGGACTGTGACACTAACTTTCCCTAAGGAGTTTAATGAGGAACCATAAGAGAACCTCAAGATGTCTGTCAGCATAAAGGCAGAGCAAGCAGGGCAGAAGCATAGTAGAGAAACATAAAAGCACCTCTTGTTTGCTGGATGAGTAGTGTAGACCCTACACTTTATCTGAATGTATCATCATTAAAGCTCTAGAGACATTATTGAGATGTAATAATGGCAAGGTTTCCAAAATAAAACTTAAATAAGCAAATACATTATTTAAGAATTAAAAAAGAGCTATGAAAGACTGCCTGGGTTTCAAGTAATTTTGCTGATATCAATTCAATCACAGCTGTCGCCCTAGATGTCCAAAGGCTATGTACCCTTCATCCAGTGGTTGTAAGAAAAGGGGACTGCAAGGTGAGGTGAAGAAAAATGTATCAATGTGTGTGATGGTTCGTATGTAGACATCATTAAACCCTAGCTCTTTCTGAAAATGCGAGTTCCAGGATCAAATTTGTTTCAGTTGGAAGATAATTAGTTCAGCTGTGTGAAGGATTGTTAGAGAAGCAACAAGAGTGAGAGTCAGGGAGATGGAGGGACAGTTGGTGGAATGGCTCCAGAGCTGACAAGTAGAGAGGAATAGGAATGTAGTTAAGGACTTGCCAACCTAATGTGCTCAGTGAAATTAATAATTCTATGCCCTTGGTCAATGCTCTCTCCAGACTTCTTTACCTATAAGAGAGAGTCATAGATACCACTGTAAGAAGAGAAACTATGTCATAAATGCAAAACCCTAAAAATCACCAAAGTTTTAGGAGTCCTCTCTGCATGATTAGTATCACCATTGCTGTCATTTCCACGGTCATGCAATCCTAATGAGGCTTATATTTTTATAACACAACCAAAGTCAGGAAAGGATAACAGGTCAGGATTTCTACTTAGAGCAATGGCTCTCAAACTTCCCAATGCTGTGACCTTTAACACAGCTCTTTGTGTTGCAGTGACCCCCAACCATAGCTACTGAATAACTGTAAATTTGTTAGTATTACAAATTATATTAAACATCCGATATGCAGGATATCTGGTATGGGATCACCCAAAGGTGTTACAACCCACGGTTTGAGAACCACAGACCATGAACTCAGAATAAGAAAAATTTAAGAACTACACATGTAATGCCAGTTATATGGGTGTATTTCACAAGACAGGACATTTAGGACTGGTCTTAAATTATATATGACAATTATTAGCTCTCATTTGAAACTATTTTAAAAATGAATTATTACCTTCTATTACTATGTTATTGGAAAATCACCAAATAAAATATTTTTTTTTATTTTTATTTTTTGTAGTATGAACCCAGTCAATTCTGAGACTGAAGGCAGGTTTAATTTTCTGCAATCCGCTTTTATACCATTTTAATTACATGCAAGTATTAAGGGCAAAATATTTATTTTTAAGAAATACATCTGCTTTTCAGAGGAGAAATCAGGAAAGGGGATCCTCTCTCCCTCTCTCCCTTCCTTTCTCCCTCTCTCCCTTCCTTTCTCCCTCTCTCCCTCTCTCCCTCTCTCCCTCTATCCCTCTCTCCCCCTCCCTCCCTTCCTTCCTTCTTTCCCTCTCTTTCTCTTTCCCTCCCTCTCTTCCTCCCTCCCTTCCTCCCTCCCTCCCTCCCTCTTTCATTCTTTCCCTCTTTCCCTCCCTCCCTTCCTCCCTCCCTATCTCTTCTTCTTTGGTCCTTCAGTTCTCTTCCATTCTGTTTCATAGATTCTCCTGTCCATACTTTTCTCTCCGTTTAATCACTGGAATTGCAGATATTTGCTCTATGTGTCTGTGGATTATGGAGATTCAAACACAGTTAATTCCTCAAACATGTGTGGCTAGCATTTTTAGCTACTGAGCCATTTTTTTTCTAACCCTCATTTTAATCTTTTTAATAGTCCAAATTTTTTGCAATGTATTTTAGTATAAGTGAGCACATCACCAAAAATACCAGTGACCATCACTAAAATCAGGCCGGTTTCATGTACAGTATGTCTTACTTAATTCAATAGTGTAAGGTTGTTTAAAATACATCAAGTGTAAGACTACACTCACTGTAGAAATGCTGGCAATGCATGCTCCAGAATACTATGAGCTTTGGCTTGGTGATGGAAAAATTGGCCTTGCAAGAAAACACTGCAGATAATGTATGTGCATGACTGTGGCTGTCTGATGCAGTATTTTTATTGTATTTAACTGTGATATCCACCTTAAGTAAAATTCCCAAGCTTACAGGGAATACTCCTTGTTTAGAGAAGTTCACTTTCTGACCATGTCAGAGAAGTATAAATACAAATAAGGGTAAAAATATTGAGAAATCTGTGTCTGGTGACCTCCTTTCCCTCTCAATTGGTGAGTTATCAGGCATTTAGCACAGGGATTTTTTTTTTTTTAATGTTTGATATATTTATTACAACCTTGTACATAAGACACTGTATTGTTTTACATTTATTAAGCCATTTAATCCTTATAAAATGATACTGATAGTGTTAGAATGCTCACTTTCTATGAGGGTGTTCCTCCACCCATCCACCCACTCCCAACTCCCTGCCCTCAATTTCCCTACACTGGGGCATCTATCAAGCCTTCATAGGACTAAGGACCTCTCTCCTCCCATTGATGAGCAAGACCCTCCTGCACTATATATGCAGTTGGAGCTGTGTGTACTCCTTTGTTGATGGCTTAATCCCTGGGAGTTCTAGGGGGTCTGGTTAGCTGATACTGTTGTTCTTCCTATGGGGTTGCAAACCCTTTCAACTCCTTCAGTCCTTTCTCTAATTCCTCCACTGGGAACCCCGTGCTCAGTCTAATGGTTGGCTGTGAACAACCGCCTCTGTATTTGTAAGGCTTTGGCAGGGCCCCTCAGGAGACAGTCATATCAGGCTCCTTTCAGTATGTACTTCTTGGAATCCACAATAGTGTCTGGGTTTGGTAACTATATATGGGATGAATCCCCACGAAGTGTAGTCTCTGGATGGCCTTTCCTTCAGTCTCTGCTCTACACTTTATCTCCATATTAGCCCCTGTGAGTATTTTGTTCTCCTTCTAAGAAGGACAGAAGCACCCACACTTTGGTCTTCCTTCTTATTGAGCTTCATGTGATCTGTGAATTATATCCTGGTTATTTGGAGTTTTGGGGCTAACATCCACTTATCAGTAAGGGCATACCATGTTTGTTCTTTTGTGACTGGGTTACCTCACTCAGGATGATATTTTTTCGTTCTATCCATTTGCCTACGAGTTTCATGAATTTGTTTTTAATAACTGAGTAGTACTCTGTTGTGTAAATGTACCACATTTTCTGTATCCATTCCTCTGTTGAAAGACATCTGGGTTCTTTCCGGCTCCTGGCTATTATAATAAGGTATTTTATGTTACACATAAACCTACTATTTTTTCCAACAGCTTTATTGAGATACAATCTCATACTATAGGATTCATTCTTTCCTACAGAATCCATCATGTTTTCATGGTTTCAGTAAATTCACAAAGTTGGTGTAGCTATACCCACAGTCAAAGTTTACAACATTTTCACACCCTAAAAAAGAGTCATTTTTAAAATTCTTTCTTTACGTTTTTTTTTTTTTTTAGGAGTAATTTCTGAATAAACTTAGAGATATTTTATTAATTTGCCCACAACTTTGTTAAATATGAAAGGAAGAAAATCTAGATAATGGGCATCAATGAGTTAAGTAATTAACTATGTTGTCTTTAGAAATATAAGTACTTGGGGGGAAGTATTTTTCAATCTTAATTTTCAGTAACATGAATTCTAGAAGATCAAACATACCTAACACAACAAAGATGACTTTAAGCAACCGTAGGTGATCTTTTCAAGGCGAATGTCTTCCTGAGATTGCAAAAGCTTTGTCTATAGGTCCCCTCTAATGGATTTTCATCATTCTAAGAGTAAAGCAAAGTTACTTAGATTTAATCCTAGCCTTTGTCTCTGTCAATTTCTAAGACATTTTGTCACAGTGATGGAGTGCTTCCCTGTGTAATAGGAAATACTCTTTGTAGTCTGATGTAAGCTGTTAAAGGCAAGATAAATACTATATTACAGCATCTCTCAGGTTTGAAAATGTACCTTCATATTCACAAGTCCTAATTCACAAGTGGTTATTCCTAATCTATATGGTTAATTCTTTAAAATTCGTATTACATGAGATGGAAAAAGGTTAAATACAAGATAATGTGAGAGGGTTAGTCATAATTTTGTATCATGGTCACTGCTGTACCAGGGTAGGATATCCTTTTTTTTTTTTTTTTGTATCTACTGAATCAACGATACAAATTCTTTTCAAATATTCTTTTCGATGATTTTTAAAAATGGGTTTCCCTTCACATAGTACTATAAATGTTCACTCCTAAACTTATTTTCTTAATCAGTTGTGCCCACTACAACCGGCTTTGTATAGGCTGAGAACGCAAATTTTAGTAAATGTGCCAAGAGATTTTTTTTCATAAAGGCATATTATCCCTTTGTGAGAAAGCATGTAGGAAACACCATAAAAATACCATGCAAAAAGACCTGCGGAATGGATCGCTCAGAATATAAAACTATTCTGTTTCAGCTCAAAAAAACCTTAGCTAGGTGTGGTGGCCTGTGCCTGTAATCCTAGCACTGAGCATGCCCAGAAAGCAGGGTGGGAGGCTCCAGGAAAGGCTGCGCCTGCCTTAACTGAAAGGAACAGGAACACAAATGATTGACAAGAAAGCGTCATTAAAGGAAGAGTCTGGTCCCTGCCATTTTCATTAGCCTTTCCCCAGCACTGGTTTCCACACCTAACACAAATAGCTTGCTAACTCAGAAAAAAAAAAAAATAGTTCATAAAACTATTATAACAAAGACTGTTAGTTATTGAGCAGAAAAAACTCTAGACATTTAGGTGAAAGCTGAAACCTGAATATTTGAAGAAAAAGGAAGCGCTAACGAATTTATTGTTATTATTGTTATTTCTACTATTATTATTGCTACTAGATTAAAAGAAAACAGACCCATCAGACCTTCTGAAATACTAAGCAAACATTTTTGAGGTGTTTAACAGAAGAAGCAGAGCTTAGCCTCACTCCTGCTACTAGACTTGTTTTCTAGGGAACTTTGAGCAGCGCCTCCCTCCCTCACCCTGCCCCTGAGCCTGTTGACTCTTGTGAGTTGAGATGCAGCTTCCCTCTGCCTGGAGGAGCTAAATGGCCTGGGTCCTCCAGTTCCGCGGGACTGGAATTCTTTCTCACCTTTGTGCTCACATAGTTACGTTATCTTAATCTCTACTGACGAGTGTGTTCTTAAACAAAACTCAGAGACAGAGGGCCAGAGGAACGCTCCGGGGCGATCCACAGAGAACAAAGGAGCAGGAGCTGGAAAGAAATAGAAATGAAAACTCGTTGCTACTACTTAGACACTAGATGGAAAAGACAAATTGTTCTCTTCTATTTTCAGGTGAAGGTAATAATGGAGCAGAATAGCATTTGGCTTTTCACACCAAATGATGTTTTCCCTTTTCCATGAACAAAACAAAACAAAAAGTCTGACGCCAAAAAGAATGATTACTCAGCCACACTGGCGGAAAATGTAAATCCACAGTGGCTATGATAATTCATATATTCCTCTATGCAGAAATACTGAAAGCCTCTTGTGTGCCAGGTTTGGTTTTAAGCAAAGATGCAGGATGTGTTAGGGGAGATAATTCAGAAAGAGCCTGCTAGAGATTCTACCACTGAGGTATATCTCGAAGTGTTAGTCATATATTTAAATCTTTTAAATCTCCTTTTCATTACAATCTTTAAGATCATTTCATTGGGGGGGGGATTTTAGGTCATGGAGTGAGAAAAACAGAATGATTAATGAAAGCCAGCTAGATGGCCAAGGAGTGTAAGACTCTTGCTGTTGTGACCTGAGTTCGATCCTAAGAACCCACATGGTGGAAGGAAAGAATCAATTTCTGAAAGCTGTCCACAGTTGCTATGACATGAGTATGCTCAACAAGGTACACATGTGCACACACAATGAATAATGTGTAATCAAAAAGATTTCTTAAGCAACCCCTGAGAAATCTAAACGTAGGGAGAAAGGTAAATGTTGTATTCTTCAATATAGATTGGGACACATCATCGCCCCGGCTTGGGGTGGGGAGAGATGATGAAGGAGAATGGCTGTAGCGGGGATCTGAAGTCCATGCACTCGCACAGCTTCCCCCACCCACCATATGCTCAGCTCAGGGCTGATAGAATGGGGCTCTGCCTACAGCATCTGCAGAACTCCATACATTTGGTAACAGCAGATCTCTGAGAATCACCAGTTTAGAGAGCAAACTCAATCTCCTTGGAATAGAAGGCAACATCTCTTAGGAAATGAAAAGCAGTCAACCAAGAGCTCCCAGTACACATAGCTCCAGCTGCATACATTGCAGAGGATGGTCTTGTCACGCATCAATTGGAGGGGAGGTCCTTGGTCCTATGAAGGCTCTATAGATACCCCAGTGTAGGGGAATCGAGGGAAGGGAAGTAGGCGTGAGTGGAGGAACTCCCTCATAGAAGCAGGAGGGGGGAGGATGGGATAGGGTGTTCTGGGGGGGGGGGGACTGGGAAAGGGGATTTACATTTACATTTACATTTGAAATGTAAATAAAGAAAACATCCAATAAAAAAAAAAAATAAGAAAGACAGAAAAGCAGCCAAGTTAACCATGTAACACTCAGCAGCTCCTTTTGCCAAATGTTGAGGAATAAGGTGTAGGCGTTAGCTAATGATTCCCTCCCACACAGCCATGCCACTCTCTGGCATGTTTAACAATGAAAATGAGTTTTCAGCTGAGAGCTGGATTACATTTACTAACAGTAGTGGTACCAACTCCTCTTGGAGACAAGGTTGTTAAGGGGCTCTGTTATCAGTCGGTCAATACTGCCATTGCTCAAATGAAGGTGCTTGAACTCCATGAGACTTCAATCCAATGAGATGCTCCGAAGACAAGGAGATGCTGTTACTGAGCTAGTCATTGTCTCCACTATCTCAGAGTGATTGGTCTCTTTCTATGACTATGTCCCATCCCCAAACTCAAGCACAACTTTTTGATTAAGCAATTCTCAGGTGGGAATTCTTGTACTGGTATTTAAAGTTTTATGCATACCCAGGTAGGGTCTTTCAACTGGCTAGTACTCAGAAGAGTTAATAAGGAAATAGTAAGACGTTAGGACTTGCTCTATCATGTGATTAGCACATTTGTCATTACCAGTTTTACAATATATGTCACATTTAATTTTTTCTCAAGGTCCAATTTATTATCACTTCAAAACACACTGGCGGTTGGTAAAAATCAACCAAACTATTGTGCATAACACTTTACAATAAAGTAGATCAGAAGAGACTATCAAAATTTCAACTTGTACCAATTTGTCTTAGTCATGGTTTCTATTCCTGGACAAAACATCATGACCAAGAAGCAAGTTGGGGAGGAAAGGGTTTATTCAGCTTACATTTCCATATTGCTGTTCATCACCAAGAAAGTCAGGACTGGAACTCAAGCAGGTCAGGAAGCAGGAGCTGATGCAGAGGCCATGGAGGGATGTTACTTACTGGCTTNCCTCCNCTGGCTTGCTCAGCCTGCTCTCTTATAGAACCAAGACTACCAGCCCAAAGATGGCACCACCCACAAGGGGGCCTCCCCCCTTGATCACTAATTGAGAAAATGCCTTACAGATGGATCTTGTGGAGGCATTTCCCCAACTGAAGCTCCTTTTGCTGTGATAACTCCAGCCTGTGTCAAGTTGACACAAAATTAGCCAGTACACTAGATAAGGATTCTTCTGCAATATCATTAAGTAAGAGGATTGAAAGAAGGGAGATAAAAAGCCATCCATGTGTAGTTGTCATATACAAAGATATACGTTTGCTAAAGGTGTTTGGGAAAGAACATGGCTGTCAAAATCATTGTGAAGAAGTATTCCATAAGAAGGTTTCAGTGTTACAGAATTGTCAGCATGATCCAGCTTGTTTTAGTTTAAAAGTCAATACTTCAAACACTCTGTCATTTTTAATATTTTTGTTAACCTCTCCATTTTCTATGGGACTTTGGTCCTGCCAATCTGATTCTTGCAGATAATGGAATTTATCAGCAAGATAGGTTCTTGGAATTATAGTGTATTACATAAAAAAAATGTTTATGGTTCCTTTAAAAGGAAAATTTACTCTACATAATAAAGTTTAAATATCAAGCATTTTTCATGAAGTCGTGTATCTATGATTTCAAATATGTTAAATTGTTCTTGTAAATTGGCTTTGTTCCCCTTCTCTCATCTAGTTTCCCTTTTAATGGTGTTAATATATAATCATCAGTTTTATTTGATATATTGCGTGCTGTCAATTTACTCTTAACACCTTAAGTGGACTTGTAAATGGGATTTTTTTTCTAATAATTTCATATATATATGTATTTTCATTTTTCTTCAAAACATACTTTATTTTTCATTACATATTGGGCTAGATTTGGTTGTTAATATACAAATTTGTATATGCTTTTGTACTGGTAGGAATCAATTTTTGTTGAGGCAAGACATAGAAGCATTCATTACAACAGCCAAAAGCAAGAACATAAACACTTATGTAGCTCTCTGCCAATTAAAAATTGAAAACATTACATTAATTTTAATTTCCCTGTATGTTACTCCCTCAAACACTTAAGAGGTAAAATCCAGAAGAATTGTTTGTCTTTCTTTCCTTTTCTTTTCTTTTAAAAAAGAAAAGAAAGACAATAATTAGTTTTTAAAATAAAAGAAAGACAAATAATTAGTGCTCTTAGTCAATTAAAACTGTTATAAAAAGAACATTTTTGCTGAGTACAAAAGTTGTTAATTACATTTGTAAAGCCTAACAGACCAAGGCCATGTCCATGATGCCAGATCCTGGGTCTTATGAGAAACTTCCATCTTTTAAGGGGTTATTTATTTTTTATATTTTATTTTTGCTCCTTCTCTGTTGTTTAGTTATTTCCTTAGCATTTAAACACTTCTTAGAGGAAAGAAGGAGATTTGTAAGACTCAGGAAGGAAAGGAGAACCTTAAGGTCTTCGGGCGCTCAGAAATGGACTAAACGGCCGTCCACCAAGAGTATAGCAGCAGCAAACAATTGCTGTGGGGAAAAAGTTCTTTCCAGTGGAGATGACGCTGCATGGAGTGGTACCTCCAGGGACAGAGGTTCTGTTAGTTGTCACTCATGCTGCAGTTGCCTTGTTAACAATATATATGTGAATGATACACAGTGATGAATATAATTACAAACATCTTATGAATAAGTTTTTATTATAGTCACCCTCCATTATCTATGACTCTCAGTTGCCTGACTCTCACTCTTATTAATCTCTTCCTTCTCCCAAATAGTCCTTCCCTTGTAATTTCATGTCTTATTTTCTCTTTCTTTTTTTTAAAAATTGTGACTAAGAGTTTTTGTTCTGGGTTTTGTTTGTTTTTATGTTTTGTTTTGTTTTTTGGTCTTAAACATGAGCTTCAATGATGAGCTAGTCACTGGATAGTGTGCAGTAGTTACCAGTAGTTACACCACTAAAGACAATGTCTTGTTTTCTCCCAGCAACCATTAAGTGTCCATATCTACTCATAGATAGAAGGGCCCCCTGAACCTCTCCTTCAATAATGATGGAATGTTAACAGATCTAATGTTGTACTAGGCTTCTGTTGACAATCACAGCTTCTGTAAGTTCATGAATACTATAAGCATCTTTGTCAAACCCAGAAAACAATGTTCTACAAATCTCCATTCCTTTTTTGTAGTTTTTACATTCTTCCTGCAAACTGGTCAGGGAAAAGCAAAGATAATCAGCTGTATTATTCATTGTAGACCCTTTGTCACATGCTACCAACCTGCCAGGTAAGATGTGTCCACTGCTGCACTAATGCTATGACTGTTACAAAATGACAAATGTTTTCTGATGGATTTGAATCCATTTTGATAGTTGCAAGAGACAGAAAGTGACTGTGTAGGGCAGACCCTCCAAACAGCAGGTCTTAGTCACTGTTACATTGCTTTGAAGAGACACCACAGCATAGGCAACTATTATAAGAGAAAGCCTTTAATTGGGGACTTGCTTAGAATTTCAAAAGTTTAGTCCATTATCATCATGGTGGGCAGCATAGTGGCATTCAAGCAGAAGCTAGGGAAATAGCTGAGAATTACATTTCAATCTGTAGGCAGAGAGACTTTGGGCTTTTTGAAACCTCAAAGCCCACCCCCAGCATACTTCCTCCAGCAAGGCCACACCTCCTAATCCTTCTAATCATTTCAAATAAGGTCATTTCCTGATGGCTAAGCACTCATATTTATGAGCCTATGGGAACCATTCTTATTCAAACCATCACACAGCAGTTCTAAGAGTGTCCTCTAAAGGGCAGAAGAGACTCACAATTCTTTCTGTGTTATCTCCTAAATTATCACTTCTGCTTAAAGGCTGTGCTTAACTATATGACAGAAAATGATAAGAGGCCCCTGGCTATGTAGTTCAGCCTGCTGGAGTGACCTCCTGAAATGTACCTCAGCCCATTATCTGCCATATATTTTCACAGAACCCCCCAAACTCTCAGCTTAGTAATATTCAAGTCCTAGGAATCATCCTTCTATGCAGGAGCTCTGCCTTCTTCTCTCTCTTAAGTACCTATAAAAATATTTCTTTTAAAAATTCACCTCTCTGCAGTCCATGCATTTCATTATTTGAGTCTGGGAGATAAAAATCTGAAGGGGTCTGTAACCCTATAGGAGGAACAGCAATATGAACTAACCAGTACCCCCTGAGCTTGTGTCTCTAGCTGCATATGTATCAGAAGATGGCCTAATCAGCCATCATTGGGAAGAGAGGCCCTTGGTCTTGCAAAGATTATATGACCCAGTATAGGAAAATGCCAGGGCCAGGAAGCAGGAGTGGATGGGTTGGGGAGCAGGGCAGGGGGAGGGTATAGGGAACTTTGAGGATAGCATTTGAAATGTAAATAAAGAAAATATCTAAGAAAAAAATGTTAAAAAAAAAAAAAAAAGAAGAAGAAGAAGAATCTGAAAGCCTTTGGCTAGGAAGGCATTATTGTTCCCCATATTTCCTAGACTCCAGTTCAAAGAGCAAAGACCACCCAAAGGCCAAAAAAGACAGAGTTACTGACAAAACAGCCCTATATTCCTGAATTAATGAAGAAGGAGTTGAAGAAGTTATTACTGTTCTTTTGTTAAATGAGTGTGTTGTATTCATTAAATTTCTTTCTAATATTTATTTTTATGTTCATAGATTAGTGCTGTGTTAAGCTATTGTCCAGGGAACTTGCTTTTCATTAGGTTGCAGTTACTTCAGAAGCTTATACCTGGTCAGATTGCTAAGCATAAATGACTTTTGAATGCTTGGCCCTAAGCAGAACTTCTATACCAACCCCACTGCCGCCCTAATGCTCAGGGGACATAATCTTTCTAGTGATACAGCGTTTTTGAATCTCTATGCTTCCGTAAGTAATCCTTCACTTATTCTCCTGCAAGTGACCTGAATAAATTCACTGATTCACCAAGCAACATTTTTGTTGTTGAAACCAAACCAGGAAAAAAATACCTTGCAGGTTAACAGTTCTGTTTGCAGTTAAGGATAAGTTCCTATTCTATGTTTGTTTGAGCCATCTGCATTGAATGTGCTTGATCACATGTGGGTGGGAGGTACATGGCAGGAAATATGTGAGGATATATGTTTGCCCCTGACTTGTTCTAATGGGAAATGCAGTGATTTGGGTTTTGCCTTTTATGGCCCCTGAAATCATGTTACTCATTATGGTCCTCTGGGAACCCAGAAATGGAGCTGGCCATAGTTCAGAGCTGCCCCATATTTAATTACAGCTTGCTTCAAATTTGGATTTAAACTATGATAGTGGTCATATTCTTTTTCTTTTTTTTTTTTTAAGATTTAATTATTTATTATATATGTAAGTACACTGTAGCTGTCTTCAGACACACCAGAAGAGGGAATCCAATCTTATTACAGGTGGTTGTGAGCCACCATATGGTTGCTGGGAGTTGAACTCAGGACCTCTGGAAGAGCAGTGAGTGCTCTTAACCTCTGAGCCATCTCTCCAGCCCCGATAGTGGTCATATTCTTGACCAGTGGGGATTAACAGTTGGAATCATTTCTTCAGTATATTATTGGTACTCCTTCTGTAGTGAACAGAGATTTGCTCATATCTCCTTAGGAAAAGTCATGCATACCAGTTCAAATATTTCCAGAACACATATGCACCTTTAAAAAGCAAATGTTAAAATAGGAGGTAGTAATTTTGAGTGTTTATTATTGATCAAACATTAAAAATTTTTAAATGTCTCCATTATTCTTATATGTAAAAGACTAAGTCCCATGAAGGTTAGAAGGTGGTCCTATCTTGGTTGAGTTTTGAATCTCTAAGATGTGAGAATGTACCCAAAGAAAGGAAATCACTGCATGCCTGTCCTTCAATGTAGCTTGCTTTTTTTTTTTTTTTCCTTAACTCCAAAATGGAGAAGAACTTCTTCTACCACATAGTCTCAGACACCATGATCTCCTGCAGAAGCAGTGACAAGCAAGAAAGGACTGACCCTCTGAAACAGTAAGCCAAAATTAACCCTTTCTTCCTTCAATCCCTCATGTCAGATAGTTTGATTACTGTGGGGAAATATAATGATCACTTTTCATCTCCTTAACGTGTAGTAGGAGTGGAAAGAGAGATGACAAAAGGCAGAGGAAGGGGAGAGGCAGAGGACCGGGCTTAGAATGTGTCACTTCCTGTATCAGCCACGCCCATGCTGAGTGTATGATGAAGAATGAAATCCTTTGGTCCAGCAGATTTCCCTACGTCTTTTGATTGCTCTCTGCAATACAAAAATCCAGTTAAGTTAGCTGGGCCCAAGTACAGAACCTACTATCCTGTTCTCTGGTTTAGCTTGACGCAAGTGTTTCATGCCTGTGTTGTCAGAGCCATAATTTCCTCTTCTATCCCAAACCCCTGCTTTCAGCAGAGACTCTATATATCAGTGACTCTACTTGAGTCTTCAGTACTGTGGTGAGTCACCTTCCTTAGGAGCCACTCCCTGTGATGAGGCTACCACTTCTTGCACCCTAGGATGTCCTTTCTGTTTTCTTTGTTCAGGGCATTAGCACAGTGGGAAATGGGAAAAACGTCTAAAGCAAATCTGACTGACCATTACCTGAAACACTTGTTGTCTCTGTTTATGTTCAAGGTAAAGTGTCATTCCAAACAAAAATGGCCTGAGACTAATGCAAACTGTTCCCAAATTAACATCCCATGCTAGATCTGAAGTGAATATATGATTTGCTTTGGACGCCAGAGGGAAACTTCAACAAAGATGACTAGATTAGATCAGTCAGTTGAAGGAAGATGGCCTGAACCAAGGCAGTGGGCATGACAGAATTAGAAATAGAAACGAATGCACAGATCTGAGAACTACTTGCCTGAAGCCTTGCTTACCATTAAACCAAAAGCAACTGGGAAGGCAGCAGGTAAAAGTGAGATGCCTACTCCAGAAACCAACAGTGAGTGGCTACACTTCAAACGTGAGGGAAGAGGGAAGTGGGAAGGAAGCAGATAAAAATGAGGTGCCTACTCCAGGAATCAACAGCAAGTGGCTACACTTCAAACATTAAAGCCCTGAATATATTTCTTATGCCCAAGCAAACCAAAAACTACATACATGTGGAAGCTACAATTAATTGGAACAAAATTGTTAACTGAGAAGCCAGCTCTGCTATTCCCTGTAGGCAGTCCCTGTAGCTAACAGTATTGCTTGTTAAGTCAATGAAACCGTGAGAAATCAATGACTAATCTTGCTCATGACTTGTGATAATTATGAGCACAGAGCACAGGTCGAGCTAATTTGTGCTATGATATATGGATCAAACCTGTCTGTCCACCTTTTTTAACCACTGGCATGCCAGCACCTCGTTACATAGCTAACAAAGTAAAAACTCTACTATAAAGCATGCATATATGGTTCATAATTTGGGGTCAATAGTTTATTCTTTTAATGATACTTCAAAGGACTTTCTGAGAACATGAGACACTTTTGAATTAACTATGATAAAATGCTGAGAAGATATATCTGGTTTTAGTCAACGACCAAATGAGTTGCAGAGTTTTAAAACAGCAACAACAACAACAACAACAACAAAAACCCTGAATTCTGACTCTGAAGGCAAGTCTGGCCACCGTGTGCTTATTGAGGAGACTGGGACAGACAGGAGCTGCAGCACTGCAGACAGAAGTGAAGCAAACATCTGTAGGAGTCAGAGTCTAGGATTAAATACACCTTCAGTTTAGATAATATGGTTTGCTTTTTTAAAAGTCTGCATGGTTTTATTACATTTATTTATTTATTGTATGTTTCTCTCTGTGTGTCTCTCTCTGTCTCTGTCTCTCTGTCTCTCTGTCTCTCT
>NC_034601.1:68897957-68901407 GCF_900095145.1 Mus pahari
ATGGTCCCACCCACAAGGGGCCTCTCCCCCTTGATCACTAATTGGGGAAATGCCCCACAGCTGGATCTCATGGAGGCATTTCCCCAACTACAGCTCCTTTCTCTGTGATAACTCCAGCTGTGTCAAGTTGACACAAAACTTACCAGTACACCCAGGATATTCAACTTCCTTACAAACCATCACTTTAAGAAGTATCATACAACACCCTCATTGTTACAAATGCCTGTTTAGAATTTATAATGTGTTTCAGACTCTGTGGTGATAACTCTGATTCATCTCTCTAAAGTGCTAGAAGATCCTATAAACCAAAGAATTCCCCAAGGGATGTTTTCTCTAAGAAATACATTACAATTAAATGTCTTTCCTATACCACTGGGATACTATCTAATCCAGATAATGTTACAGCAAATCCTGGATGTTAATATTGCCATAAACACAGCATAGAGAAGTGTGAATCTTGTCTTGTTCCTAGGCATGCATATTCTATTTGGTGGGTTGCTAAGATACACTAAACTTAAAAGTACAGAAATGTAATTTGACTCTTTAAAAATAGGCAAGGCAGCTTTCTTACAACTGACAAAATTAGTCTCGAGGGAATGTACACAATCGCAGCACAATCATTTACATTAGTTACTTTCTGTTCTTAATCAAATACTATTTTGTAAAGATCTTAATTTTACATTTTGATATTGAAATAAACAAATTTACTTGTAAAACATAAATGTACAACTCTGTTGTTTTGACTTCTCATCCTTCATTTATGTAATCTGTAGAGAGAACATCCCGGATGTACTCTAATTAAAGCCACAGCAACTGATTTATAGTCTTAGAGTTTCCTCCATTCCTTCCACCCTCAACTCCTGATCCTGAACAAAGGCAGGTGACATCACCAGGCTAAATTTCATTTTATTTTCAAACAAAGTTGTGATGAAATTGTGTGGATCTACTATACTGTACTCTTAAGTTACAAAAAACATGTTTTTGACAATTGTATCTACTCTAGTTGACAAAAATAATGAGCATAGATGCATTTCAAAAGCACAAAATATCACTCTTGTTGATCTCAACCTCAGAACTTATTATCTGTTTTGTAATTTTAATGTTTCAATGCTGAATAAAATTTCTAATCTATACCCTGGCCATGAGTCTCCCAATTCATACCTTGATGAAAACCAGTAGATTATTATTTGTTCATTTGTTTTTATAAATTCTTAGTCTATATAGAAGTCATTAAAAGCTATGATTAGGAAAAAGTATCTCTATAGGTAAACTATAGATAGATAATAAATAGATAAATAATAAATACATATATGCAGAGACTACTTTAAAAGCCTTGTATCTAAAAATGACAGATCAACCTCTCCTAAACTTCTCCTAATCTCTAAGTTTTTCCTGTTTTGTTCTCACAATGTTGCAAATTCCCTTTAATTCCTCTTATATCATTGTTTATCTCAACCTTTGTAGATTTAATTTTTCTTTGCTGAAGCCTCTCATTTTATATACTTCAGAATTCCATCTTTTCCCCTTTCTTTTTTGATACCCTACTTTGTCTATGTGAATTTCTTCACCACCTCAATTACCACCTATACACAAGTAACTTCAAAACATTTTTTTTTCATGCCTTTATGAATTCAAATCCCTGAAGGTGTCTTCAAAGGTGACATTTAGGGAACCAAAGTCATTTTCCAGTGCTCCATATTTGCCATCTAACTCTGCTCCACAGCTGCAACTCTTTCTATAACAAAAGCCCAGAAGCTAAGAGAAGTGGAATTGTATGATAGTAAAATCTCCATGCTGCCTATGACAAAGCAGAATCCTCTACTAGACTATGGTAATGTAAAAGCCATAGGCTGTAATCCCTGAGGGCTTTGCAAGCACAAGGATGCTGCAAATAAAACACATCTTTAAGCAGATGTCATGGGGGCTTGCATCAGCCTGAGTATGCCAGGTCAGCTGGTATAAGCAAGAGGCTTTGATATTGGGGAACTAGGTTTACCTGACTGTAATGAAATAAAAAGAATTACAATAAGTAAAAATGACAATAGCAGATACCATGAACTTCAGAATAAGGACTACTCTCTCCAAACTAATGAGAACTTCTGATTTCATTCATTTCCCTCTTTTTTTCCCATTTATTCTCCCCCTCTCCCTCCCACCTCCCTCCCCCTCTCCCTCTCTCTCCCCCCCCTCTACTTTTCCCTCTCCCCACCTCTGTATGCCAAGAGGCAAGAGTTGATTCTCTCCGGAAGATCTAACAGGTCTTTGGGATTGGCTGCAATCTCGTTTACTCATGGAACCATATTGCCAGTGTTTTTCCTTCTTTGTTAAGGTTTTAGTTAGTTAGTCAGGTGACCCTTGATCTCCATGGCCATCGTGATTCTTTTGCCTCTGATCATGAACAGCTACAGTAAGAGGCATAACCACTGTGTTCAACTGTGAGACTTCCTTCCTGTCTCTCGTGGTTTTTTGAGACAGCATCTCTTACAGCCATTTGGCCTTTAACCTCCTATGAGACCTTCCGACCGGGGCATGTTTCTCCATCTTGTGTGTATTCATGGATATGCTCATGCATGTAGGTACACTTGTAAGTGAAAGTATAGGTACACCCTACCTTGAGTTTCATTCCTCAGTATAACCCTTCCTTGTATTTTTGAAACCAAGTCTCTCACTGGCTTTGACCTTACCAAATGGGTGAAGTCCAACTGGTCAGAGAAACTGGGGATGCACTTGTATCTTCTCAGCCATCACTGAGATTACAGGTGCGAATCACAATTCCTGGCTCTTTTATGTATTAGGTTATAGAGAGGGACTTAAGGATTCATGTTTGCACTTTGCCAATTGAGGCGTTTTCTGGATTTAGTTTTTAAGTTATGGTGATGGTTGGTATTTACTTGGGCCAGGGAGTAGCACTATTAGGAGGTGTGGCCTTGTTGAAGTAGGTGTATTACTGTGGGTGTGGGCTTTAATACCCTAGTCCTAGCTGCCTGGGATCCAGTCTTCTCTTAGAGGCAGGCAGATGACGATGTAGACCTCTCAGCCCCTACTGTACCATGCCTGCCTGGATGCTGCCAGGCTCCCACCTTGATGATACTCAACTTAATCTCTGAATCTGTAAGCCAGCCCCAATTAAATGTTGTCCTTATAAGAGTTGCCTTGGTCATGGTGTCTGTTCACAGCAGTAAAACACTAACAAAGATAGTCATCATCATCATCATCATCATCATCATCATCATCATCATTGATTACATTATTTGATGTGGGATGAGGCATGTATGTAGGTTCACATTCCATGGAGACATCAGGTCACCAGGTGTACTCATCCAGTTTTTTTTGTTGTTGTTGACTTTTCCTATAGCATTATTTATAGAAACAGGTAAAAATAGTCTTGGCTGCCGGGCGTGGTGGCGCACGCCTTTAATTCCAGCACTTGGGAGGCAGAGGCAGGCGGAT
>NC_034601.1:68901442-68906285 GCF_900095145.1 Mus pahari
AAGTGAGTTCCAGGACAGCCTGGGCTATACAGAGAAACCCTGTCTCAAAAAACAAAAAACAAACAAAACAAAAAAAATTAGTCTTGGCTGTTACAAAATTTCAAGGATCATTTTTTTTTCAGGATTGTTTTTACACAAATATTCAAAGGTCTGTAACAAAAATGTTCCCATTCACACATAAGTCTTGTGCTTGCAGCTCTACTTTTTCACAGTACTGCTTGAGAAGCCCCACACTTACAAACATATTTTACTGCAGTCTTTCTAGGTAGCTGGACATCAACAGTTCTGTACATTGTTAAGACTGTTGTCATCGTTTTTCTTTTATCATCCATCAGTCTCACTCTTGGCTGTACAAATATTGTCAAAATGAATTCCTTAGTTTAAATGGAAAACTTCTGGAATCTAACAGAAATAAAAATATGATGTCATTCTGGAGCAGAAATCATGAGATACACTAGTACAGACCTTCTTAGATTGGTACTGTCCTAAATTTTCCCTTACAAGTTCTAAAGACACGAGTTGCCTGTTTGAACACATTCATACAATGTACTTAACACAGTTTTCTTCTCACTGGATTAGAAAACTCAAGCATCTGGCCAGTGAGGATTGGATGTGTGAGTTCTTATGGAGTGGCTTCTTCTTTCTTCTTCTATGTCCTCCTGGGTTTTCTCAGGGGCGGTCACCTTGCTGATTAGCTGTCCTCACTGATGTTTTGCTGCCACCAGCATCCAGAGAACCTGACTACCTCTGTGAGATAGTCCGCTGTTGTTGTTTACCTGTGTAGTATGAGCTTGGCTCTTCACCCTAGTAGAGGGGTCTGTTCTTTCCCCTCATTATTATATCCTGCTCTTGGGTCATATGACACCATTGGCCCATTGCCGTACCTACCTTAGAAAGACCAGCTTCCATTTGACTTACACATTTTCATAACATTTTACCTCCTAAACACTTAGCCAGTCGTCTACAGAAGAACAGATTAAAAAAAATCTAATTAAGTATAATTACCTTGGTATGTACTACTTATGGAGATAAATTTTGGAATGTAAGTTTTTATCCCGAAGGAAGTCATTGGGTAAAGTTAACATCCCATGACCTATATATCAATAGCCTATCATATAGGATCATCTACAATGATGTATATGTCTTCACATCTGAGATAAAGTTGCCTTCCCCTGCTTTTTGTGGTGCAGTTATTATTCACACACTATTATTGTTTATATCATTTCAGCAGGGCAGAGAGCATGCTGGTAAAGATCTTCCTTGCTGTGATCATACTGCTAAGTGTACACATGTAAGCCTTGCTACTTTTAAGCATCCCTTGCAAAACTCCAAAGGGGGGGGGGAGGATATGATTGCTAACCCACTTTGTAGATGTGCAAACGCATGCAAAAGGAGACTAACCTACACTGCCACGAGCATCACATTGAAGAGCCACAGTGAAAACAAAAAGCCTTGCCACTGAGCCTGCACCCTGAACTCTTAACTGGCATTAAGTGATTTCTCATAATAAACCCTATGCATTCAATAACACCTAACCCAAACAAAGCTGAGAAACAATTAGACAGCCATATCTTGGAGTAACAGAATCTATGTATGAAACTGTTCTCCATGCACCTGCGTTTTGTAGTTATCTCGTCCCCTTAGGTTCCCTCCTCTCCTAAATGGATGAGATCAACGAAGGCCTGGCACTATTTTTAATGAAATAGTCAACACCCAGCATAAATACATTGTAGTTTCCCTAATATATACAGAAGGATGAGGTTATCCTGCTGATGCATTTTTGCCTGATTTCAACTGGTATTTTCACACGTGAAATAGAATGCTGCTTGATTGTTATTTTGGCTGGAGACAGAGATACTAATCAGATCCTAGGCATGGAGAAACATGTGTGGCTGGAATCCATGTAAAACACTCTTCGGGTTATGCATCATGCAGTGCTGGCCATCCTCGTGGTTCGTAAAGCAGCATCATGTCTAATAGCACAGTTAATTTCTACCTCCATAAAACTACTCCTGGGGAGGAGGCTTTAAGGTGATTTTTGGCTCAGAGCGTATCTGTGCTCAGTGTCTGAAGTATGTATCTTCAGCAATAGAAGCTTACCTCCACCTCTGGAGGTCAACAACAGTCAATAGCAATAGCCTCCATGTTTTCTGAGTCTCTTGAGCAATTCTGACCACCAGTTCAAAAGAAGGAAAAAAAATTCTCTGTGAGCAAATACCTAACTTCCCAGACCTCCAGAACCTCAATCAACCAGTATCTTTTTAGCATCACTACATCTCCTTCAGCATCTACTTGTACAAAATGTTCTCTACTTGAGAACTTAATGAAAATAAATAGAATTGTTTTCAGAAGTCCAAAAGTGTTCACCGTCTTCCAATTCCAGAGCAGGTTGGAGTAAGGCTACTGAAAGTAAAAATCCCATAAGCAAATGGATAAGACACACTCTCCTGAAAATCCAACCTCAAATGTAATCATAACGTTCCGAGCCAGGAGTAAGAAACGTAAAAGCCTGGGCCGCAGATGTGGTATCAATGTCTTGAGTGAATGAATAATTTTGCAGAATCATGGTGTATAGAAATAAATAGACAGATAATATAACTCAAATCTCCCCAATTTCTCTGATTGCTAATTATGAATGCAAGTGGCTGCCTGAAGATGCCAAAGGGTGTTGGGTTCTCCCAAACTGGAGTTACAAATGAGCCACCGATGTCAGTGCTGGAAACCAGATTTGCAAAGATTCCCTTGCAAGAGCAATGCTTCCTTCCTTACTTTCTTTTTAGAGTGGAGGCTTCTCAGAGTTCTGAAGAGCTCTCAATGTGAACAATTTGTACATTGCATTTCCCCTGATCCCATGTGTGTAGAACCTGCTTTTTATACAGAGAATGGAAGGATCATTTAGCCCACTTAAAAGCATGCTTGGCTGGCAGTGGGCATGGCATGATCACAGGGGTGGGTTTTCTTTTGGAGACTTAACCATGACACCTGGGGCATGTTGAGCTCTGGGATTTCCCCAAGGACAGTAACTTCCACCCATCATTTGTGGTGATGGAAGAGCATTCACAACCGACCCCTTGGGCAATTTTGTTCCAAATTCATCTCAAGTGTTGGATTTGAGGCTTTTGCATGGTTTTATGTCCCCACATTTGGACACAAAAAGATATGTAGGTGGCTTTAACAATTTTTTTTTTTTAAAATTAGGGCCATTAGCCTGCAGTACAGTTCAGTGTTTGCCTGACGTCTGAACCGGCCTGAGTTCCATTCCCAGCACATCTAGACAAAAGATGTAGATAAAATGGAAAAAAAAAATGTCTTATAAGAATTGCTTGGCATTTTAGTTATTTCCAAAATATTTTCAAGATCTTCTTCAAAATAGAATTCAATAGTATTTACAAAAATTGACAGAGGAAGTTCATAGACTCTTATATCTGATCAGGACTGAAGAATAAGTTATTCCTCAGTGTCTTTACTGAAATGTATTATTCACTCCCCCACTGAGACTTTACCTTTAGTATAAGCTCTTTGTGGGAAACGAGGTAGGGACACCTTAAATAGTCATCTGTGACTGATGTTGTGATGACTGTAATTTCGATGCTCACCGTCCCCTCCCTCAGACACTTGGCAGCATTTTCCTTCAGTGCTCAGACAACAGCACTTCATTTTTTTTTCTCTAATGTGTGCTGGCACACATTTGCCATTTCTGATGACATCATAAGTTCCAAAAAAGAAAAGATTGTGTTGTATAACTAGCTATATTTACTAAGGAAGAAGATGCTAGAAGAGGTAAAATAGGGTCCCAGCTGCCAGGAAGTTAGAGCTTCCAGCCTCTTAGCTTCCCACAGAGCTCCTTCCAGATATGTCAATATTTTTAGTTTTTGAGGGGGGGGGAGGGTTTTTTTCTATATTTTGATGTATCTGTGTGTGCATCTGTGTGTGTGTGTGTGTTGTGATGTGTGTTTGTGTGTGTGTGTGTGTGTGTGTGTGTGTGTGTGTGATTCATTTGCCTGCTTATAACTATCTATTCAGAGGGCCAAGAACGATCTCTCTTTAATTGTTCTTTGCCTAATTGCCTTAGAACAGAGTCTTTTACTGAATCCAGTGAGGGACTTGATGGTGTTTTCATCTTGGCTTGCAGCCAGCAAACCCCAGTGATCCTCCTGCCTCTCCATCCAGCCCCAATATGATTTTGGTCACATAGGTGGTAGGACACTAAACTTAAGAGAGGTAAGAACTGAGCCATCTCCTCCCCTAGAGTTCTCTCTCTCTCTCTCCCTCCCTCCCTCCCTCCCTCCCTCCCCCTTCTTCCCTCCCTCCCTCTCTCTCTCTCTCTCTCTCTCTCTCTCTCTCTGTTAAAAGATCTCTGAGATCAAGAAAATCTCCAGTAAAGAAATGTAGAGAGCAGAGTGTATTTTTCTTTTACATTTCATATGCCCATGTCAACTACAAAACTATATAAATATTACAATACCAAATGGATGTGATAGTGAATTAATACATTTGTTTGTACCTTATTGCACTGTTAAACAAAGAAAAACTGTAATGGGTGATGGCATTCCCTTTTCTGTTTTCTGTATTTATTCTCCAATTTAAAAAAATTTAGTTAAAAGAATGAGTTTGAAGTTTAAGCACCATTACTCAGACTTAGTAAAGTACTTCATGAAAACTGAAGCAAGTGCTCGCTTCGGCAGCACATATACTAAAATTGGAATGATATAGAGATTAGCATGGCCCCTGAGCAAGGAAGACACGCAAATTTGTGAAGAATTCCATATTTTTAATCCCTCAACAAAACCAAAAGAAGACTGCCACAAGAACAGAATCCCAACTTTAACAACATAAATGACAG
>NC_034601.1:68908804-68922648 GCF_900095145.1 Mus pahari
CAATGCCTGGCAAATACAGAAGTGGATGCCCACAGTCCTCTATAGGATAGAACACAGGGCCCCCAATAGAGGAGCTAGAGAAAGTACCCAAGGAGCTGAAGGGGTCTGCAACCCTATAGGTGGAACAACAATATGAACTAATCAGTACCCCCCAGAGCTCATATCTCTAACTGCATATATAGCAAAAGATGGCCTATTTGGCCATCATTGGGAAGAGAGTCCCCTTGGTCTTGCAAACTTTATGTGCCCCATACAGGGGAACGCCAGGGCCAAGAAGTGGGAGTGAGTGGGTAGGGGAGCAGGGCGGGGGGAGTGTATAGGGGACATTCGGGATAGCATTTGAAATGTAAATGAAGAAAATATCTAATCACATATTTAAAATAATATAGTTGAAAAAAAACTTAGCTTCTGGGAAGAATCTCCTTCATGCCTACTAACTCTATCCCAGAATTCTTCTCTCTCTCCTGGAAATTGCCATGTCCCCCGCTATTTTCTGCCTAACCTATTAGACCAATAACATTTTAATGACAAGTGATGCTTGAATAAATTTCATAAGAGACTATTATTTTAGAGGATGTGAATTATCTCTATATTTCCTGTGAAATTAAAAAAAGTAAAAGTAACTATGTGCTATATTTCCAGTGCTGTGTGTAAGTGCTTACATCATAGATATGTATCGAGCTCAGTACTTGTTCTATTACACAGAATATTACAGAAAATAAAAAGGAAAGAATTACTGTAAATACTGCCTTCTGTGTCTCTTAAAAACAAAATTAACAGAGTAAAAATGTATCTATTTCCATTTTCATAAGCTTTAAATATCTAGTGCATATTCGGAAAGAAAATAAAACAGTAAAGAGTTAGAATTTCAGGTCTGAATGCTTTTTGTCCATTCTCCATTCAGCATATCATGGCTCTCCTATTTCTGTTTCTCAAGAAAAAATACAAATCATTATGCTTCATTATGAAAATCACTAATATTTCATCCATTTCTAAAACAGGATGTCCTGTGTTTTCAATTAACTCACTGTGTTTATAATCCTCTAGATTTAAGTGTAGAATTGTGAACGATGATTATTTTAATAAATTATTAATGAATGTGTACATTTAAAAAAAAGAAAAAAGAAAACTGAAGTAAGCACTTAACAAAATAACAAATAATTAAATTTGCTATTCCTACTTCTCCACGGAATTAAGTTTTAGACACTAATCAAACCACACAGTATTCATGTACTAAAACTGAGGCAAAGCAAGTGCTTCAGTATCTTTTTAATGTGCAAGTGTCATGCATCTTTTATCTGCTGTGTAACTAAGGGACACGTGTGTGTTACCATCAAAGAAAGAACTCCACTGAAACAAACTCAAAAGGGAGGAAATGCTCCTCTGTGTGTGTGTGTGTGTGTGTGTGTGTGTGTGTACACGTAGCAGTAACCCTACCTGAAACCTTCCAGACTAGCTTCTGTGTATTTATAGTATGCAACAGTCACTAACAGACAGTAATTAAAGCGTGTCCATCTGAGGCTTGCACACATGTTATTACAAACTGCTAGTTAGTCATAGCAACTGTTGAGTACATACCCAGATAATAAACCGCTTCCTGTCCAGGGTAGTTTACCTCGGCATTGTTTAGAGATGCTCTTGTGTAGGGGCGATTAAGTGCAGACTGTCTTCACTAGGTTCCCCTGCTGTCTCTTAAACTCTAACTGCACTCTTCACGACAGCCTTCAGCCTAACCTTGTCCTTGTTTTCCTCAGCCTCATGTTGACTGACAGTCTGAGACAATTCGACCCGGAAGCACATCTCCTTCAGTTTAGCTTTGTCCTTTCTTCCACAGTTTCAGGTTGGCAGTCTGAGACGATGCAACTCACAAGCACGTCTCAGTGGTTCTGCTTGGTGTGGATACCTGGCGGAATTTACCTTTCCTAAGTATACAGAAGCTGCATTTTACTCTACTTTAGTACATCAAATTCAGAGGGTTTCTTTGCACTAAAATGATGAATGGATATATAGTGTTTTCCCAGTGATACCAGGGACAATTTGGTTTTGTTTTTAGGTTTTCAACTGTATCTAAGATATTATATACAAATATATTCAGAATAACAAAAATAAAAGACCCCTCCTTTTTCAGTTGCTATGACAGCAACATAAGGCAGAGGGGAGAATTGCCACAGTAAACAACGGTTCTTCTGCTGTTCAACCAAAGTGAGGCTGCTCAGACCAGTTCCTTGGGCTGTGAGTATCTGCATTTTGGAAAGAAGTTTTGGTATCTTTAAGCCTCAGTAGCATGGTTACTATAACAACATTTTCTCCTGTTAGGTTGTTTAAGTGATACAATTATACAATCCATGTTGGAAGGAGGCCTTCCTTTCTCTGAGAGACTGAGAAAGGCTTCAAATTTTCCAAGTGCCATTATTAAAATGGTAATAGTTAGAGAAATCTCACAGAAGTCACCTTTAATGACACCCATCCCTGTCTGCCACACTCAGAATTTTTCTGCCTTCACAAAAACCACCAAGTAGTTTGCGTTCCCACCCATTCTTGGCTATTTTTGTTTTTGTATTGGATATTTTATTTACATGTCAAATGTTATCCCCTTTCTGATTTTGATCCCAGAACCCCCCCATCCCAACCCCACTCTCCCTGCTTCTATGAGGCTATGCCCCACCCACCCATCCACTCCAGTTTTCCCACCCACGCATTTCCCCACACTGGGGCATAGAGCCTTCACAGGACCAAAAGTCTCTTCTCTAATTGATGCCCAAAAAGGGCATCGTCTGCTACATATATGGCTGAAGCCATGGGCCCCTCCATGTGTACTCCTTCACTGGTTTTTTTAGACCCTGGGATCTCTGGTTGGTTGATATTGTTCTTCTTATGGAGTTGCAAATTCCTTCAGCTCCTTCAGTCTTTTCTCTAACTCCTCCATTAGGGACCCCGTGATCAGTTCAATGGTTGGCTGCGAGCATGCACACTGGCATATTTCCAGTTAGTATGGTACACAGACTCTATGCTTGCCATTCTGGTGTGCAGTTTAGGAATATAAATCACCATTTTAAAAAATAATGATTAGCCGGGTGTGGTGGCGCACACCTTTAATCCCAGCACTCGGGAGGCAGAGGCAGGTGGATTTCTGAGTTTGAGTCTAGCCTGGTCTACAGAGTGATTACCAGGACAGCCAGGGCTAAACAGAGAAACCCTGTCTCGAAAAAAACAAAAACAAAAACAAAAATCAAAAAAAAAAATAATGATTTAAAAATCTGACATTTAAGACAGTTAAGGGTTGGAGAATTGGCTCAAGTCAAAGACACAATAATTTAATAACAGTAATTTTTAAAAAGGCAAACCTTGAGACATCTGCATGGTTCAGCAGCTCAATATGAGTGACTCTCAGCAAGCAAGCATATCCTGGTGTTATAAAGACCAGGTATGATGGAAAACCTTTTGTGAGTCTCAGTGCTTTGGGAAGAGTGAACTCTGGACTGTTCACGGCAGGATCTGGGCATCCTCATCACTGGGCAGTGAGCTTGCAGGAGATCATGGAAACACATGCTCTGTTTGGTCGGAAACAGCCCTCTGTCTGACAAGAAGTGGATGAAGCCTTTGCAAAAGCAAAAAGTTCCTCAAAGGCCTTCACCAACATGCTGAATGAGGCGCTGGACTGTTTGTAGATGGCGATAGAAAACATTTTATCGGCTGAAAAGGAACTTTCTATCATTTTTCCAATGAGCTTTAAGTTAGGGAAAATTAATTAGGAACTGGCAAATTTCCCACAAGATTATTTGTGTCACTTAAATTATGACACTATTTATTCATGTCACTGGAAAAACAGCAATATTTCCATGCTTAATATATAATGTACATTTCCCTGATATTTTATATAGTCTAGGCTTTGTTCTTAATAAAAAAGAACTTCTAGTAATTGAACCTGCTAATCACTTATATTGAAGTAGCTGTATGTATTGATTCCATTGCTAGTGAGTTTAACTTTTGCCTTAGAATTCTATTATAAACGTCTTGGTTTTACATATTTGTGAAGGAGATGTATTCCACTTATACCATTTGGGCTTTATTTGGTGAACTCTAGCGGTTCTCAATTAAAAACCAAACGTTAATGATTGTCGACATCTCTGTCTTGCTCTTACTCCCAGTTAAAACTGCAGACGTTGCAATTTCTGTGTGTATGTTTTACTGGCTCCCTCTGTGAAATAAGAAAATATTTAAAATCCATTTTCAGCTCATCTTCAAATTCCACTGATCTCATTCAGCTTCTGCTTGGGTGGGCAAAGTGCCAGGTTCCAATACGATGATGTGCTGCGTTTCTCCTCTGCATTATAATTTCCTCGGCTTTGGCGAACTGTGTTCTATAAATTCCGTCGCATTTCACACAGAGATCAAGTCGGCAGATTTAGACAGTCCTTCCCATTCACACATCACTGCACACAAAATTCCATCAAATGTTTTTGCTATCTTTCTTATTTTGCAAATGAAAATATGTTCTGAAATACTCTTGCTGAAAGAAACAAGAAGGGATTCCATGGAATGTTTTCGATGTCACCTTGAAGAAATTGTCACACACCATCTGCTGGTTTATCAAGCATACCGTGTGTCAATGCTGATGAATGCTACTTTAATAAATGACACATATTGACAGCCACGAACCATGTCCTAATGATCACATCCATGCCAAGATGCCTTGAAATATACCTGGCTTGAATTACACATGCGTCTTTCATGTTTATCAAGTGACTAATGGTCTTGGTCGTCTATTTTTGTTTGTTCAGCTAGGTGTGGGTTTCAACGCACCTGACAAGCCAGAAGGTTATGTCTCCTCTGTCTTCACTGTCCTTGTGTCCCTTACGGATTCTTTCTCTGTTGAGGATATGCAGGTTAACAGGACATTAGTTTAGTTACATGTCGTGGATGATTTAGGAATGAAGCCTGGAAATGAATGTGGGGCAGGGGCAACAATAACTATGGCAAAGACAAGAGGGTTGTTCCATAAATAATAAAGACAAAGCAGAAAGTTATGACTTAATTAATAAATGAGTCAAAGACTACAATCTCAGTTGGCAAACTGGCCTCTGGATGCATTAGCTGAGAGACTAAAACATTCGATCAGATGCTGGATAACCAGCAATTGGGTATTGTTTTACATTAATAGTTCCGTAGTGTTTACACTGCTACTCTTGGTGACATCACACACACACATACACACACACACACACACACACACACACACACGCATGCATGCACAGATGTGCATACAAACACATACACACAAAGACAGGATTAAGCTTGGACAGAAGATTCTGTGGGCGAAGGATTTTCCACGAAAGCGTGAGGACCTGACCTATATCCTCAGAATCCATAGTAACATAACCAGACACATAGGCATACACCCAAAGTCTTATATAGTGCTAAGGAGGATGCCTGGGGTTTGTAGACCAGTGAGTCTAGGCAAGCCAGTGAGGTCATTGTTCATTTATAGACTCATATCACAAAAAACAAAATGCAGAGGCTGGCTAGATCATTCATTAGTTGATTGACCCGGGTTTCATTCCCACCCCTCACCAAATCTTTGAAACCCTTGGGAAATTACAACCCTCTGTAACTCCAGTTTCAGAATATCCAACAGAGCCCTCTGACCTCGGAGACTCACAAGCACACATGAGAGGCACATAATACATGCAAACAAATACTCATGCAAATACAATAAGAATAAATAAATCTTTCTAATAGATAAAGTGAAGTTATTGAGAAAAACACTGGATATCAACCTGTGCCCCACCTCCACCCCCCAACACACACACACAAATTTGAGTGGGAAAACATTACCATCTAGGTTCCTTAAAAAGAAAGTCAAAATCAAGAAACCTTTCCAAGGAAGTTTCCTAATGAGCCTCGGGAAACTTAGGAGTTGTTTCTCCTAGAGAGAAGCAACTGCTTTTTGAAAACTACTCCTGCAATATCTCACAGTAACCAGGAGATTGTGTTAGCTCCATGCTGGATACTTGCTAGACTCCATACTAGACTCTTACCCATACATTGGAAGAGCTTATTTAAATCATGGAACTATTCTTAAAATAAAGGGGTATGATGGTTTCAGCTTCCAGACCTAGCAATATAGCAAGGGTCCTGGGACAACTAAGTATTGAACACTAGTCAGTCATGTGCAATATATTTACAACCAGTCCTTAGAGTACACTGTGTACTTATAAAACCCAGTAGGCTAAGTGGTACTCTCCCTATATTTCAGATGAATAAAGTTTCAACTTCAAGTTGTAGTGCAGCTAAGATTAAAGAAGAGATAGGGGTGATTTGATGGTACAAGCTGTCTTTGTCCTCTCCACTAGCAGATCCTCTACCACTGGAGACAGATAATGACAAAAGGCTATACGTTTCTTGGCCATCAAACATTTATACAACAGAGATCACAATAGTTTTATACACACCACACATACACACACACACACACACACACACACACACACACACACATGACACAGATACACATGCAATTGTTACTATGGACTGACTATAGTCTTCCAAATTCACACATTGTTATATTGATCGCCAACATGACAACATGAGAAAATGGGGTCTCTGGGAATTATTTAGCTTGTGATGACAAAGCCTTCATGACTGAGATAACTTCCTAATAAAGGAGACAGTAGAGCACACTAGTTTGACACTTTGGTCATGTAATAAGCAAGTAAGACATTATGCAAAGTGGCACTTCACCAAGCTGTGGATGAGTGACTCAGTTGATGTATTTTGTCACAGCAGGCTGACAGACTAAGATAACCATCCAAAAAAATAGCATATACCTATGTAATAATGTCATGTTAAACACTCAAGAAGTAGTTCAGCATCAAAAATCTGGATATATTGGGAAATATTCACACTTTATTTTTAGTCTTGCATGGCAGCAGAAAACTTGTAAGACACTGTACTATATTAATTCAATCTAGAAAATCCATAGATGTTATGTCAAAATTAAGTAGCTGTAACTGAATGATAGCATGTGGACTGTCTTTTTTTGAGGTTTTTACTCTTTTTCCGACTGTCATTATCTTACTTAGGTTTTCTATTGCTGTGGCAAAACAGCATGATCAAAAACAAGTTGTGGAAGAAAGGGTTTTTCTGGCTTTTGTTTCTACATTATAGTTCATTGAAGGAATCAGGACAGAAACTCAAACAACATGGACAGAACCTGGCAGCAGGAGCTGATGCAAAGGTCATGGAGGAGTGCTTCTTGCTAGCTTGCTCCTCTTGTCTTGCTTTTTGATAGAACCCAGGACCATCAGCCCAGGGATGGCCCGACCCTCCACTTCCCTCACAACTCTAGATTGTTTCCAGATAACATATAACTCTCCATCACAGGCATTATTTTACAGATGTGAATATACTTAACATAGAGATAGTGACCTTGTGGAAATTAGACAACTTCTGGGAATAATTTCTCTCCTCACTTTCACAATATAATGAAACATGGGAATTGAATTCATATCATTAGGCCATCTTTCTGTAACTACACAAACAGGTTCTTACATAACCAACACTGGGTGTGAACTCTGGATTTTCTGCCTCTAAAGTGTTGACCCTTCAGTTTGTCCAGCTGCAACTGTCACCACAGAATTGTCACCATGCCCAGCTCTGATTGTTTTTTAACTGTTTAAAAGGTACTGTTACAGTTAACACAAAATAAAGTCTTTTAAAAATATTAAAACAGGAATTAAAAAATAGAAACACAGTAGTGTGCACATAACGCTGATAACCAGATGAAATTATCAAAATAAAAAAATATTTCAAACTAAGCTTTCAAATGTGTGGCTCCGTCTGGGGACAAGAATCGGTGAATGAAGCTCCCCCAGACTACAGACTGGGGTTCAGGTCTTCAGGACTCAGTAAGAGCTCACAGCTATGGCAGCTGCACTCAAGTAGGCAAAAAGAGGAATCGGGGCAAGAAGCTGGCCAACTGGACTCGCGAGAAATGGTGAACATAAAGCCTAAGATCCTGCCAACTGGACTTGCGAGAAATGGTGAGCATAAAGCCTAAGATCCTGCCTAAGTGAAGCGGAGAGCATTCAGAGAAGATAGCCAACATCAGCCATAGAGAGGAGGGGAGAGAGAGGGAGAGAGAGGGGGAGGGAGGGAGAGGGAGAGAGGGGGGGGAAAATGCATACTCAAATCTACACATGCTACACACACAAAAAGCAAAGACAATGTGTGGTTCAAATTAAGCAAAATGGAATATATTCTCAACCTTCTTCCCATTTTTCAGAAAAAACTCTTGAGGATATTAAAACCTGGAAGTAGGAAAGAGCCAGAGCATATTTCAAGTAGCTTGCTTTCTGATTCCCCGTGTCTCGCTCATATAGGTTATTTTAAAAAGTCTTATTTAGGGATGGAAAGGTGGCTCAGTAGGTAAGGGTGCTTGCTGCTCTGACAGAGGGAATGAATTTAATAACTAGCACACAGTGACTCACAATCCAGCTCACAACTGCCAGTAACTCCAGTTCCAGGGGCTCCTTCTCTCTCTCTCTCTCTCTCTCTCTCTCTCTCTCTCTCTCTCTCTCTCTCTCTCTCTCTCTCTCTCTCTCTCTCTCTCTCTCTCTCTCTCTCTCTCTCCCCTCCCTCCCCCTCCCGTCTGCACACACACACACAAAATAATAATCTTTAAAAATTTGTATTTATAAACACACGTCCTCTAATAATTAACAAAACTAAAGCTTTTGATAAGATTAACCCTCAATATCATTGCTTCATGTCTTAACTGACTTATTTATTCTGATTTCCGTAAGATACTTTAGTACAGTTATTCAAATAATTCTCTCTGTATTACGATTCTTTATTTCTTGGACAGAGCATTAAGAGGAATTTCACTTTCCCTGTTAATTGCAGGTTTAATACGATTGTGAGCACCTTGTACATTTTGTTACACATTTGAAAATGAGGTGCTACTTAAAGAAAAGGAGAAAAAGACACTTCGGGCACATCAAACTATCTAATTAGAGGGGAATAGTATTAGAACAGGACATGTGGAGGCTGCACCCACAAGCTCTTCTTTAAGTTTCAGAGCAGTAACACAGTCTAAAATAGAGCATATAGAATGGGATTTCACTGAAACGAGGAAGGCGGAATGATTATAAAAGCTTGTAGCTTTAAATAGAAAAAAAAAAAAAAAGAATTGCAAACCTAAGTTTTAGAAAAGATAAAAATGTCTACTTTTCATCTAGCAGGACAGGAAAACCATTTGAAGATTGTTATTTTTCTAAATCTTCCCTTTCTCTGGGCATGATGGATAGTTTTACTGGACACCTTGACACAATCTAGAGTTATGTGGCATATGGGTCTCTGGCCATACCTGTAAGAGATTTTTCTTGACTGTGTAATTTGAAGGGGGAGGATGCCCTCCCCAGATGGGATGGTACCCTGGGCCCCAGGCTGGAAGAAAAGTAGAGATGAGGTCGAGGAGCTTGCNTCTATATCCCTTGTTGTCTTGAGATGGTGGACGTTATATGACAGACNGCTTCCAGCTCCGGATGGCTCGACTTCTTTGCCCTTATAGACTGTAACCTGGAACTGCGACCTAAAATAAGAGCTTTCCCATCAAGTTGTTTGTGAGAGGGTATCTTATCACAGAAACTAGAAGAGAAACCAAGACACTCAGTAGAATGTATTGACACTCAGAGAATATATTGGTAGAAATGGGAAGAATAGAGTTCAGTTTCTCTTTGTTTTCCCAAACCATTAAAGTTTCATCCTGAAAAGATCTTAAAAATCTGAGCAAATGATCAATAGTATTTCAATGAGAAATTGTTGATCATGCTTGGCTAGTGATTGAGGTTTTTTTTTGTTTGTTTGTTTTTTAATTGCTTGAATTTCGGTTTCACTTTCCGGATGAGATTATGCACTAAGGCAATGCACCTAAAATACATCTAAATTTTTTAAAATCATAAAGTCCCTTTGTACAGAAAATAGACTCTAATATAATTCTCATTCAGTGGCAAACATATTTGAAAGAATCACCAACAAATATTTCTTTGCCTAGGTTTCAAAATCATTTCATTCATCCATTTTAATTTTGAAGAAGAGTTGGAATTTACTAGAAATATTTCTAAAACAGGTTGTACAGAGTTTAACAGAAACAGAGATGATTAAGTAAAGATTAAATGGACCCATTTGTTGGTATAGGCTTCTCAAACTTAATTGTTGAGTACCCACAAAAATAAAAAAATAAAAACCCAGATAACCATATAAATTTATGAAGGGTCCTTAGAAATCATTGTTGAGTTGCTAAGCTAATANAATTCCAGAAATTCTAACTTNCAAGGAACAGTTCAGTTCAAGGTACAGTATGTCTTTCCAGGAGGAGCTTGAAATAAAATCTGAATTCTAAATATTAAAGTTTATTATTATACAAAAGTTCAACCATATACATTTAAAACACAGAAGCTTATCTTAAATATTCAGAAATAATAACATGTATAACTGTAAGTTCTGAGTCAGATAATATTTTTAAAGTATAGCAACCTGCCATNACTTATGCCAGAGGGCATAATTAAGAAATTAATTANTTCCTTTGTGAGTGTCCTGGAAATTAGCAACCCTAGCTGTTGAANGACCTTGCAGTCATTNCCTCTAGAAGACAGCACACTACGCTATGTATCATGTCGTTGGTACCCTTGTACTGTACTGAACTCCAATTTCAGAAGTTAATTATCTTGAAGACATCAATAAATCCAGTACATGTGTATGACTCTTAATAACTGCAGATAATTTAAGGCCTCCGACGTCAAATGTTGAGGGAAGCACTTGAGAATAGACTGTGAATTAAGCAGAGATGACATTTTGTGGGGATTAGCTGCTACTGTTCTGGAATCTCGGGCCTATGGAATGTGAGCCTGCTAGATCAGTCACTAACTATTCTCCCTCAACAGGTTGCAGAGTTTTCAGTCCACCCCACTGCATTCCTTGTGGCTGTTGTGCCCGATATCTTATCTCGATTGATGTCTCTACCTCTCTTTACTTAACTGCTTCATGTTCCCACCACCCAGAATATGTCTAATTCTGTTCCCCTTCACAAAAAAACAAAAACAAAAACAAAAACAAAAAACCCTCTCTGTGTTCTCCTACGCTCAGCATTCTGAGTTCTCCATTCGAATATGGACATTAGCCCAGACATTCTTACTAAATGAATGTCCATTGCTATTAATGACAGCTTTGAAAACCTAGATGTGTGGGCAAGGTATTTCTATGGTTACACTCTATACTTGTCCCTGCATTGTTATTCATGTGTTTTATTCCCTGTGCTTAAGCATTCTTTGGACTTAAGTTCTTTTGTTTCCCATCACATGCCTCCATGGACCACACCCTTAAATTTATGAGCCACTTATGTGTGTATGCTGATCTTGTATATTGAGGGTGCAGGTCGATTTGACGATTTTCTCATACAATTTTTTAAAAGATTTATTTATTTATTTATTTATTTATTTATTTATTTATTTATTTATTATAAATGGGTACACTGTAGCTGTCTTCAGATGCACCAGAAGAGGGCATCAGATCTCATTTCAGGTGGTTGTGAGCCACCATGTGGTTGCTGGAATTTGAACTCAGGACTTTTGGAAGAGCAGTCCGTGCTCTTACCCGCTGAGCCATCTCTCCAGCCTCCAGACAAATGACCTTAATGTTAATCAGTTATTTAAAGAAAAAATAAAGCCATGCACACAAGAACCCAGGAAACCTGGAAACTGATTTATTCGCTGTTTTCATGAAAATTATACTTCCTTTAAATTATGAGACTTTTCAAATTGAAAAAGAAAACTGTTCCTAAGTAGTAGTTACTAAGAGATGTCAGTTTTCAAAAGAATGGGTCTCAGAGAAGTAAATGTGTACTTAAGTGAACTGGGTATGGGTAAATGTATGTCAGCGAGCACATTCAGTCTTAATAATAGGTAAATGTTTCCATATCCCTGTCTTGAGCTTTCAACAAGTTCATATTCTTTATTCATCATTTCCATCCTATCCACTTATCATGCTTTATATTAAAAACCTGCAACAGCTAGTGGGGCATGGTTGGGGGTAGATAGGTCGGGGCAGCCGGGGGAAAAGGTTGTGGAGTGGAACAGAATGGCAAGTGGAAACACTGGAGTGCCTGCTGTCACGGACGAAGTCAGAACAGGAGTAGCGAGAGCTCTGTTGGGAGGCGAGGGGCTGGTGACTCATCTCAAAGGCAGCCATGACGGAACCCTTTCCAATCCGGGAATTAGAAACTGTTTGTACAAAGGGCAGAATTGCCCAACTGCAACCTGACTGGAGTGACTTTACCTGTTTGAGAGATGAATGTCAGAATGTGTGGGGGACACCTCCTCCTGTTTCTAATGACAGGGAATTAATTAAGTCAGCATTTAGACAACAGGGTGGAGGCAGACTGAGGGAAAATGCTTGATACCAACTCCTCACACCTTGTAGAGAAGGTCAAAGCAGTTTTATATCAGTAATGCAGAAAGATTTTTTTAAAAAAGTGAATCAGCTGGCACGAATCTGAAGTTGTAGTCTTAGCTACTTAGCAGCACACTGAAAAATGTATTAAGGAAATTCGCACAGAGCATACATATTCCATTGCTTCTAAGAGCATTGATGTGGGGATGGTATAGAAATGAGTACCAAATGTGCATTATGACTAAGATTCCTTAAAGTAGGACATATTGGGAAGGGCCTGGCCCTAGAAAATCGGCTGGTACTAACCAGGGGCTAGGGGAACCCAGACTTTAAGCTTATTAGCAACCTGTACACAGAAAACAATCTTTGTACTATCTTAATATCAGTCTCACCCTTACATAATTCAACTGTAGATGACTGTAATACACATGGTCTCTAGCAGCCTGAGGCTCAGCCTCACAACTGAAGGGACCTTGCTTATTCAGTGACACATAGTAGTTTTGCATATATGTGTGTGTGTGTGTGTGTGTGTGTGTATGTGTGTGTATGTGTGTGTGTGTATGAGAATGTGTGTGTGTGTATGTAAGGTTCTTTCAGTAATTTAATGTTAGTTTATGGATTATCTGAAATTATGGCTGCCTTAATGACATAGGGTACTAGTGTGTGAAGTCATGAAACATTTTGCTAATGTTTAGCCAATATAGAGATAAAATCATTACAAATAGAAGTATAAAATGCCATGTTAGGTGTCTGCTCTAAGAGGCCAATAAAGTCCCTCTAGAAAGTGAAAACAACCCTTAATTTCTAAAGAATATTAATATTAAAATTTCATATTTTAAAACATGCTTGATATGTATGTTTTAGTCTACATTTGTTTTCACAAGTTCAACCATGTATTTTATGCAGTTACTTCAGCTAGGGTACTGTTCAATATAGGGATCAGGATAAAAATGTATATATCAATTCCTCAAATGAATAGTGTGTGGTAAGAAGATAAACAAATAGTTTATGTTTATTTATTTTAATGCATAGTTAATCTGTTAAATAAATATTATAGTTTTATATATTTCTTTACTAAATATTTCCAATGAAAAACCTAACAGTGAAACTTGGGTAAGGACCTAAAATTGTTTCTGTGAGTTTTATGCCACCACAAGTACTTTTACAATTATATATATATAATGCTGTGTGGCTTTGGAAGGTGAAATACAAATAAATTAATAAGAAAAGAAAGCAAATGAATGCAAATGAATTAAAAATTAGAAAAGATGCTTCTGAAAAAAAAAAAAAAAAAGCACTACCCTAGGAGTGCTTTGAAAGAAGCAGAGAAGCCAGGCAATGGTGGTGCATGCCTTTAATCCCAGCACTTGGGAGGCAGAGGCAGGCGGATTTCTGAG
>NC_034601.1:68922983-68932866 GCF_900095145.1 Mus pahari
AGACAGACAGACAGACAGACAGACAGACAGAAAGAAAGAAAGAAAGAAAGAAAGAAAGAAAGAAAGAAAGAAAGAAAGAAAGAAAGAAAGAAAGAGCAGAGAGCGGTAAGAACCCAGTGTGCAAGCTGCAGTAAGACTCTGTCTGCAGGAGGCCATGCCAGAAGAAGGTGTTGTTAACTGCCTGCTTATGGGAGGTTCACTCTTTCCCTAGAAACAGGAAATACAAACCCCAAAGACTTAAAACACCCATGCTGCATTGACCCACATAACTATAAAGAAAACACACCTAAGCCCTGTTCATTCAGTGTGTGAGCCACCTCCGTACAGCTAAAAACCCAGGACAGAGATCGATTGTCTTTGGAGCTTGAGTTCTGCAACACAAGTTTCATTCAAAACCTGGCTCCTCTTCTGATAGCAAGAAGCTGAAAGGAGATTCCTAGAATGCATATCTCCTAGAGCACCTTTGTCTCAGCACTCAAAGAAAATGTCTCAAGAATAACTACTCCCCCACACACACACAATGTCCCTCATTTAAAAAGAATATTTTTATTAAATCTTGAGCATTTCAAACACGATATTTGGATCATGCTCAGTCTTCCCTTCCACAACTCCTCACAGATCCACCCCACCTCTCTTCCCTTTATCTTTTTTGTTTTATCCACTGACGGATGTGATATGTCCGTTGCTTTGCCAACACATTCTATGTACATAGACTGTCTTAGGGTTTTACTGTTGTGAACAGACACCATGATCAAGGCAAGTCATACAAAGGGAAAACATTTCATTGGGGCTGGCTTACAGGTTCAGCAGTTCAGTCCAGTATCATCAAGGTAACCTTATGGCAGCATCTAGGCAGGCATGGTGCAGGCAGAGCTGAGAGTTCTACATCTTCATCTGAAGGCTGCTAGTGGAAGACTGACTTCCAGGCAGCTAGGGTGAGGGTCTTATAGCCCACACACACAGTGACACACTTCAACAGGGCCACACCTTCTAATAGTGCCACTCCCTGGGCCAAGCATATACAAACCATCACATAGATGAAACAAATTGATTGGAGCAAGCGCCTAAGAACCTTATGTGACTTCCATGGGATAATATAGATCCACTACCATCAACAATAAAAGACTCGGGTTTTAGTAGGAAGACAGGAGGACCAGGTAATGGTTTGAAAGTAAGGACCCTTCCAGAGCAGAGAAATACATGCATGCTTGGAATAAAACCATCCGTTAGATGGATACAATCACTGTAACGGTGAGATGTTATCTGCAACCATGTCATTCCTATACCAGTGTTATTTACAACAGCTTTTTACGGTGGAAACAAAAATCAGAGAGAAATTCATAAAGTTCAACGATTGCATCTAGACCATCTGCTGCTATGGTAAAATTACTATGGTTTTGAGTTACAAATAATTCACCAGGTTTTTATTATTTGGTTTCAAACATTAAATATGTTTATGATAACTCAATTATATTTATAGTGGTATGTGAATAAACATTAAAGGAAAATTGATATTTAATTAATAATTACTCTTCTCGCATCTGTTGTACTGATCCCCGCAAATCTTAAAAATTAGCACTATTTCCTGCAACCATAGTTATATCAGCAAAAATGCCAGGATGGGTTAAAAATGACAGTCAGGGACTCAGTGGGATAAAAGTTCTAGGAAACTACTTTTATTTGGAGTGCATTTGAAATTAAAATTTTAAAAGAAATAAGATTTGGTGGTAAACATTTTTAAAAAATAGAAGGTTTTAAATATAGTAAAGAACACAGAATATATCTGGTTGCATTAGCTTCCCCTGGGAAAAAAAGGAATAAATGAGTGTTTACCCCAGATAGGGCACCAAGACCAGACTAAAGGGTGATTCCACCAAAGTTCATGGGTTTAGTGGGCTTATGCAACAAACATGAACAAAGTACCTGAAAAACATACCAATGAACAAGAATAACAACAAAACCCACATTGCACTAAATTTCTGCAAGACTGATCTGAATTTCTGTGATTGCAGAAGACATTGGACACTACAGGTTCAGGCCTAATTACAATTTATTTAGAACTTTCTTTAGAGCCCTTAAAAGCAGATCCTTGCCCACTATTGTGTTTGACCTCACATCCTTGTGATTAGTGGGTAAATCCTTCGGAATGTGCAAACAGACAGTCTCTAAGGCCTTTATGTGAGATTTCTCTTGCTTGTAATCCACCTATCTCATTTTACCACCAATGTATTTGAAAAGTGTCCTGAACTTAGAATATTCAAGATACAATTTGCAAAACACATGAAAGTCAAGAAGAAGGAAGACCAAAGTGTGGATACGTCATTCCTTCTTAGAATGGGGAACAAAATACCCATGGAAGGAAGGAGTTACAGAGACAAAGTTCCGAGCTGAGATGGAAGGAAAGACCATCCAGAGACTGCCCCACCCGGGGATCCATCCCAGAAACAACCACCAAATCCAGACAAGGGAAGGATAGAGGAAGGAAGGAGGGAAAGCGGGGACAGATGAAGGGATGGAGGAAAGAAGGTAAAGTTACTTGAAATCCTAAATCCTTTAAATAAACTTCCCTCTGAGTTTAAAAATAAGGCTGCCAGCTAAAGTGTAGTTCAAAAGTACTAGAAGTCCAAAGTTAGAAAGAAAGAAAGAAAGAGAGAGAGAGAGAGAGAGAGAGAGAGAGAGAGGGAGGGAGGGAGGGAGGGAGGAAGGAAGGAAGGAAGGAAGGAAGGAAGGAAGGAAGGAAGGAAGGAAGGAAGGAAGGAAGGAAGGAAGGAAGGAAGGAAGGAAGGAAGGAAGGAAGGAAGGAAGGAAGGAAGGAAGGATGGAAGAAGCCCTTTTTGCCATTCTTATTCTATCCTACAGCAGTCGCCGCCTGGAAGGAGAACAGAAAAGGAGGATCCAGATTAACAGAGTGTTTGGTTTTTTGTCTTGTCTTATTCTAGTTTATTTTATTTTACCTTGATTTATTTTATTAGTTTATTTAAATGCATGCTTGCTGTCTAGTGACAGAAAAAAAAAGAAAGAAAGGGTATGGATTTAGATGGGAGGGGTAGCATGGAGGACCACGGAGGAATTGTGGGAGGGAAAAATGTAATCAGAAAATATTGTATAAGAAACACTATTTTTAACAAAATAGAAAAATCAAAAAATAAATAAACTATAGATATCCCATCCAAAAACATTAAAGAACACAATTGGCCTAAAAGACTGGAAACCCTTCCCCACCGGCCTGCTTGTAACAAACAGAGCGTGTCTAAAAAGACCCACCATTCACAACTGGGGAGAAGGCAACTGCTGTGGGAATGATCCATGCTGGGAGGATGAGTCTCTTGGATCAGCCCCTTCTTCTTAAAATAAGCTACACGTATTTCTATCAGTAACCTTGTGTGCCATGCGCCATCCTTGTTATTCCAGGATACAGAACCCCAGAGGCGTAGAAGGTGCCCTCACCAGCTCAGATCTCTGCCTGAAACAGTAGAGCCACCACCATGGTGCCTATCTTGTGTTCTTACTGCGAACATGGCATCTCGCTAAGGCTTCTGGAGAACACCTCGGAACTAGAACGCTTAGGACAAGGCAGGTTGTTTTGCTCTTTCAATATATACAGAATGTTCAGCTTAGAAGTCTGCTTTTTGAGCCACAAGCATTAATATGCTGGGTGCTCTCTCCATCTGACTAAGGATACAAAAGGGATGCATTTACCACATTATTATGCTTAGCAATCGTGCACAGTGACAAACTAAGTTAAATTTAGATCTTGTTTATTTATCCTGTCTGTATTTTTATATGATAAGCATATCACAGATGATACTTGCCTCAATGTCTTTACAAAATACTTTGGAAATATCATTATTTTGTATGTCTGGATAAGCATATTCCTCACCTTTGTTGTATCCATTGATGCTTTCCTCTGTCATGAAGTCCACTTTCCTGTCTCCAAAGCTCTGACGTAGGCAAAGAGGAGTGGTTGTACCTTTGTGGAAGAACCCTGTGAAAAGTCTCAGATAAAGAGGTAGAACCTACCATGATTCCTGGCTTTAGTAAGTGGTGCTGTGTCATATTTCACTCATGATCATCTTCGTTTTCTTCTCTAAGATGATAATTCAGCAAAATGAAAGGGCTGCCAGCACACACTGGCATGCTTTGTTGAGTACAGGAGTCCTATTTTCTCCTGTGTAGAAATGCAGTTAAAATTAGGCACTGGTGTCAGACTCTTGAATATGCTGGGTAGAATCCTTTCAAAAACTAAATCTTTTAGTGCTTATCTGCTTTTAGTCTGCTTAAGACAAAAATGTATTCTCATCAAAAGTGTACATAAGGGTCATTAAAGGTAGCTTGCACCTATATATAATTCCAGCACTTCTGATATAAGATAATTCCAAAGGTTAGCCTGGGCTACATCATTTGTTTCAGGAGAGTCTAGGATGTAACCAGAAATGTATCTAATAATCCAAAAGTATAAATTGACACCCAAACTATGTATTAAGTGTCTCACTATATGAAAATAGAATTTCTTAAAAAGAAAACTCTACAGAATACAATGTACACTCAAGAGCTTGACAATTCCTCGTGTGTATTATCCATTCATATGAGGGAAAAAGCTTACAGTACTAAAATAGTTATTAAATCCAGATATTTTCCCAGCAATCAATTGAAATTCTTAAGGGTGTCTTTAACACAGATTTGGAAACGTTAACTCTCAAGCAGATTCACTACCAACAATGAGAAGATGACAATTTCCATGGATTATTTTTAGCCATGATATGGAAAGAGAAAACTGAGTACAGGATTATTCACTTGAGGTCTGGTGGCTGTGGATGTGTTACCGAACTAGGCCTTTCCATTCCCCCATCCTACTTCATATTAGTCCTTATTCAGTATTTGGAGGTGAGTCCTTTGAAGAATGAGTTTTCTCTGGTCCTAAAGTCCCATGAATAGTATGAATGATCCTCTAAAAGAGGACTCACGGGCTTACCCAGTGTTCTGTGGTAGAACACACACTTGACATGTCCAAGACCATGAGTGTGATCCCCAGTACCACCCAAACTCACCTCGATATTTTTCAGTGTGCAGACCTAGTAAGAGGTGGCACTCTGTAATTCAAGAAGTGACCCTTAGCACACACCCATCTACTGGTACCTTGATATTAGGTTTCCTGCTCTTTAGCATTATGAAAAATAGGTTTCTACAAACCACCAACCCTATGCTGTCATGATATACTGACTAAGACAGGAGGAGTCGTCCTTCCAAGAGTTTCTGGAACAATGTAACAATAAGTAGTTTACGAACAGAAATTCGTTGTCTAGAACATCTGCAAAGCACACCGGAAACCAAGATGCTGATGGAAAACAAGATGTTGATGACCACATGGTCCTCTGGAAGTTCAGTTCCTTGTTTCTCTCAAGATCTGGTAGGCCCAAACATTTGTTGGCATGTGACAGCACTACTCCAATGTCTACCTCTGTCTTCGCTTACCATCTCTGTCTGTATCTTCTCATTATCAGGACACACACAGGATGAAAGGCTCATACAACTCTATTCATGCTATTAGCTATGACCGTGTATCTAAATAAAGCTCTAAGACAAATTTGGTGTACCTTTTGGGAGGTTGGAATTTAATTCATTATCAAAAGCTACAAATCTAGCACTTCTTTCCTTCATGATTTCTGAACCAATTGAAAAGGAAATGGTTTTCATTGATTTTTTTTTTTTTGGTCATTTGTACCTCTTTTGAAAAGGGTTTGTTTGGTACATTTTATATTTGTTCACTGGACTTTTCAGTTCTTTACATGTTCCAGATAGTAATCCTCTATCAGACTATGGATTGGCAAAGATTTTCTATTCTCTTTAGTTGATCTAGTGTCTTTAAAGTACTTTTTTTTTTTTTTTTAGTTAATCCAATCCCACTTTACAGCCTTGCTCTTCATTCTTGGATTATTAGAGTCTTATTTAGGATAGTTCTGAGCATGCCTAGACCTTTAAATGATATTCCTGTTTTCACCAGTAACCTCAAGACCTCTGGCCTTCGATAAATTTTCAGATTTTTTTTTTTCAGGATGAAAGAAGGAGCTCGACATTTACTCTTCTCCTTGTGGAGCCCAATTTTTCCAGCACCAATTGTTGAAGACACTGTCACTTCTTCCAATGTACGTTTATTGGCACCTTGGTTGAGAAGCAGATGGCTGTAGATGCACAGGTTTATTTTGGGGTCTTCTATTCTATTTTGGTCTAAGTGTCTGAGGGGGACATTTGCCAGCATCATATTTTTTTTGTTATTGTGACTGTATGGTGTGATTTGAAAGCAGATTTTGTGATGCTTAAAGATATTTTATGAATGTTTGTATTTTAAATATTTGTACTCATAGATCCATCCGTATCTAGAAGATAGCTGAGTTATTTAATTTTAAACTAAGATAAAATTGTCTACAATACATTGTGCAAATAAAGCTTCAGGGGTGGAGCTTAGTGGTAGAGTGTTTGCCTGCTAATGATGAGGCCTTGAGTTGGACCCCAGCACAAATGTATCCCCTGTAGCTCAGTCTACTGAGGAAGCTGGTGATCTTCACACATGAGCTGCTGGGAAGGGAGGGCATTCCCCAGAAAGGGATGCTCATTAGAGAGTCTCACTCTGTATCCTAAAATGCCCTAATACTGTAGATATAGCCCAGGCAAATCTTGCACTCATGCGAGTCTTCTTAGCCTTGGCCTCCCAAGTGCTGGGATTACAAGTGTGAGTGACCAACTTGCATGTATGAGCTTAACGTTCTATGTACTCTTCAAAAGTCAGAATACATAATCATAAAAACTGAAAGAAATGTTTCATAACTTTAAGTAGCCTCTTCTGCGCTGGACTATACATACTATCTGTAGTCAAATGCCAACTGATAGATTTTATGAATGCTAATATTAATTGACAACCTTAAAAAGGCATCTTTTTTATCTTGAAAAGGCTTATTTGTTTAATGTCAACAAGTAAGGGAAAGTTTAGAATCACTTGTTCCTTTTTGATACATTATAGCCTTTAATGGGTTAGGAAATGTTGAAAACATTAAGTGTCCTGTGCTTCTCAAAAGGTCTATAAAACACATCAACTGAGATTTTTGTTTCTATGTTGGTAAGGGTGTGGCAAATAGTCACAAAACCTGCTCTGTGAGGATTGGATAGATTCCTGGACTTGACTTCAAATAGAGACAGTATGTCAGCAAATAAAAAAAATAATAATTGTTTTATTAAGTATTTGAGATATCCACAGTTACTTTAGTCACACTCACCTTCCTCCTCCAAATCCTCCCAGATCCATCCTCACTTCCTGACCCACCCAGATTCATGTTTGTTTGTTTTTTAACCTCTAAAGTCCAATTAGTGTTGCCCAGATGCTTGTGGGCGTGGAATCTGCCATGGGTGTGCTTGTCCAATCAGGGGTCACACCCTTACAGAAAACTGACTCTAGCGCCTTTTCCCAACAGCCAATAGCTCCGGTCTCACCTTCACTCTTTCATCCTGCGATTTTTTTGTCTGACGTGAGCTTTCACATAGGTATGATACATGATGTGACTATCTCTGTGAGCTCATATGTGCAATTGCCTGTGTCTGGACAAGAGTCTCATTAAGTTCATCCACCACCCCTGACTATTGAAATCCTTCTGGACTTCTCCAGGAGATCTCGGATCCTTGGGAGTTGTACGTAACACAGAGGTCCCATTTATACATGATCCCCCTCTGTAGGATTTTATTTCCTGTAGGTTGGCCAATGGTGGGGTTCTGTGTGTCTTAGGCATTGTTACATTGTTATGAAGAAACCAAGTCAATATTATAAAAACAAAACAAAACAAAAATTTATTGGGGGACTGCTAACAGTTTCAAAGCAATTCTTACTCAAACCACAAAATTATGTATGCACACACACATACACTCACATACACACACACACACACACACACACACATATGACAAGAAGAAACTGTACTTGTAATGGATAAGAGATTCACAACTACACTGGTAAGGGAGAAGAGATTCACTAATATATGAGTATAGTAATAAACCATTAGGAGTTGTTTCTATATAATGTCTACTTAGTGGAATAATAGCAGATTCTCCCTTAGGATCTAGAACCTATGTATCTAAAGCTCTTGTCAGTAGTGGTGTCACTAATGGATTTTGTCTTATGGAGCAAACTTTAAATTCAATCATAAAGTGGTTGGTCACTTCTATAACATCATGCCACTGCTGCACCAGTGAGTGTGTACAGACAGTATTGAGGATCACACTGCTTGAAGCTGAGTAAGATTTATACTTTTCTCCTCTGGTAGCATGCGTCAAAAACTTTTGAGTTAGCAATGAAGTTCCCAAGCGTTTTATCTATATTTTATGATTCAAGCATGCGTTATCTTTATCCATAGATTCTGATAAGTTCTAGGTGGTAACCAAGAGAGATGGTACTATTTTGTAGTGTTTGGGGGCGTCTCTGAGGCACCATGTAGTGGAGACAACCCATTCCTGGTAGGGAAGTCTTTGTTTGCTAGCGTGTGGTATCTACTTGGTGAATGGCCCCCTACTATGGAATGCCTTTGAGTCCTAGTAAGATGTCTATTGCTGTGATTCAACACAATGACTAAGAATAACTTACAGAGGAAAGAGTTTGTCCCAGGTTGAAGTTGATGTTCCACCATGAAGGGGTCAAAATAGGAGCTCAAGGCAGGAAACAGGAGACAAGAACTAAAGTATGGAACAGAGGGACACTTGCTCTTCTGAATAATATTCAGATACATTTCTGATATTTCCAAGATGACCAGCTTGAAGGTAGCACGATGTATGATGGGTGGAAACCTCCCATACCAATCATGAATCAGGAAAGTACCACACAGACTTATCTATGGCCAATATGATCGAGGTATTTCCTTCACTGAGGTTCCCTTTGTCCAGATGATCTAACCTATATCAAGATGACAAAAACTACACCCCACCTAAATGTTTTATATGTATCTGAGCTGGAGTGCTAGCTCAGCAGTTAAAAGCATGTGTGTTTTAAAGTCCACCTGCATTCAGATTAAAACTTTAAGGACTACAACTGCTTCACTGGTTTCTCTGACAATCGCTCAAGTCTCCTGCTCTGATGTCCCTGTAGAGAAACTTGAGTGTTTTGGGAACTTTGGAACTAGTTTCCCATCCCAATGAGCCTTCAGATGGCACTGAAGCCCTGCCTCAAACTTAAGGGCATCTTAATAAAATTTAATTACAAGGCACCCCACAAGCCTTGGTTGAGCTTTGTACAGAAACTGGGCTATTGATGTGGCTTGCTGTAGACATTTGCACTATTACACTATGGAGGAGTTTATTATGCAGCAACAGATATTAGAAAAAAAAAACGCCAAAAGTATTATTGCCAATCTAATTCCTTATAAGTTTATATTTCCAGTAATTTTAAAACATTTTATTCACTCAAACATGTGTTTTTCATGATCAATAAAATGTTAAATACTAAGGAGATAGAAAACATAAAATTATATCTCTAAATTGTTATAATTGTAGAATCCTTTCTTAAACTAATCGTGATTTTTAATTGCCCTTTTTCTACTTTACATTTTTATTTATGGTACTTTTCTTTTTTTATAGAAATAGCTTGGGATAGTTGACCACAAAATTAGCCTGCCCTGGAAACTTTCACACAGCTGCAAGTAAAATTACTCTGTTAACTCTAGAGCGATCTACAATTCATTTTTTATACTGTTGTTATTCTCCTTTTCACTCACCCATTTATGACACATTTGGGTTATTACTAGCATTTGACGCCGAGAAGTTTTTTGTTTTTTTTTTCAATTAGTAGTCCTACATTTTAACCTTACTGAACACAGTACTGGATATATTCTTTTTCTTTTTCTTTTCTTTT
>NC_034601.1:68932996-68940128 GCF_900095145.1 Mus pahari
GTCCTGGAACTCACTTTGTAGACCAGGCTGGCCTCAAACTCAGAAATCTGCCTGCCTCTGCCTCCCGAGTGCTGGGATTAAAGGCGTGTGCCACAACGCCTGGCCCTGAATATATTCTTAAATTAGATTAGAGGGGGTTGGAGCAATAAAGAACTTGAGGATTTGCTGTAGCTTCCCCAAGCTTTGCTTTTCAGTCCAGTAAGTAAACATCACGTGATGCTGAGTTTCCGCACACTAACCTCACTGCTACATATTTTTGTTCCTTTGAAAACATTTCACCTGATTCTCACACGTATGGATGGTATGTTTAACATTTCTTCTGTTTTCTATAGTTTCATTCTGAAATTATTTAAATCTCTACAAACTGTTAACTTTCAGGCACTAAAATGAGAAACCAAATTTGGTGACGATGACACCAAAACAATATTTTAAAATCTAGAGACAGGTAATATTTCACCGATTTAAAATTATCTCATTAAATATAAACATGCTGACTCATTTCCTTCACATCAGAATAGCATGCACTTCTTCCAGAGAGTAAGTTGTAAATATTCCATAAATTAAATTAATTAAATTCTGTGTAGGTGTAAATGTATCTTTTATTTGCCAGATATAATTATCATTGTGAAGACTTAAGGCTGAATAAGCTCACCCTTTCTAGTTATTTCTGAACTCTGGCTGGCTTGTTCAACTCATCTGTTCTGGCTCCAACTCCTCTCCAAAGCAGACCGATTTAAACTGGCTTCTCTACTGCTTGAAACTGCACCGAACTGACCTGAACTGAACTGAGCATAATTGAATTCAACCAACTGACCTGAACTGAATTTTCCCAAACTGAACTGAACACTCCCCTCTCTCTGCTGTTCTCTCAAGTTACCTCTCTTTTTTGTCTGTTCTCATGAAAGTCAGGCGTATCCTATCCTGACTCATTCTATAGAGTATTTCTCTGATTCATCTCTTTGTCTGGCCCTCAATTAGAAGTCACTTTCAAACATGGCTGCTTCTTTCTATAAAGAAACCTTACCTACAATGTTTGGGATTAAAGATTTGTACTGAGGATATGTTATCAGTCCAGGCAGAAGGATTAAATGATGTGTGGCATGTTTACATTCCAGGCAGATCACACAGACCTAGAAGGTATTTGAATGTGATTCCTTGCCAGAGCAGCCATGTTGTTGGATTAAAATTCTTTACATGTATGATTTCTTTTACTTCTGTCATTGGAATAGACACCAATGCTTTAAATTGTAGACCTTTCAAAGGCCCATTGTCTATTCAAAAAGAAAACTTACTGAGTTTCCTTGGAATAGTGACTGAAGCAACAACTAGGACAAAGGAAGTTCTAGATACAGCTGGAAGACATGCCAGCAATTATGAAAGTGCCCAAGGAGTGCCCCAGTGATGTCCCCAGCAGCACAAGAGCCACCCTGAAAGGTCTCCATGTGATATGATTAGAGCAAAGATAGTATTGATTGGAACCTTTCAATCTAAAGAAGAGTCTATTGTTTATAATGATATAAAGACATGTGAAAAAGGCAAATGATATCTCTATCTATCTATCTATCTATCTATCTATCTATCTATCTATCTATCTATCTATCTATCTATCATCTACCTACCCAACATGTAGCTACCTCCCATTTCTTATCATCTGAGAGTGAAGTCATAGACTTGTTCTTACTGTTACTGAATTCTTTCATGATACTATTAGTCACTTTGAATTAAAATTGGCATTTTGGCATGAGAAAAAGATACTGCTATAGGAAGCAATTAAGCTAAGGTAAACTTTAGATTACTTTAGGTGTAAAAGAACCCATTCTTCACAATATCAGTTTCAAGTTTTATTTTTACTGCAATGTGAAAACACAAGCCAGCAATGTTATCATTTTTAATTGTTCATTCAAAATGTTCTGTCTGCATAGTCATAGACTAAAGTTAATGACGAATGAAGTGAGGATGTGTATCAATATCTGTTATTTAAAAAGGAAAAGCATGATTTTATATATATTTCTAAAGATGAGTAGCTGTTATTACTTGAAACCATGTGTTTGTGGTTCAAGATACAAATGTAATCTCTGTACAAATGTAATAAAAATGTACATATAAAATATTTCAGAAAAGTTTATGCTTCTCAAGATAATGCAATGTGCTGTGGCATATCACCACATATATGCAGATGGCAATCAAATGCATTTAATAGAAGGAGATGAAGAGGACTTTAATGGAGACATGACTTGAGATAGAAATAGAAAAGTGAGCATCCACGAACTAACCAGTACTCCGAGAGCTCGTGTCTCTAGCTGCATATGTAGCAGAAGATGGCCTAGTCAGCCATCATTGGAAGAGAGGCCCCTTGGTCTTGCAAACTTTATATGCCCCAGTACAGGGGAACACCAGGGCCAAGAAGTGGGAGTGGGTGGGTAGGGGAGGGGGTGGAGGGTATAGGGGACTTTCGGTCTAACATTTGAAATGTAAATGAAGAAAATACCTAATAAAAAATTGGAAAAAGAAAAAAAAAAGAAATAGAAAAGTGATTACAAATGAAATAAAGTGAGTAATGTGGAGAGATTCTATTTGTAGGAAGAAAAAGAAAAGAGTTTGAATGAAGTCTGTGCTGGAGGACAGAAGAGACCACCCAAAGAACTAAAAGAAGAGTAGATGGTAAGAGATGAGGAGACAAAGGTCAAAGATCAGTGCAGGTAACTCTGCAGAGTTGTGGAGGAGAGAGACCATGGGATAGAAGACTTCTTGAGAGTGTAAGAGGTACTGATGTTTCCAAAGATCACAGAACAGGGCTCTTGTGGCCCCTATATGCTAGATGTAAAGGCTGACCAAATGCAAGTCTTCTGCCTGGAGTTGCCTAAGCCAATAGTGGGAGATGTAGTTAGCTATTAATAGCTTCTAACTTCTTAGCCCTAGTCATTCCTGGTACATAGATCAATTATTAGATTGGCTTGCAGATGGGTAGTCCAACAGTTTCTGTTTCATTATGCAAAGGCGAAGACTCTGGCAGTAGCCTATGCCACAAGGCTGGATGTCTCAACAGTCCCCACCAGTAGTCCTCAGGGATTCCTGGAGAATACTATATCTTTGGTTTGCGATGGAGTACCAACGATATTAGTTCTAATAGTAACAAAGAAATTCTGTAGCAACAGGATCCATGGATATGCCAGAAAGAGTTGGAAAGATCCACACATCTTCTTCCAGGTCCTTTTATCTGGGCTGACACCAGAAGGCATGACTCAGATTTAGGTCAGATCTTCTTACTTCACATAACTTGAGTAGAAAGATCTACACATCTCCTGAGTTCCTTATTCTCCCTGACACAGTCCCTCTGGGGAGGATTGTGTCCACTATGGAGAGAAAAATGAGGAAAGCAGTCTAAGGGTATATAAGCAGGCAATAGCACATGAAAAGGGGTGACAGGCTGTTTTTGTGAAGAAGATATCAGTGAATTGCTCTGTAGCAGGGACTGATTGTCAATTGAGTTTTTTGTCAGTCTTACAATGTCTCATTTTTTTACTCAAAAAAAAAATCATGCTTTATACATGTTTGTACATTAGCCTGTAAGCTTCAATATTCAGATAATTCTAGTTTAACGACATTTAGGAAAAAGAGGATAGGTGTTGCTTGTTGATCCTGTATGACAGCCAAGTTCTAACACACACACACACACACACACACACACACACACACACAGACACACACACACACACCCCAGCAGTGCAAAGATGACAAAAGCAATGGGGCTAAGCCAGGAGCAGAATGTCATAGCAAGAAAATACGGACAGATTAATTCTGTCTTCATTTCCCACACTTTACAGTTCAAAGGAGGCACATTTGTTACCCTTCTCAATGACTTGAAGAAAATACCTGCTGAAAGGAAACTGGAGGCAGGAGGGGTGTGTTCTGAGTCACAGTTTGAAGGTGTGGTACATTGTAGTGGGGAAGTCATGAAGGCAGGAGTTTGAGGCAGCTGATTTACATAGCATCCATAATCATGAAACTGAAAGATATCAGTGCTGGTGCTGTCCTAATTCCTCGTTTTGGTTCAGTCCAAGACCACAGACCAGAGTCAGGCAGATCTTCCCTCCTGAGTTTAATCTTTCTAGAACCAGCCTTATAGACACAACCAAATGTGTTTTCGTGGTAAATTCCTAAACTGACAATCAAGATTAATCAGAGCAGGAGCTTTGTCCTGGACAATCCACCTTGACTAAACAGCGACTCTTCAAACCTTTTATTTAGCATGCTAATATGGAATTGTTTGTAGGATTCGGCTTTCAATTGAGGAAACAAGTAAGCTATGCTCTAACCATCCAAGGGATGACATGTATAGATCACACTTTCATGGCATGAAGGATGACAGGAATAGAGGAGCATGGAGAAGACCTTGCAAAGCAATTAGTGCATGCTTCAGAAGGCTCCAGATCTGATGCTTTAGCTGCATACAGAAGGCAGGGAAATAGCCCTTAAATACACGGTTCAAAGCAGTCAATTCACAATACCAAATAGCAGTATAAAAATGTGCAGTCCTAAGGTAGATACTGGAGACACATCCCCAGTATCTGTCTTTGTTACTTAGTAATTCTGTCCCAATTCAGCTATAAGGACTTAGGGTTTATGCTCTTTTAAATCTGATTAATCTCATCTGATTCTGCCCACTCCAGTTAGCATGGTGTCCCTCTGTATGCATGGTCCTGTTTTCCTCTGGAGTGTGTGACCTTTCCCCCTCTCCCATTTCCTTTTCTGTGTTTACCCATCTCTATAGTGTTTCCTGATATCACCATGTTCCACAGCTTCACATGTCCATTTCAGAATTGCCTCCTCTCTGTTTCCTTCTGTGGAAAGTTCTACAATATTTTTTTAATCCACATAAGCTTTTTCTACATTCTAATCATATGTGTACAGTGTCTTTTCTGCTACTATAATAAACTAACATTACCAAGGAAGTATATAGGAAGTTTTTTGTTTTGTTTTGTTTTGTTTTGTTTTTGGCTTATGATTCCAAGGGAGTTAACGAGATAGCAGGCAGGCATGGTAGCCTGAATAGGAGGCTGAGAGTGCACACCTTCAAGTGCAAATGCAAAGCAGACTGGAAGTTGATCAAGGCTATATCATCTCAAAGCTCACTCACAGTGATGTCATCCTCCAACGATGCTAGACTACCTTCTCCAAACAGCACTATCAACTGACTGGGACAAAGTATATAAGTACCAAAGCCTGTAGAGGACATTCCTCATTCAAACCTCCACAGTATGTGGACTTCCAACCCTTGACTCCTCAGTTTCAAAAGTACAACAGTAAATCTACCTGAAGCTGTTTTCGCCACAGAACTAGCCTATTCCTTTGTGGACGTTTCCAGACACACGTGGCACAGCTGTTAAAGTTTCTTCTCAGAAATGCCCTCAAAGCTTCCTTCCCTATAACAAACTACAAGTTTCTCCACCCTCAAATCTTCATCTCTTCTTTAGTCTCCCTTCTACCATCCTGAATAACCATCAATTTTGTAATATTTATTTGTGGACTTCTATTACAGGCTAAACATTGTATGAATTTCAAAAATTCATAATTTGAAACCTAATTACCAGCCCAATGATATTAAGGGTTGAGGGACTCAGAGTGATAATTCAGTCTGAAGTCTGTCTTCATGGGTGAGAATAGAGCCCTTATAAAAGAACTCAGAGGGCTTGTTCAGTCTTCTGACATGTAAGTATATGACATAAAGTTGTCATAGATGAAGAAGAGCATTTAAACCACTCACCACATTTGTTGGTGTCTTATATAGTGTATTCTTAACTACCAGGGTTATGTAGAATATGGTTCTGTTGTTTATACCTTCTCCACCCACTATGTTATCATGTTTCAGCAACCTGGATGGACTAAAGTTTCTCTTTTTTAATTGAAGAAGCCCTTGTATGAAATATATAGCAGTTTAAAGCCACACTTGAAGCCTGGAGATGGAGTTTAGTAGAGTTAGCATAAATGAACTGCTGGGCTAAAGACACACTAAAAACAAATACTCATCTAATGGAATTCAATCTATAAACCTTCAAAGCTATGCATATTGCTCTGAAGGGTTTGTAGTGCCATAAAAAATGAGCTCTTTGGAGAGTGGAAGAAGTTTTGTAAGGAATGTAGTGTGAGAAATGCTGTGGTTGTGTTTGATTTCACCTACTTTTTTTCCCCCTAAAACGCATTCTTTGTTGTTGTCCTGTGAAAACAGAAATGTCAAATTTAACTTGAAAAATGTTGTAAATAACAGTGTGGGTACTGGACAGTGAACAGAGATGGAGAGACAAGAAAGCAATTATGACTGTAAAATTCACATTGAAGCAACCAACACCATTCATCAAAAACAATGGACCATCTAAAACAACTCCCTTTTCATGCTTCTCATTGCACTTGGTGGCAAATTTTCAAAAGAGAGAGAGGAAAAAAACGCTACCAGCATCAAACTACCATGTATATTTCCTCCCAAATGACTGGAAATAATTGTTTTCTAAATTAAAAAAAAAAAAGAAAGAAAGAAAAGAAACCTTCTGAAAAAATCAGGAATGTTTTCCTGTTGTTGAGAAATATTTTGCTTTTTTTTTTTTTTTTTTTTTAACATGGCTCTACTAAATAGCCCTGTGCCCACACAGAGTGGCTTTGAAATAAACACTCATCTTCCTAAGAAAATAATGATTTATGCAGAATGAGCCAACTATTTTATGTCCAGATTGAATAGATTAAGTAGCCAAGGTCATGGGACTCCCAGAGTTCTTCGCATGAGAGAATGAGTGTCCTGGGAATCAATATGCAGACACGGTCTGCTGGGTAGGTTTTCCAACGTTGCTTTTGAAAGTTGATTTTGGAGTCACATCGTTTAGTGTGGAGAGAAATTAGTCAAGAGAGAGTTAAGAGGACATGCCTCAATGATTAAGATCAATTGCAGTGTAAACTTAAAATCCTAAGTGCCAGGGGTGGTCATGTGTCCATCTGTAACTGAAGCATACAGGAAGCAAAGATGGAGAAATCACTGGGGCTTACTAGCCTCAAGCCAAGCTTGGGGTTCAACTAAAACGAATCTCTTTCCTCCTCCTCCTCCCCCTCCGCCTCCCCCTCCCCTTCTCCCCTCCCCCTCCCCTTC
>NC_034601.1:68940137-68941603 GCF_900095145.1 Mus pahari
CCTCCCCCTCCCCCTCCCCCTTCCCCTTCCCAAGGTATGCCTTCTCCCCCTCTGGAATTCATGAGAAACCAAAAGACTTGGGGGGATGGGGTTACAGGTTCCACTACCTTAAGTGCCGACTGAAAAGAAGTCAGTGTCCAGGAAGGGAATGGAGAGACTACACCACTGGAGAATCGTCACAGTCTAAAAGTCCACGTGTGGCAGTTTGAAGGAAAATGCACCCCTATAGGCTCATCTATTTTAATATGGTCCCCAGTTGGTGGATTTGTTTGAGAGAAGCTAAGGGGGCTTGGTTGAAAAGTGTCACCGGGGATAGGCTTTTCTGTGTTCTCTTTGCCTTGTGTTTGTGAACCATGAAAAGAGCTCTCAGCTGCTCCCTCAGTGCCCATCTCCATACCTTCCTTCCATACTCGCTAACCCTCTGAAAAAATAAACACAGTTAAACTCTTTCTTTTACAGGTTGCCTTGGTTATGGTATTAATTTTTTATAGCAATAGAAATCCAGCTAAGACACCATCTAAACAAGAGGTTTAATCATAAGTTTACAAAAAATCCCCCTCCCTACCATATCACACATATCACTGTTTCAAGCACTACTCTGAACTATATAAAAGCTGGGAGGAGCCAGCTCCCTAAAGAAGCATACTTAGGGAAGTTCTAGGGAAAACAGAAGCAAATTATTCAAGCAATTTGAACTTTCTGGCACTCATGGCACAGCAAACAACACTAATATATATATATATATATATATATATATATATATATATATATATATATATAAAATATATGTGTGTATGTATATGTATATTCCCAAGCTTTGAATTCATTTTAACTTAACTCCTATCCTTCACATATATCATCCCCATCTTTCAACAACAACAAAAACAAAACAACGAGGCCTTCTGAGAATTAAGAAAAGACAACCCGAAGAGCCAAAAAATCAGTAGAACCTGTATCAGATATGACAACAACTTTGATATCGTCAGATCAAAAATTATAATTGTAAATAGTGTGTTGAAGGTTCTGATGGACAAAATCAGATGATCAAGAATAGATGAGTCATGTAAACAGAATTATGGAAAATACAGGAAAGAAGCAAAAATAAAAGTCAAGAAGTGAAACAACATTAGCAGAAATATGGATTATGACATTGGACTTAATAGACTCAGCTGTAGAAAGACTCACTGAGCTTGAAGACAGACCAATAGACATAATTTAGTTGAAAAATCCCTGGTTTAACGAAGAAACATTAAAGGCTGCCTACTTATTTCCTTTTTGAAAATTTGTGTTAATTTCATTCATTTTCTCTCTTCTTCCTCTCAATGTCTGTCTCTGTGTTTTCCCCTGTGCCTCTGTCTCCCTCCATGTCTCTCTCTGTGTCTCTGTCTTCCTCTGCATATCTTTCTCTCCCTCTCTCTCTCTCTCTCTCTCTCTCTCTCTCTCTCTCTCTCTCTCTCTCTCTCTCT
>NC_034601.1:68942968-68977968 GCF_900095145.1 Mus pahari
CAAATACATTTTGAATAGATAACCAGCTAATAATCATAGCCAGCTAATAATCCCCTCTCTCTCTCTCTCTCTCTCTCTCTCTCTCTCTCTCTCTCACACACACACACACACACACACACACACACACACACACACACACACAACATGAGAGTTCAGAGGACAGAGAGATCATATCCAATAAAAACAAACAACAATGTTCTGTGAGTCGAAAGTGTTGGAAAATATTTGGAGAGGAAAATCTGACTGAATACAGATGCATCACTGGATACTACCATGAAAGAAAGGCAAACATGGACAGTTGGCAAAGGCCTTTGTTGAATGATGAAAACAGAGGTCCAGCAGAGAACACTATTAGGGCCGATAGGTAATCAGATGAAAAGGAGGCTATTAGTGAAAATTTATTTTCCATGTAAAAGATGCATTTTTATCTATCGAAACAAACACATATTGCATAGTGGAAAAGGTGCATCTAGAAGTTGAGTTTAGGGGAAACGTACAAAAAAAAAAAATGTGTCAGCTAGGAGGATTTGAAACTGGCCAGTAAAATCAGACTTAGAGAGAAAACAAATATGAAAGAGGGGAGGGAAATCTTTGTGCCTTGAAAATAGAAAACGAGGAAGCAGGATGAGTCACAACGAGGCACAAACTTTGGAGTAGAACTCTGTGGTGGTGTTGATGGATTCAGTGAGTCACAGAGGACAGACAGGTTTCCAGGATGTAGATACTTGGGGAACTTGGTGTCCTGAGGCCATTCGCTCATGACTGGGCACTCTGATCTGTAATCTCTGCTGAGACTCTCCCCTCCCTAGCTCTTCTTTGACTCCTCATCAGCCTATAGTTTGTGTTACTTTTGACATGGCATATGCTGAATGTTCTCATTCACTTGCTGCATCCAAAAATATAGACACCAGTGTCTCAGTTCTCAAGGCAATGTCCTAGTTGTCTACAATATCCACCTCTACAGGCACTCTTTATGTGTTTGAATAAGACTCACCACGACGTTCATTCTCTTTTGCTCCTAACCTTTATTGCTACTGATTCCTTCTCCTTTGCTTTCTGTGATATCCAAGATCTGTCTTCTTACCTACCATAGCAATGTGGGAACAGTATTCAGACTTTCGCTAAACATCAACTGTGAGTAATGAAAACATGGGCTCATGGAGTTCACCTTCTATCTTTTTCCTTGTTTCTCTCTGGCTTAGTATAATAATTTCTGAATTATTTACCTCTCCACCTATAGTCTTTTGGACTCTGTTTAGTATTTGTCAACTGTAAGTAATCTTCATTACTTTCTGAAGAAAGTTTCTCTGTTAGTTTGTTTGGCTTTTTTCTTGTTTGTTGGGTTTTTAGCTTTTATTAGGATTCTGCAGAGTTGGTCTTTCAAGGTCAACTAATGGTATCATGTTAGAAATTAAAACAGCAGGATGATCCTTTGTGCAAATGTATATAAAAAATGAGTTGTATAGCAAAGATGCTCTTCTTCTCCTCATATTTATGAGTGTTTCATTGAGCAGCTGCCATAAGCCAAACATTCTTTTCCATGATATTATCTACCAGTCCTACTAATTCTTAAAGGCACAGTAACACTGTCAATTATAGTCCCACATGGGAGGCTGCTCTTAGAGATAGCGTGTTATCTGAGACTCACCGTGTGCTCAAAGCCAGAGCTACACCTTGTGCTCATGTCATGGATTCCCAGATTTTTCCCAGTCCAAGTGGATTGACTTGGATTGCTGGAGTGCAGCACCATGATGTGTTGTTGAAAGTTTTCTTTTCACATCTGGGTTATTAACCATTATACCAGCTCATGCCTTTACTAATCACAGACATTGAATGTTCTTTAATGGATGTATCCAAAATGGAAATAGAAAACCTCCAAGCCTTATCAATTCATTGACTTTTTAGTGCGGAGATGAAATTAAAAGGAACCCCAATGTGTGCTCTAAAGGTCCAAGTAGGTAAGCAGAACTCCCCAGCTAATCTTTCTCCCTGGGTGATTGCTTCATTGCTTGTCTTACATCTAAGGTCTGATATTCTAAGAACAGAATCAGTTAAAACTTTCCTGAATAGGGGAAATATGAACCTGTATCTCTAACAGCCTTTATTCTAAATAGTTGCTGGTACGGATGCATGGGACAACTCCTGAGGAACTAGGAAATTAATTTTCAGAATAACCCCTAGTCACTTGATGGTTGTCTAAACAACTCAAAGATGGTAGTAACAGCTACACAGATAGAAGGAGAAAGGGAAGTAACTAACATTGCTTTGGAGTCCAGGTAGCAGGGAAAGTCGGAATCAGATGCCATTACAAGCTAAGTCCCACCCGAGTCACAACCTCTACAGTAACTTAAATTAACATGCTTCTTCTAAGTTCATATGGAATGAGAAGTGATTTGGGGGTTAAAGGCAAATTATTCAATGTTAAGAAATGGGGATTGATGGCAAAGCATTCATCATTAAAAAATTTATTCATGGAATTTTCTGGGTCAACCTCAGCTACAGCTCCCTACCACATTAGAAGTTGTCTCAATTACTTTGTGGAGTATCTTACACAACTCACAAAACTGAATCAAGCAGTAACAAGAAGTGCATGGTTTGCTGCAGAAATCTAAAAGGCAAGGGGAAGAAATCACTTAACAAACTACCAACAAAGATTTAAATAAAATCCTCACTTTCTTCTCAGTCTACACAGCATTTCTCTCCAGTTTCTGTCCTTTGACTTATTCTTGTCTTTTCTTTATGCCACATTAAACCAACTCATATCAACTCTAAACATATATTTTTTCAAAATTTATTCTAAAGAGTGTGTGCGTGCGCACTCACACATACACACACACACATATTACACATATATTATTAGAATATATATATATATATTCTAGTGGGGTTTTGTTGTCCATCGTTTCCAACCATATCCTTAAGATCCTGTCAAACAAAATCAGGTCATTTCTGGTCAGAAGAGCGGAACAGTAAACATCTTCCTTCATCATGTCACATGTTTCTCTCATGACAGTGTATTTTAATAGTTTCTTCAGAAGCAAAACCAAAATCCTTTGTCTTTCCAGCGAAAGGGTGACTGAACAAGTCACTTGTCGATCACATTTCAGTCACTATAGCAAAGAGGTGAGAAGAACTACAGGGAACAAATGGCCCTGGGAGAATGAGAGCCAATCTCTCCCAGGAACGAGCCCCCTTATTGGTGGTCCAGTATACAGTGGTCAGACCTGAGGCTGTCTACAAAGGAACGACAGAAATGGACTTGGGAAGAGGTGGCAGGGCTAATGTTGTGTTGCAGATTCAAAGGTTCGGCCCTTAGTCAATTACCTTAGTACATCTGGGCTTACCGTGAGGCAGCACAGCATGCCTGGGAGAATGTCGTTTATCTCACAGCCAGGAAGGGCAGAGGAGGAAGAAGTGTTCGTCATTTACCTCACAGCCAGGAAAGGTAGAGGAGGAAGCAGTGTTTATACTCTAGAGCATTCCCACACTGACCTAAAACTTGTGTTCAAATGTATAACAATAAAATGGAATGTACACAAGCCCAAGAATATTGTGATAAACCATTACTTTAATATTTAAACAGGTGGAATGGCAGAGCAATAAATGCCAACTATACTGCCTGTACTCTGGAATGAATGAACACTCGACATTAAAATGTGATTTCAGAATGGTTCTGAGAATGTCAAAGTCCATTATTTTTTTTTTAATTTTTAAAATCTATTTGGAACATTAAACAAGATAGAAGTAGGAAAGAAATCTCTTATGAAGTCCTCTATGAAAGGAAATTGTGAAAAGCTCCTGATTAGAAAGAAACTGTTCCATCTCCAAGGGAGAATCCATAGAGTACATAGAGTAACTGTGGCTTCATAGAATGAATTGGGTAGTGTTCCTTCGGATTATATTTTGTGGAATAGTTTGAAGAGTATTGGTATTAGGTCTTCTTTGAAGGCCTGATAGAATTTTGCACTAAACCCATCTATCTGGTCCTGGGCTCTTTTTTGGTTGGGAGGCTTTTAATGACTGCTTCTATTTCTTTAGAGGAAATGGAACTGTTTAGATGGTTTATCTGATCCTGATTTAATTTTGGTACCTGGTATCTGTCTAGGAAATTGTCCATTTCATTAGGATTTTCCAGTTTTGTTGAGTATAGGCTTTTGAAGTAGGATCTGACGATTGTTTTGAATTTCCTCAGTTTCTGTTGTTATGTTTCCCTTTTCATTTCTGATTTTTTCAATTTGGATACTCTCTCTGTGACCTCTAGTTAGTCTGGCTAAGGGTTTATCTATCTTGTTTATTTTCTCAAAGAACAAGCTCCTGGTTTTGTTGATTTTTTGTTTAATTCTCTTTGTTTCTACTAGGTTGATTTCAGCCCCAAGTTTCATTATTTCCTGCCATCTATTCCTCTTGGTTGTATTTGCTTCTTTTTGTTCTACAGCTTTCAGGTGTATGCTTTCTCCAGTCTCTTTTGGAGGCATTCAGAGCTGAGTTTTCCTCTTAGCAGTGCTTTCATTGTGTCCCATAAGTTTGGGTATATTGTGCCTTCATTTTTATTAAATTCTAAAAAGTCTTTATTTTCTTTATTTCTTCCTTGACCAAGTTATCTTGGAGTAGGACATTGTTCAGTTTTTTTTTTACCTATTGGGCTTTCTGTTTGTGTTGCTATTCAAGACCAGCCTTAGTGTGTGGTGATCTGATAGGAGGCATGGGATTACTTCAATCTTCTTGTATCAGTTGAGACCAATTATATGGTCAATTTTGAAGAAGCTAGCATGAGGTCCTGAGAAGTAGTTATATTCTTTTGTTTTAGGATGAAATGTTCTATAAATATCTGTTGAATCCATTTCATCCATAACTTCTGTTAGTTTCACTTTGTCTCTGTTTAGTTTGTGTTTCCATGATCTGTCCATTGATGATAGTGGGTATTGAAGTCTCCCACTATTATTGTGTGAGGTGCAATGTGTGATTTGAGCTTTAGTGGAGTTTCTTTTATGAATGTGGGTGCCCTTGCATTTGGAGCATAGATGTTCAGAATTGAGAGTTCTTAGTAGATTTTTTCCTTTGATGAGTATGAAGTTTCTGTCCTTCTTTATCCTTTTTGATAAATTTTGGTTGATAGTTACTTTTATTTGATATTAGATTGGCTACTCCTACTTGTTTCTTGGGACCATTTGCTTGGAAAATTATTTCCCAGACCTTTACTCTGAGGTAGTGTCTGTCTTTGACACTGAGGTACATTTCCTGTAAGCAGCAAAATGCTGGGTCCTGTTTACATATCCAGTCTGTTATTCTATATCTTTTTATTGGGAAATTGAGTCCATTGATGTTAAGATATTAAAGAATAGTGATAGTTGCTTCCTGTTATTTTTATGTTTGTGTAGCTATTTTCTTTTGGGTTTTTTGAAAGAAGATTACTTTCTTGCTTCTTCTAGGCTGTAGTTTCCCTCTTCACAGTTTCCACCCATTATCCTTTGTAGAGCTCGATTTGTGAATATTGTGTAAATTTGTTTTGTCATGGAATATATTGATTTCTCCATCTAAGGTAATTGAGAGTTTTGCTGGATATAGTAGCCTGGGTTGAGATTTGTGTTCTCTCAGTTTGTATAACATCAGCCCAGGATCTTCTAGTAGTCTCTGGTGAGAAGTCTGCTGTAATTCTGATAAGTCTGCCTTTATATGTTACTTGATCTTTTCCCTTATTGCTTTTAATATTATTTCTTTCTTTTATGCATTTTGTGTTTTGAATATTATGTGGCAGGAGGAATTTCTTTTCTGGTCCAATCTATTTGGAGTTCTGTAGGTCTCTTATATGTTTATAGGCATCTCTTTCTTTAGGTTAGGGATGTTTTCTTTTATAATTTTGTTGAAGGTATTTACTGGCCCTTTAAGTTGGGAATCTTCACTCTCTTCTATACCTATTATCCTTAGATTTTGTCTTCTCATTGGGTCCTGAATTTCCTAGATATTTTGGGTTAGGAACTTTTTGCATTTTGTATTTTCTTTGACTGTTGTGTCAATGTTTTCTATGGAATCTTCTGTATCTGAGATTCTCTCTTCTANCTCTTGGATTCTGATGGTGATGCTTGCATCTATGACTCCTGATCTCTTTCCTAGGTTTTCTATCTCCAGAGTTATATGCCTTTGTGATTTCTTTATTGTTTCTATTTTCATTTTTAGGTGCTGGGTGGTTTTGTTCAATTTCTTCACCTGTTCAGTTGTGTTTTCTTGTAATTCTTTAAGACATTTATTTTATTTCCTTTTTAAGGGCTTCTACCTGTTTACCTATGTTCTGTATTTCTTTACAGGAGTTATTTATGTCCTTCTTAAAGTTTTCTACCATCATCATGAGATGTGATTTTAAATCAGAGTCTTGCTTTTCCTGTGTGTTGGGGTATCCAAGGCTCATTGCGGTTGGAGAATTGGGTTCTGATGATGCCAAGTAGCCTTGGTTTCTGTTGCTTATGTTCTTGCCCTTGTCTCTTGCCATCTGTTTATCTGTGGCATTAGTTGGTCTTTCTGTCTCTAACTGTGGCTTGTCCCTCTTGCAAGCCTGTGTGTCAGAACTGGTGGGAGACCAGTTCTCTCCAGGAGGAATTTGGGCATGAAGAACTGTGATACAGGGTCAGTTCTGGGGTGCAGAAGGAAACCAGAAGGATCCTGTCCCCAGCTGTTCCTTGGTTCTTGTGTCCTGATGACTTAGAGTGGGTTCCTCTTGGGCAAGGAATTTGAGCAGGAATGGTGGTCTTACTTGTGCTCACATGTGAGTCTGCACTCCTGGGAGACCAGCTCTCTCCAGATGGTCTTTGGGTATGGAGCACTGTGGCACAGGATCAGCTCCAGGCGCAGACAGAAACTGGGAAGGATCCTGTCCCAGGATGTTCCTTGGTTCCTGTGACCTGAGGGCTCTGGGAGGCTTCCCTCAGAGCAAAAGTGGTGGTCTCACCTGTGCTCACAGGCTTGTCAGCACTCCTGGGAGACCAGCTCTCTCCCGGTGTTATTTGGGTCCAAAGTTCATTCTTAACACTATGATTAGTTATATTCATTGCATGACTCATGTTATTAAATTTTGGTTACAGGCTGGATGTGCATTCTATAGCAAAAGGCAACTAAAATATTTTCTATCACAGTTAGAATAGGGTTCACTTTTGAAAAGTAAGGCATGGAAATGTAATCAGCCATTAGTATTTTATTGTGCTATATATATATATATATATATATATATATATATATATATATATATATATGTGTGTGTGTGTGTGTGTGTGTGTATTTATAATGCACTAACCTTTGAAAACAGAATGAGTACAGCTTCTATATATACTCTTTTTAATAACGAGCAGAGAAAACAGTAGCAAATCATTTTCCCAAAGACAAGGCACTGTTTTCTGTGAGGAGTTCATTTTAATTTTATGAGCACTTACCTCACACCTGAGAAATCACACTGCCGACCTTATGTTTATCTGAGCACAGACATAGATTTCATCAAATTTCCTGAACTTTTCGTTCTCAGCATCAAATGTACACTCTTTTTCTGGCTTTATGGTCATCCCTGAGTGGAATTTTTGTCACTAGGTTTTACTTTTCTCAGGGGATTCCAAATGAGGAGGTAGCAGCATTGAAACAGGAAAACTCAGAACCCGAGGCCAATGTGTTTTAGTGTATATGTAGTATCATAGAGTCTGTCTATTTAATATTTAAGTACATTGATTAATATTTAAACAGTAAGGTCCTCAGACTGAGAAGGTGAAGGGTAAACTAGTTTCCTTTTGCCACATCTTAAAGCCAGTCAATCTCAGATCCAAACTCTGATGTGCATGTGCCCAAATTTCATAGAGACATGGGTGTTCAGTCATTTTCCATCAATTCAGTGAAGTAGTTCTTCGATTTATCTTTTGTCAGAGTTGAACAGGCAGTAAAGGTATTTGAAATACTAAAATGGTTTTTATTTTTACCTTTTTTCTCAGTCCCATGTTCTCCAACATAATAAAATTTGCCAGAGGAAAATATCATTCTTGTCAAATTCAAATTGTTAGCCATGAGCTATTTTTTGCATTATTCTTTCTTTTTTGTTATCTTAAGTAATACATTAAATGCTTTGCTGTAAATAGACAGATAGTTCAGGTTTTGAGAGGACCAATATTTTCAAATGGAATGTTTTCTGATCCCAAAATTGAACCTGTTAAGTGTCTGACAAATTCTTAAAGTATAATAAGACAAAAAAAGATAAAAGTTTTGAGAAGAATGATTATTTCCTAGGTTTTTAGATGAGTTTGATTTAAGAAAAAAGTGCCCATGTATTAGGTAAGTACCATAAGCTCTGTGTATTTTAATTGAGGAAAATTGTTAATTTGCATTGAATAAATTGTGCTGGTGGGTAAGGATAAAGAAAATGTAGATGGCATGAGATGTTCTGAAAGTGTTGAAATCCTAACACAGAAGCACTGCTGTGGACTAATGAAAGTGCACAGTGCATCCTGTCAATATTTCCACTAGTGTCTGCAACCTGTGAAAATATGTGAATATTTTTATGGATATAGAGTAACCTCATTTGCTTCATATTCAATTATGTACGATATTCCCTTTTGGAGGAAAATGAAGTGCTTGGATAAAGGATATATTCTTATCTTTATAGTCCCTTAAATTAAAAATAATTTGTCTTATGTACATTTATCACATATTACACATGATACATAATATACAATATATACAGACTATTAAATAAAGAAAAAGAAGGATATAATGTATATAACGTCATACTTTTTTCTGGATACTGTATCCTTATGTACAAAAAAAAAAAAAAAGAGTACAACATTACAATAGAAAGAAAGGAAGCTTGTAGTTATAATTGTCCCAAGAAAGAAATAAGGAATGGACAAAAGAAATGTTTGTATCCTTTTGAACTTTAAAACTTTGTGACCTGGGAGGTGAGGGAATCTCAAGACTCAAAGGGAGGGACCTTAGATGAAATGCCCGACAGTTGGAAGAGGGACCTTGTAGAGTCTACCTCCAGTAGAAAGACAGAACATCATGAGGAGGGATAGGAATGCCACCATACTGTCAAATACTCTGACTCATAGTCGTTCCTGTCAAAAAGAAGTAAAGGGACAAAAACGGAGAAGAGACTGAGGAAAAGGAGGTCCAGTGACTGGCCGTCTCGAGGGGACGCTCCAAAGCCTGACATTATTACTAATGCTGTACTTACAGACAGGAACCTAGCATGGCTGTCCTCTGAGATGCCCACCAATCAGCTGACTGAGACTGATGCAGATACTTACACCCAACCAATGATCTGAAGTCTGGGACCCCTGTAGTTGATTTAGGGAAAGACTCGAAGAAGCTGAAAAGGAGAGCTACCCCATAGGAAGACCAACAGTCTCAACAAACCTGGACTCCCAAGATCTCTGACACTGAGCCACCAATCAGGTAGCCATACACTAGCTGGTCTGAGGCCCCAGACACATATACAGCAGAGGACTGCCCGGTATGTCATCAGTGAGAAAAGACGCACCTAACCGTGGAAATACTTGAGGCCTCAGGGAATGAGGATACCTGGCAGGGTGTGTGATGGGGTATGGGGATGTGGGGACATCTTCTTAGAGCCGGGGGAGGAGAAAAGGGATGAGGAATTGTTGGGAGGTGGAACGTGAGGGGGATAACAACTAGAGTGTTAAAAAAAAAAAAGATTAACGTGTGAGAGAGAGGGAATCATGTGTGTAATGTATTTTAAAATTTAAAAATAAAGTTTAAATAAGTAAAAATTTAAGTAAATCACACGGATGATGGAGGCCCATCTGTGCTGAATGAGAATGTCTAGGTCCTTGCTAAAGCAGTAGAAAGCATAGAAATTTAGCTCCCATTTGGCCTTTGCTGAATGGTTTCTTTGGCTTCACAGTTAGAAGGTGTTTTCTCTCATGTAGGGAAGGCTTGGCAGTAAGAATCACTCCAGCAGAGGCACCAGGACCATGACGTAAGTGGTCACATGCATCTGAGGTCACATGGCAATTGGTCACATGCATCTGAGGTCAGATGCAGATAGAAGAACATTGTTTTCCTATGTACTTTCTTCTTTTTATTCAATCTGTAACCTTACTTGGTCCATAGGTTTTCTTATATTCTCAATTTGATATCTCTAGAAATATTCTCACATATGTGCCCAAAGGTAAGTATCCCAGCTGGTTCTATATCCTGTTAAAGTTAAAAGCCAAGACAATTATCATGCGGTCCACGTGACATTTTCAAATTAACAAATCTTCCTTCATAAAGCATTCTGGAGCTATGCTTCCCCTGGAGGACATTACTCACTATGTGGAAATGGTTAGACCAGAAATGGAATGAATTTCCCATAGAAACTTTTTAAAATTAGAAGCAGTAGATAGAAAATTGTAGTATATATTCTAATCTTTAGAAAACAAGGCTTCATTGTTACAAACAATGGAAATCAGTTGTAGTTAAGAAAGTGTGTTGGTATCTAATAGAGGAAAAAAGAAAAAGAAAAAGAAAAGAAATGAAAAATGTCTGGGAAGTTCCAGCTAAAGAGATAATTTTCAGTGAATAGTACCGTCTATTACTACATCTCTAGTTAGATGAAGGAGATCACACTAGAAATCCTCATTCTCTAATCCCCACCAGGTTCTCACTCGCTCCCCACTATTCCCATTTCTAGAATGAAATTAAAACAATCTGTCTTTGCCTCACAAGCTATAGATGCTTTAGGTCTACCTAAGCATTTGATTGGGGCAATTTGTGAGGAATTCTTGACAGCAAGGACCTAGAACTTTTGTCTTCTCTGGCACGAGGAGACTCCCCTGCCACCAGGAGTCAGGTTAGTCACGCAAACTTGATGCTCAGCTCTTTGACTGCAAACAAAACAGCCCTCTACAATATTGTCGCCCTTTAGAACTACGTTTAATTTGGTGGTATTGTGAAAAGAAGTTGTATAATAGAAATAAATTTTGGCTTGATGTCAAAGCAGAGAAAGCAAGAACATCAAAGTAAGGGCGTTTTTTTGTTTTTTGTTTGTTTGGGTTTTTTTTTTTTTTTTTTGTCTTTTGATTTTTAACAATCATTACATAAAAGAAAAATGGAGAGTTCACGGAAGCTGCTATATTTTTACTAACTGTTGTTATGTATATATTATTTATGTAACAATTATTTATATTCTTGACTTGATATTTATTTTTTTAAAATGGAAACATATTTGAAGATTAAAATGGAGCTTTTAATGTAAGACTAGGCATCACCTTGGCCTATACTTCTCTCTTCAAGGCCTGCATAAACAAATTCTGAATCAGTACTACATGTTGTCTGCTCAATTCTTTTTCAAATAATCCTTGCAGGTAAGACATTATTCTAAAATCTTCCTCCCCTCTTTAAGTCAGCCTACGTCACCTCTAAGACACTAGACTAGAAAGAGTTATTTTCTTCTTCGATGAGTATTTATTAAGTCATTATGATAGGTATATATTTTAGTGTTCCTGTATATTTGATTTGAGATGTTGACAAGTTATTCAGCTACAATTAAGAGTAGATTTTTACATATATAGGATGGAATTAGTACTTGCCCTGCCTTTCTCTCATAGCCTGACTAGAAACAGAGAAATGAGATGCATTCTACTTTCATGTGAATTATATATAAAAAATAAAAATGTGAAGTTATTTGAGTCGTTACATTAGAATTTCAGTAAATGCATTTTTATTATATGTATTAACTATTGATTTTCTATTATTTTATTGAGAATATGGTATTTACTTACCAGAGCTAACTTCCACTATTGGACTAATATGAAATATTATGGAAACTCATAATAATATCATATGTTTAATTTGTCCTCTCGAGCTTTCTAACATTTCAAAGAGCTCATCTTTGATTTTTTTTCAACAGGAGAAAAAGCAGAGCAGCATCCTCTATGTAATATTCCACACACACATTTAAGAGTCTCTATTTTTCTAGAACTTTAGCTTAGAGCTCAACTATTGTTTGGTTGGGACAAATAAGAATAAGAAAGATATTTGATGCAACTTCTTTCTTTTAAGAATATTCTTGTGCTGGGCATGGTGGCACACGCCTTTAATCCTAGCACTTGGAAGTCAGAGACAGGCAAATTTCTGAGTTTGAGGCCAGTCTGNTCTACAGAGTGAGTTCCAGGAGAAACCTTGTCTTGAAAACAACAACAACAACAACAAAAAACAACAACAACAACAACAAAAGAATATTCTTTATATATTCTTTTACAACTTCATACACATAGACAATGAATTTTGACCATGCCCAGTCTTAGTTCCTCAGTTCCCTTTCTTCCTCTGAGTCCCTAAGTACTTGCCCTCACATGTTCAGATGTTCTTTTCTTTAATTAACCCACTGAGCCCAATTAGAGCTCTCATGCACATTTTTGTGGAGCCATCCATTAAAGCATGGGCAATCTATGAATAACAATTTCTCCCAACAAAAGTGCCTGCCTCTCGGTGAGCAACCATAAGATACCAATAGCTGTTCACCTATGGGCGGAGCCCCAGGACCCCTCTCCCCCTCCATCTAGATTATTTACTGGCTTAAACTATGTGTGCTATGTGCAACTAACCACAACTCCTCTGAATTGATGCCTTCACTATGAGTGCCATGTCCAGAAGACAGCATTTCACAGAATTCTGCATCTCATTTTTTTCCTGCCCCATCCTCCAAGGTGTTCTCTGAGCCTTGTAACAGTTGATATAAACTTTTCACTTAGGACTGAGCACTTAATCTTACTAATTTGAACTGTTATGGGTGTCTTCATTGACTATTTCCCACATCAAATAGGAGTTTCTTTGACCAAATGTGAGAGCATCACTAATCTATGGGTGTATTTAGAAGGCAGTTTAATAACATTTCTGTTTAGTGGAACAACACTAGAATTCCACCCCACCTCCAGGGCCATGAACTTTTAGGTTAGTTTTATAATAGTAGATATTAATGCCTTCCTATGGAGTAGTCCTCATATAATAATCATGCACTAATGCATTGATAAGCACATGTATCCTGCCAGGTAGGTCAGTATTGTAGCATACAGGATCCATTTCAAGGAAGTCCATTCATGGCTTTCCTCCCAAGCATCCTGACTTCAGCAAACACCAGGAAAACTAGACAATAGGGAAAGGGTTTTCTTGTTCATTTCATGATTGATTCTCTCCATCCTAAATCCAAAGTATATTTTGTCTTTAACAGTAGGGTCTTACCAGGAGCAATTTGTCCCCTGAGAGGCTCCACCCAGCAACTAATTCAGAGAGATACAAAGACCCACAGTCAAACAGTGGGTAGATCTTGGGGACTCTTATGAAAGAATAGGACGAAGGATTGCAGCCATGAATGGGATAGGAATTCCACAGGAAGACCAACAGACTCAACTACCATGGACCCTTGGAGCTCTCAGAGTCTGAAACAACAACCAAAGAATATCCACAGGCTGGCCCTAGGCCTTCCTGAGCATATGAAACAGATGTGCTGCTTGGTTTTCATGTGAATCCTGAACAACTGGACACTCTGAGGGGGAAAATGGACTACCACACCTTTAATTCCCAGCATGCCCCCTTTACTTTATTATAACATGTGTTCTACTCAAATTTCTTCAGAGATTTTTTTTTCCTTAACAGAGTATTCTTGAATTTGCCACAGGGAAGAATTTCATGAGAAGATAGCATAAAGTGAAGTTGAAGCTCATTAGGAAGATATTTTATACAGATAAGCATGATAGTTAATAGAAAAAGGATACATGGAAAGGTTAGTACAAACCCAGAAATGGGCGTGGTCTTCCTCAGAAAGAACCCTGCTTAAGTGCGGCAGTAGGATTCATTCGAGATGGTGCATGTTCTCAGTTTTACAGAATTAGAACAACTTCAGTATAACTCCTCCCTTGTGTTAACAGAAGTGGGAGGACTCATGCACTGTGGGTGGTCCCACTCCCTGTGTATGTGGAGGAAAGGAGCCAAATGGTAGCATACATTCATGTCTCTTGCCTTCCTGTTTGTGGATGTGGTGGGACCAATGCCATTAATCTGTGCCACATTGACTTCGACATCATGATAGATGTCACCTTTGAACTATGAACCAGAATCAATATTTTCTCCCTAAAGTCGCTTATGTCAGAATATCTTATTACAGATATGGGAAAACAAGCTACAGGACGATCTAAACGATTGTTTGGTGGTCCTCTTTTTGAGTTAAGACTCAAGACCTGCGGCAAAACCAAACACTCTTTTCACACAGTTTTAGTAAATGAAATAATAGAGTAGCTCCTGAGGATTCGAACCTGCGAGGGGAGAGGTGCCAGTCACAAGGACTAAGGCCCGTCTTTTGCTGTAAACATGGCTTCTTATGAGAGGCTTTTGACAGTCCAGCTTTACAGCCAGGAAGAGCAAAAGAGGACACTTATGATTTTAAGTATAATTCATTGCTATTTTCATATTCTTATTGTGAATCTTATTCGTATTCACATTTATATATATAATGAGTATTATTTTTATGGAGGGAATTTCACAGCAGACATTCTTATTTGTAATGGGATTCTGGATTCTCAGCTGAGAAGAAACTTCAGTAAGTCCTTAGGCTGAGAATCACCTTTCCTTTGCTAGCCTCACCTCTTAGTTTTCCATGACTTTTGACATTAACTAATTAGAATCATGAAGATGTGCAGCACACCTAGCATCATTTTACCATAAACATATTTTATGAAAAATAGTAAGAATGATGCTGTTTTACATTTTTTTGTGTGTGCAAATGTCTATGAAATTTCCCAATCTGCTTGTCCTTTCAATTGTTCCGGGCTGAAATACGTGAAGAAAATCTGCTATCATGGCTATCCAGTGGTGAGTGGCTGGGTCTTGCCAACCTGGGAAGAATTTGAAGAATTCCAGGAATCTTTTAATCCCATTTTAAGAATGTCTACTGACACTAGCAAATATTGAAGATTTGAGTCCACCTGGGATCCAACTCCTAGCTGGGATCAAACTGACCTAACAGGTTGTGGGTGTATGCCTTAGGGCAACTAGCTTTATTCCAACCTACTGCAGTTTCTCCCTCTTTGCAGAATGTCCTTAAATCCATCAGAATGAAATAATAAAAATAAAGAACTTAGCACATGTTAGAGAAAATAATACATGCACCACAGGCTGTTGACTGTATCACCTTGAAATGGAAATCTAGAAGAGCTCTCCTAACTCAAAAAGCATCGAGAGCAATTTTGGAGATGATGTTGTGAAAAGTAGAGGGTTCTAAATTTAAACAAACAAACAGTGTGTAAGCTGGGTTTATGGGCAGCCCATGTTCTCTCATGAAAAGTTTGGGCAGTTCTGACAGTTACCACACATTCCTGGAGATATTATGAGGCTTTCTTAAAGTTCTCACTCTTATGAAGAAAAGAATGGATTCAATAAGGAAGTTTAAGGATAATATTATTAGTGTTTAAAAGAAAAACTCCAAGGAGGCAATCTGTAAATGTTGGCATCCAGGCAAGGAAAGATGGCAAGGAAGAAGAAAGACAGCCCTGGGGTTTGGTCTAAGACAGGATGTAGCAGGTAGCCTGCGTAGCTGAGTAACCGCCACAGGGCAAGGAGGAAAGCTTTAGAAAAAGAACACAGAGTCATGAAGTACCAGAAAAAGCATCCTTGGGTCAGGCCAGTGTAAGAACAAAAAGAAAGAAAAAGAAAGAAAGAAAGAAAGAAAGAAAGAAAGAAAGAAAGAAAGAAAGAAAGAAAGAAAGAAAGAAAGAAAGAAAGAAAACTAGAATGAAAAAAGAAACTTGTACACAGCAGGCAGACCAGACAGAATCTTGTGGCAGTTTATAAGGACTAAGGAACTGGAATGTGGGGAAGGAAAAGTATATTACCTCAGTAAAGGAAAAATATTCCTCTGACTTCCTTAGTGTGGCATAAGGGGAACCCGCCTTCCTGGGGGATAGTACTTCCCTCAATGGTCAAATGGTCAAATAATTGACTTGCCCAGCTTTCAGAATGCTAGAACTTCACCCAGGTTGGAGATTGCATTCTCTCAACCATAAGGAAATAATCTTCCTTTCATGGGACTTTAAGGTTATTTGAACACCAGGGTTTGATTATGCATTGTTAACTATAGTCTGAAAATATTAAGCAAATTGCACTGAGCAGTGTGGCAATATATATGACTCTATGGTGCTGTCTTGCATATATGAGGTGAATCATTTCTTGGTCCAGTGTTTCCAAACTGTATACACTACCTCCCCATTAGTCAGTGGGTAGCCATCCTTCTGATCAATCTCTACCATCCTGGTATCACAGCACGTATGGTCAAGAAATATTGACCTTAGTGGAGAAGAACCTCAAAGTGCAGAAGGAATGAAGGTGACAAGTTAGTCATGTGAAAGAGAAGCTAGAGAGTGTTTCCTCACTCGTAAAAATGTAAAGGGGCAATGAGATAGGTTGAGAGTTAAGTTACGTAACTTGGATTTAGTATTTTGTTTCTCTTTCATTAATGATTATTGTCAACAACTTACTGTACCTCACACTTAAATATTAAACTGGTTCACAAATATTTGTAGAAAAAAAAAACATGCCAATTTGGTATGATCCAAAGTGTTGGGATAAGTGAGTGTCTTGAATATGTCCTGTACAGTCAAAGAGACTATTGTAATGTAGTAGTGCAAGCAAAGGTTACGGAAGATTTAAACAGAACTATCAAGCTAAACTTTACAATTAAAATTCTGCATATTTATATACAAAATAGAGCAAATTAGTAAGCAGATACATTGGTAGATTGTTACATTCATATCTCCTTTCATAAGATGACATGAAGCATATGTACTAAATAGTTTCTGAAAGCAAGAAAGTAGGGATGTATATTTTCTTATAATTTATTAATATTTTGTTTATAAATGATTCATTTATGTTTAATGATCACCCATGTGATATAAATGCCACTATTCTAAGCTGGACGTCATTTCTGACCAATATTTAAGGCTTCTTTTTCCTTCGTGCATATATTTTCTGACTTCTATTATCTTAATATAAATATTTTTTAATTTTGTAATATTTATTTACAATTTACAACTTTGATTTATAATTTTGTGCATTTTCCTTTTACCCAAAATAGAAATATTCAGCAAGGGTCTGAAGCCAGAGCTGCCCAAGAATTTCTAGGCAAGGTCACTTGTACATGATCTGACTTATTAAACTATTACTGGAATCTCAATAGCACAATTCCTTTGTACACTGCCAAGTTCTTCAACCAACCTCACTTAACCCTGCTGCTTGTCTTGTTTTCCTGGAATTGCAGTAGTCAATCCCAGCTGACTGGTTCTTCTTACTGCCAATCTACAGGGTTTATCTAATGGAAGAGGAAGTACAAAAATGCCTTATACCCTTCTGGGCTTCAAATCAGTCCTACAACAGACAGATCGACAAGAGGAAAACCGTATTTAATTAGGTACTTGGGAAAGACTGTGCCAACAATCAGGGGAACATAATCATCTAGTGTACCTGGTTTGAATTGATGCATGGGATAGCTGTTCATCCAGCATTTAGATCTGGGGACAGGCAAGGAGGAGAATCTTTTGGGTTGGAGTGTGGCAATAGAAGTTATGACAGAATCAGGGAAGGGAATGCGAGATAATGAAGGTTGTCTTAAGCCAAGCATGGTGCTTATAATTTCAACATTTATGCATACAGTTCCAACAATTGAAAAGAGGTGACAGGAGGATTCCCATGACTTCCAGGCCAGCCAATGCTGGGCTACACTGTGTATTCAAGGCCAGTCTGGGCTATAGTAACACCCTGCTTTAAAGTCAAAACCCAACAGTGTCACCACCAACAACTTGTAAAACGGTTGTCTTGTTAATATAAATTCTTTGTCACGGGTTGAATATAAGATGTCCACCATAGGGACAAATGTTTGATCAGTTGATCCTTAGTTGCTTTGCACTGTTTTGGGCGTTTATGGAGCCTTTAGAAGATGAGAAATTGGTGGCAGAAGCAGGTAGCTGAACATTAGGCTTGTGGGATATCAATTCTCTGGTTCCAGCAGCCTGGACTCCCCACTGCAGTGTCAATTCTGCCAGGGCTTCCCTTCCATCATAGGCTATCACCTCTGGAATGGTGAGACAAATAAGCCATTGTCACTTAAACTTCTTTGAGCAGTATTTTGTCAGAAGAATAAGGATGGTAATTATTATAGTTTCAGAATAGCCCTCTTTCTGACACAGCTTCTTGACTAACATAGATTCACCATATAGCCCTAGATCTCCCCTACAAAAGAAAAGCTTTCCAGAGAGACTCCTATGTTTGCAACTTCAAAGAATAACCAGTGGAAAACATGCCAGCAGTGTACACTGAGGAGTATTTTCTAGTCTCTTACATCCAGATTTGGAAATGGTTTATCTCATGCCTAAACATTTATCAACTTTAATATATCAAGAAAATCTTAGCAATAACTTCTAAAGGTCTGAGTAGTCAGGAGCTCACTCATGTTTATGGGGAAAAAAACATTCAGGAAACATCATGGTGAAAGATAAATGTTGAGGGAGCCTTTGAAATTGACCCTGGGCCCGCTGGTAGAGGCACACTCGGGAAGCAGAGGCAGGCAGATCACTGTGTTCAAGGACAATCAGCTCTACAGAGTGACTTCCAGGACAGGCAAGGCTACACAGAGAAATGCTGTCTTAGTAAAAAAATGAATAAGCAAACAAAAAAGAACAAAAAACATAACAAAACAAAACAAACAGCAAAGAAAAAGGAAGAAAGGAGAGAGAGAGAGAGAGAGAGAGAGAGAGAGAGAGAGAGAGAGAGAGAGAGAGAGAGAGAGAGAGAGAATGGCATTAGAGGGAGGGTTTGAGGATAAAACCTATATACAACTCTGTGCATAAATATGATTTTTTTTGTGCAAACAGTTTGTTAGGCATTAGTAGAACATAATTACATCGTGTTTAAGACATAAGACTCACACCCAAATGTTCTTAGAACTCTTGTTTATATGGTTTTACTAAGTAGTTGAGGGTCCAGTTCTGCTTCTGCCTTTGGGGTATTCGTGTATTATTGCCACACTGGGTTGGAATGAAAGGAAGAAAGCTTGTCCAGACAGGTTAGTCAGGATTAGTTGTCTTGAGTGCTGACACGGAGGGTGAGGACAAGAAGCCTTCTTTGAGACAGTTTTCCTTGTTCGCAGATCTTTTTTATTTGGGGGGTGGTAATTAAAGCTATGTAAACCTCAAGGAATGAGTATGGGGTTTCAACATGAATGTATGTTGTTGGCTGAGGCTGAGATACTAGGAATGCTCATTTACATGAAGGGAAATGTTAGGTGCTTGCTACCCATGTTCTTATAGGGAGAGAGGAAGTTAAACCTGAAATTTGGCCATCAGGCTAAGTGACTACATCAAAGCCACAGGAGGTGAGTGAGTGTCCTAGAGCTACATGCCCAGGGCTATGCAGGCCCACAACAGGGAGGGAGCCATCCTTACTCCTGCTAATGTCAAGGTAAAATTTCAGGGTTTGAACCTATCTTGATCTTCTTCTTGCTCCAGGCTCATTCCCCTGATGGCCTTTGACCCACATCTCCCCCATTTTTATTTTACAAAGCGGGGGGTAGGGGGTGGGGGGTGGGGGGGAGAGGTGTCATCATAGACATTAGCTTCTATGTGAGGAATGGTTTGATACTGAAAGAGAACACAGTTGGCACTTATTTTTGCAATGCTAAAATCTACTGTTTTAGAAATTGGATGAGCCAGGGTGCCAGGAGGAATATGGCTCCAAAGGCCAGTATGGGGTCAGAGCGGGGTAGATGGCAATCTACCAGTGTTGGAGTACCATGGGGTAGAGGTGTTGAGTGCATAATGTGCCTGGAGATCTCTCCTGAGATCTTTGAGCATATGCATGTGTGGTTCCCCCAGCCCAGACTTACTGACATGGAAGCAACATTCTTCCCCAACACAATGTAACTCCCTCCCTGTTCATCAGTCATTAAGTCCAGGGCCCTCCAGTTTTAGAGAACAATCCATGCCAAGGAGGTGATCTGTCACTGGAGGGACTCAAGACTGTCTGTGGTGGAAGCCATGGCCTTGTCAAGCTTATCCTGGAAGTCACTGGTCAGATGGTATGTTTGGAGGAGGACTGCTCCAGGAATGCCCAGTAAGTCGGTGAGACCCAGTTCCAAGTGCATAGGGATGAAAAGCTCTCTTTTCTTTAGACCTCCCAGCTCTAAAGTTCTTTATGCTCATAGAGATAAACTTGGGTAACAATCATTATGGGGTTGCAGAAGCCTTTAAAAGGGGGTACCACTAGTGTTGTTGCATCAGAGAAGGTGGAAGATTAGCACATATTGGCTTGGTGACAGTGATGTTACAGGGACATGTAGGATGGGATCTTGAAGAGGGTCCTATAAGACAAAAGGGTAGGGGTAGACTGAAGAAACGAATTTTTTGTGACTTTGATGTGAATAAGTCTCCATGAGGTTCTTGGAGCAAGCTTCTAATGGGAGCAGCTGCCAGTAGTGGCCAGGAGAGGGAAAGACAGAAGAAGCACTAAGAGGGGCTGGGTTGGGTGGTTAGGGGGAGGAGGTCAGCTGTCTATTGGATGTACTGCGGCCAGGAGGAAGTGGCTTGGACCTCCTGAGCTTGGTTTTCCTGTTGAAGAAGGTTAATGTGGGTAAAGATGGAGTTGGAGGCAGGGGCAAGCTGGAGAGAGACATGTAGGTCGACTACAGGGTGTTTAGCATAATCATTAGGGTAGAGCTTACCCACAACTCCTGCTCACCATTGGTCTTCCCAGGGATCGCTGATGGGAAGGTGAAAATGAGTTTTCAGATGGTCGGGCATGCTGCCACCATGTCTGGTGGATTCAATTCTACATTCCCAGTGTTTGCAACCCCCCATCTATGGAGGACCCCTGGAGGCCATCACCTGTGTTGCAATAAGGAAAGCAGAGGAATGGGCCAGGGATAGTGGAGATGCAATCGGGGTGTAGAGGTAATTTCCATCCTAGTTCAGCATCCTTCAAGTGGGGAGTCCTGGATTCCGATGATTTTGTTGTGTTCGTCGTAGGTCTCTCTAGCAAAGAGACTCCAGTTGTGGGTATTGGGAGGGCACATGGCTTGGGCACCTGCCACCAGATCATGGATGTTCTTTCTGCAGATCTTGTTGTTCTGTCATCTCCTCCACCTCCTCCTTCCTTGATCTGTCAAGCGAGAAGCAGGCTGTCTTCTTGTTTGGTGAGATGATGAAATAGGCCCAGGCAGGTCCCATGGAAAGATACAAACTAAACATCTTGTATTTGTAAGGAGAGGCGTCTGGTCCCTTCTAAATCCTGTCTAAGGGATAGCACCATCAGACTAGGATGGGAGGGGTTAATCCTAGTGTGTGCTAGTGGAGGGAGATAGGAGAGTATTTGGCACTTTTGTAGATGTTAGAGTAGTCAGAGTCATCATTAATTGTACATTGGGGGCAGGCATTTGCCTTTTGTTTTGTAAGTAGGCCTTTTAAGGTATGATGTTTTCTTTCCATTATCTTTTGGCCCTGGGGTTTTTGCGTAATCCCTGGGTGGTGGGAAGTTTCTCATTGTGAGCAGAAGAGTTTGAATTGGGAGCTAGTAAAGGCAGGGTCATTGTCAGGTTTCATATGTTGGGGAATGGCCATGAGGGCAAAGGTGCAGACAATATGGTGAATTAGTCTTTTTGAGTTTCCTATTGTTTGGGCTGTAGGCCATACAAAACATATGTGCCAATGGTCACCAAAATATAGTTTTGTCTGCCAAATTAAGAAATGTAGGCAACACCAATTTTCCATAGGGTGTTTGAGACCTCAGGGGTGAGTGCCTATAATTTGTAAAGCTGGGGTAGTAATGAGGGATGCACAAGAGGATCATGTTTTTACTATCCTCTGAGGCAGAGCAAGAAGGATGTAGAGGAAGCAGTCGAGAAGCCCCTGTGTGTGTGTGTGTGTGTGTGTGTGTGTGTGTGTGTGTAATGAAATTGATCTGCTTGTGCAAGGGAGACTGTGTACATTCCTGTCCAGGGGGTCTGATCAGCAAGGGCATTTTCCTAAGATATTAGACTGAGCAAGGGACTGTGGGTTCTACTATGCTGCATGTAGAGGGAGTGGCTCTTTCCCATAAAAGGGTGGAAACTCGTGTGAGTAGAAGTGAAAGCAGATTGGTGTTTAATTTGACAAAGGATCTTGACAGCCAGTGGAGCAAATTAACAGCATACATGCTGTCTGGAAAAAAAAAAAAAGATTAAAGGGCCTCGTGACTTATTTTAGGACTAAATAGGTTGCATATGGTTCCTTATATGGCGGAGGGGTGGGGAGGATGATGGGGCAGTTCTTTGAATTGAGTAACAGGGGTTCTTCCCCAGGGGATTAGTATATATTTGTTGTGGCTCCTCTCTTTCTTCTGTCCATAAATATTGCGGGGTCCCCAGTGATGGGCTTTCTCTGTAAAGAGCCAAAAGAGGGCAGCCACCACACCAGATGGAGGGCAGAATTTTTCATTAGGGTAATGGTTATCAATTGGCCCTGGGACTCCTGTTAATCTAAGAGCAAAGCAGGCATGATTTCTGAGTAGCCATCGAATATTGGAGAGATCGAGAGGCTGGCCCAGACTGGTTCTTAGGTGGTGGTGGGATTACTGAAAACATAAAGCGTTCACAGTCTCAAAGGTGGCAGAATAAAGAGTAGAGATAAAGTTTGTATGTCGCAAAACCCGACTTAGCAGGAAAACCCAACCTAAGGAAGTGAGTCTGATAAGATCTAAGACCATTCAGCAAGTACAGTGTAAGGGGTGCCACGTGGTGAAACTGGAGGTGAGAGAAGAGTAGCTTAACCTTTCCATTTCTCCCATGCTTCAGTCAGCCACCCCCGAATGTATTCACCAAAGACATGCTAAAGTCACATGACTTGAAGGCATGTACATGCAGGCCTATGCTCTCCACAAGTTAGAGTAAAACAAAGGTCTAGGAATCTGAAAGGAGCATAGGAGAACTTGGCCAAGATGGTATGGTAGAGATGGTATGGTATGGTAGAGCTAAAGTTTTCATGTCTATACATAAGATTTTTCTCTTTCCATACATACACACACACATACACACACAAAAATGTACTCTAAAAGTGGACAGATAAGGCCTATAAAATAAAATTACTTTCTTATTGTTTCATTTGCATATATATATGGATAATTTTTAAAAAATGTATGCCTGCCATTTTTTATACATCTGGAAGAAAGGTAATGAGGAAAGGTCTGAGGACTGTAACCCATCTTCAGTGTGAGAGCACCATTTGGGTCTTGCTCAAGGTGAGGTAAAACCATCTCTATCCATGCTATCAATCAATAAGATGCGTGCAGCCTTTTCTCTGTGCCGACCTTGCTTTCAGAGACTACTCTGTAACCAATAGTTTATATTGCTATATGAACTAGGTGAAGTCCTGTTTTTATTTATGTGTTCAGGTATGTAGGGATGGAGCCAGAAAACAACTCTTGGTTCTTTCCCTCTATCGTATCCTGGGTATCCTGGGGATCGAACTCAAGTCAACCGGCTTGGAGACATACAAGCAGTCCAGGTTATACTGATTCATATTTATATTAACTTTCAATTCAGAGAACATTGTCTGCAGCAAAACTATACTAATAGGAATGTCAATAGTGATAGAGCATGTGTAGAGTTACTACCCTTTTATGTTGCAAAGCAACTCTTAGCAATCTAAGAGGTTATGGGTTGGACAGCCAAAGACTATCTGAAGGCACCGGGGTGTGGTGTGTACAGATAAGGAAAGTATATTGAACATGGCTGGATTAGACTAGAGTACATTTCCAGAAAGTTTATACACTGAAATACTAGACTTTCCGACGTCAGGATCTAATTCTATTCAGAAGGTCAAACATGTGACTCTTTTTCAGGGACCTTCCAATATCACCCATATTCTTAGGGAAAGATACAGATAGGCTTATGTGTACAGTGGGACAAAGAAAATAGCCATTTGGAAGCTAAGAAGTGAAACAGCAAGAAAAACTTATACCTAGTCTGATCTCTGCTCCGAGATTTTTATCCCCCAGAACAATGAAGAAATCCATTCCGTTTAGGAATCCTAGTCTGTGGTCATTTGTTATGCGAAATCTAGTATAGTAACCTAGTACCAAGGGAGGTGCTATTGATAGCTAGAGATATAAACAGGGACATGATTTGTCATATAGACTGTTACGGCTAGGACCACAGGACATCCATAAGCAAGCTTCCTAGCCGCTCATGTGATTTAACAAGCACGTGTACCTGTGTTGCTGGACACTTCTGTACCTCATCTATGAGTATTCTACCGCCTAACAGTATCATTGTGACATCATAGAATCTCTTCTTTTCGTGTTCCCTTATTGTATCCTTTAGGTGGTCATGAAATTATTTTAGATTATCACTGCATGTCAAGGAGGAAAATAATTCTGATACTCTTAAGGTAGATTTGAGACTTTGTCATTTTCAAAACTTCGAATTTACATTATGAACTGAGCTCTTCTTTCTTATAAATGTCTTAAAATATCTTTGGCAACATAGTAGGCTCTCAGTGTGCAGAAATAGATCTCAAGCCTTCCTAAACAAAGTAAAATGTATAGTTAAGACAGAAAACAGTTTCTTGGTCCACATGTGTGCACATAAAAGATAATATTGAATATTAGAAATATTGTTCTTTTCTCAATAGAAAAAGTAGATTTTGGATTTGCCCTTAGCTTATTTGATGCTCACAAAGTAGAGTACCAAAGACTGGTGCATTAACTATATGCCAGATTTATTGGCTTATAGTCCCAGTGTGTAACTAGTCTAGACTGCAGGGCTCAGCCTACATCTACCAAGGACCTTTGTGATGCACCATACCATGGTAGAAGGTGTGTTGTATGTGTGTGAAACATGTGTGCGCATGATGTGACAAAAAGGAGGGAATTTGTTCATTCATAGTACTTTTTAAATAATTCACTCATTAGTAATTAATTCACGATGGTAGAATTTTTATATCTTATTCACCTTTCCTGGGGCCCTAATTCTCAATACTGTCGCTATGGACCTTAAGTCAGTATGCCCTGAAAAAAAACTCAGATCATATCATGATTAAACACTTTATTTGTATTTCACATGACATATATCTTTTCACCAAATATCAATAATATAGAGTAATGCAGTAGGGTAGGAGTTCATATGCAGTATTCTGTGATTCTACAGTTTCATCTACCAGGTCTAACAAAGCCTCTAAATACAAGACAAAGGTCTAAATACGTGAGAAGCAAAGCTGACAGATACACAAGTTCTCAAAACGGGCTTTTGTACTGATTTATGTTAAGTCACAAATTTCTGTTCTCCAATTATTCCAATTACAATCTTTTAAAAAAGAAACACATATAAGTTAACCTACAAATAAGTTGTCTCAAAATTATATACTTGGACAATTGACAGTGTGCTAAAACCCATTGAATGAGTAAGAAATCTTCAGAAATGAGCTGGAAATTAAATCTCTGGGTGGGCTATTAAACTTTTCTTTTATCTACTAGGGAGGTGGAGACTTTAAAACTAAGACTAAAGAATGGAACTCTGGGGGTTATTGTACCAAATTCCTGAAGTTAAAGTTGAATATCTGGCAATAGATTTTTAAAAAACATTGTAATAGTTCTTTCACATTAATTTTTAACTTTTTAAAAGTAGTGGTCCTAAAGATCAAATGTATAGCCCTGTGCATCCATGCTTGCTACTACTGAGATGTATCACAAATCTCAGGTAACTTTTGAACTTTTTAATGGAAGAAAAAACATTGTAAAACTTTCTCTGTGAATGAGAAGTTACAGAGCTGAGGTCTCTAACTGTGGAAATGTAGCTCTGAAGTCCATTCTCATGCTCTCCTGGTCTGTGTTCTCATAAACAGTGTGTGCTCTGGAATTCTTGAAGTATCCTTAAAATTCCTTGCCTCCAATAATTTCACCATTAATGAAGTCAAAATTTATAATTTGTCAAACGAACATGACAATTACAAGGAAGGAATCACAAAAGAGGGTTGAAGACATCCAAAAAGAAGATTAAATGTGGTTATAAAGTAGAAAGAGTTTATTACAAGGCTTTTTTTCTGAGTTACTATGATTATATAAGACCTGGTATTTCTTGGATCCTTTACCAAGCCTGCTTTCCTTGCTGTGGATTACATTACACCCTAACTTGTATGTGCACTGTATTATTGTATTTGTAAGCCTGTGCTCATTAATCTACCCTTCCCTGGGTCACAGTCTTACTCTGTTCCTAGTTTAGCTGGTGCAATTGAAGATATATTTCCAGATTTCTTACTTACTGTGAGGCTTTTCCTACAATTCCGTTTACAGTAGACTATTCCACATACGGTAGTTAATCGTTTGTTTAATTTGGCAACGGGGATATTAGAATTATACATCATCTATGCAGTGATTCTTTCATAATGTTGTTTGCCTTATGCCTATTCATTTATATTCTCTTCAGTAAATAAACCTTAAATCCCCAGTCTAGAGGTGACTGTCACACATTCCAGTGCATGAAATAAACCCAGAATGTCAGTCCTGATGTATGTAACGAATAGATGAGAAAAGTACAGTCCAGAAGCGTTCTGCTTATTTGACTTTTTTTCTTCCAGCAGGTTCATGGCTTGTGAAATTCCTAGAAAGGCGTGGGTGACGTAGTAAGTAGCTGGAGTTCTGGGCCCGCCCAGGTTTTGGGACATTACAGGTACTGAAGGACGTTGCTTGTTTTGGAAACGTTGGACAAGAAGGTGATCTGGTGTACTGTCCCATGGCTCTAGCCTCGACTGGGAGGTCAGAATGTCAGAGTTTAGCAAGAGCCTCAAACCGGTGCACAGTAACCTGCAGGATGGGCGGTTCTGGCTGTCCAGCCCGCGCGACAGGCGGAGCTTAGACGGAGGGCGGGGCCCACCAGGGGGCGGGGCAGCAACACAGCCCCTCCCTCAGCCCCCGCGGCGGGTCACAATGTAGGGTTAGGACGGGTGGGGCGGGGCAGAGCGTGGGCGGGGCCGGAGGGCGGGGCGGGGGCGGTGACGGCAGCGAGGGAAGGGCTGGAGGCGGAGTCGCGGCGGCGGGAGGACAGCGCCATTCCGGGTGGCCGCTCCCTCCGTCCGCTTGCCGCCGGCCCGCAGTGGTTCCCCGGAGCGGTCAGGCGAAGCTGAGTGCGAACGCGTGACGCGGCCCGGCTTGATCGTGCTCTCCGACGCCTGCGCCCATGGGCCGGGCCGCCGCGGATCAGCGGCGCTGAGGAGCGGGACGCAGAAGACCTGAGGCGGCCGCGGTGGCGCTCTCCGGTAGCGTCTCGCCGCTTGCCCGCGGGGCCCGCGTTCGCCCGCCGCCATCGCCTTCGCGCCCGGCTGGCGGGGGCGCCGTCCTCCCGGGCCGTCCGCGTCGCTGCCCCGGGCCCGGTAGAGCGCGACAGGCGGGGCCGCCGTGGGGGCCATGACCGTGGAGCAGAATGTGCTGCAGCAGAGCGCGGCACAGAAGGTGAGGGAGGCGCGGGCTGGCCGCCGCTCCTCGACGGGCCGCGTGGCCTCCCGGCCGGCCGGGCCACCCCGGGAGCGTCGCGCTCGGTTCCGCGGGGCTGTGTGCGGAGCGGGATGTGCAGTAGTGAGAGGCTTCGCGTCCACTCCCTTCTGCGGATTGCTCTCCCAGAACCGACGGCGCCGCGTCCCCAGAGTGACCCCCGCATTCCTCCAGTACTCACTCTGCTGGGCTTTGTAATTAAACTTTCTTCTCCTTCGCTTCCTTTTTCAGTCCCCTTTCTTTTGCAAGAATGTCACTTGTCACCCCTTTTGGACAGTTTCTCTTTCGGAGGTCTTATTGTGCCAGGCCTGTTGTTCTGCAAAAAAATGGACCTCCCCAAAACGAATTACCTGTCTTCCAGGGCAGGTACATCGCATCGACCCAGGGTGGAATCTGTACAAGTAGAGGGTTTGGTTTCTTTTCTTTATTTTATTCTCTCTTGAATATAGAAACTATCTCGCTCGTAAGGAGACCTTTATGGCTGTTATTCAAATCTTTTGTCCCCTAAGTTTGACCTTGCTCTCTTGTTCGTTCATTCTTTACTCTAGAGTCAGTTACACACAGAGTTAGGGGGTTCATCACATATTGCTTCTAGAATAGCATCTTGATAATTTTAGGCTTTACTTGAAGAATGTTTAAAAGCTCCAGCATAACTTGCTCCATGTCCTGAAGAGTAGATGGTCATTACGTGCTTTGCCCTCCCCCCTCCATCCTTACTGGTGTGAAAAGCATTTTGAGCACAAGGGAAATGTTGGCTTAGTTGAATTCTAATTGTAGGAGCAATTAGGTTTACAGTGAACAACCCGAGCCTTGTTTGGCTCATCAGTGTGAGTAATGGATGCCACACCCTGCTGTAGTTTTGGCACCAGGTACTCGCTGTAAAGACTACCTGTGCTTGTCTTTAAAGTGAGGCTTGTTGTGCTAAAAAAATAGACCAATACCTTCAAACAACCTCTTTTTTTTTCTTTTTGTCATTTGAATAGTTTTAGAATTTTATGTTCTTTGAGATAACCAAAGATGTCAGAGAATGTTGGCAAGTAGGGACAGTGTGTTGTTATTTTAGACACTTTGGTTAAAGTTGGTTTTGGAGCCTATTTTAGTCTATGCTTCTTGCACACTGAGAAGATTATGGCAAACTTTAATGTATTTGTGGCAGAAGAATTCAAGACTGAATAACAACGAAGAAAACAGTTGGCCTTCCAATTCTGTATGTTGTTCCTAGAACACTATAATCTTTAGATTTTGCTGTCCAATGTGTGCTGTAGTTTTGGTTGGAAGGTCATGTGATCTTAGGCATGTTAAGCAATAGGCTCAGTAGCATTTTCTTTATACTCATTTTGCATTTTAAAACTTCTTTATCTCACAGTGGGAAATGTTGCTGTCTTTTTGCTTCTCTTAAACTTTAAGATTGCAAGGATTTTATAGGCTTTGTCTTTCATTTGGACTAAACCACTTCTTTGCATAGTCAGATAGCTAACCACCTTGATGGCTCAGAACTCTATACATAAGTCTGTAGAATCAAGAATCAAATTACTGAAAGTTATCTCTGTTTTCTAGTCCAATATTCCTGTTTAATGAGCCTCCTCTCCCCAAAGAGCATATTCTCTTAATTCAAAATATTAACGTTGTGATGCTGTTTTTAGCATGTGTTAAGTATGTAAGATCATTTCACTGATAATTGGTGAATGCTTTTAGAGCAACATCATATATTTTTGTACATCCACAATATTTACTTTTAATTAATGATGTTAGGGACTGAACCTAGGGCCTCATCGTGCTAGCCAAGAACTCTACCAACTGAACTACATTTGTAGTTTCTTAAATGTGTTCCTTTCCCTTGTTAATACATTGTTATTTTGTGACCAGTATTAGAACAGAGTCAAGCTGTATGGTTATAAATTCTTTTGAAACAATGTAACTCAAAGTTTTAAAATGATGCTAGAAACTAGGGCTAGTTCTTTGCCCTAAGAAGTAGGAAGTGAACTCTATGCTTAAGAAGAAACAAAAGTGAAACTAATTTCACTTAGATGCTTCAAAGACTGCCAGGGAGAGGAGGGGCTATGTGGAGCAGGCTGCTGTGTAGATAGAATTTCAGCAGTTTTCTTTTCTTGTTTTTCTCCTCTCTAAAAAGTGTGCAGATCTGTTGACAGATTTTAAGTAAACGACCATCATAGTTGTTGGGATGATTTCCTTTTTATTGTAAAGAGCTGTAAGATTAGTATTTTTTTTAAAGCAACAGTACACAAAACTTCGTGTTCCTTTTCTTTTTCTTTTTCTGAAAATCTAAGTAACTCGCAACAATGTAATTCGAAGGGGCTGTGTCTTCCCTTCCTGTAGTCTCTGCTTAATGCCTGAAGATTGCCAAACCAGGAGTTAGGAAATGTTGGAAACCTGCGGAGAGAGCAGATTTTGAGAGGTTTGAGATGTTACAGCAAAGGATTTGGCAGTGTGTGGAGTCCAGGTAAACTTGCAGTTATTGTTTTCTTGGCCTTCTATCTTCATCCCTTGTGCTTGCTATTTGCCTTACTGTAGGATGGTTATATCTTAGAAGAAACTAGATACACAAATTCACATTCCAAATCCCAGTTCATTAGGGAAGGATGGGTAACTTCCTCCCAGGAATCAAGGTGACTTAGAGTTGATTGACCCTTTCACCAGGAAAGCAGCTCCGTGAGTGAGTTACCTGTTCTGCTGCCGAAGAGGACTTAGAACTGTTCTTGTCCCATGGTAGGACTCAGTCAATACTTCATGTGAATGGTTGTTGGAAGGAAAGCGAGTAGAGTGACTACTTAGGTCCCTAAGTAAGAACTGACATTTGGTTCCTGAGAAACAATGAGAGCTTGACAAACATCCAGGAAAGTAAGCCGTAGAAGGAACGAGACAGGATGTGGATTAAGATCAAAACTGCGCTCTGTGACCTTGGGCAACTCATGAAATGTCTCTAAGTCTTCTTGGAAAACTTTACACTTTGTAGACACGAGAAACTTCTTCAGATCCGAGTGTTTAACGGATCTAAGCAGGCATTTGTTATTTTTTAAGTGTAGTATGAGGATATATAGAGGCATAAATATCCTCTTCAATTGAAAAGAGTCAAGACAACAGATTATTCAAAAAGTGCTATCATTGTTCCCTCTATGTATAAATACAAAAAAAAAAGTAGTCAGAAAAGAATCCTATTAATTTTGCCATAAGTATCCAGGTATGCCCATCACTGAGAAAGCTGGGGCAGAAAAGTTCTCATTTCAGGCCAGCTGACTATATAGCAAGTTAAACTGTAGTGGTCTTGAGAGGGGTAGGGGAGAGGGAGAAGGAGGAGGGAAAAAGAAAAAAGAGATATTTATAATTTGTTATAATGGTTACCAGTCAAATTTTCTAAACACACCTTGCCACAATTCAAAAGCAGTAAAGCAGTTCACTAAAAAACACTGCCTTGGGAGCTGAAGAGCTAGGACAGCCACTAAAATGTCCTTTGCCCAAACATGAGAACCTGTGTTCGGTCTCCAGCACCCATGTAAGAAGCAGACATAGCAACACTCCTTTGGAACCCGACACTGGGAAGAGAGAAAGATGGATCCCTTACCAGAATCTGTGAGCATCAATCAGTGAGAGTCTTCAAGTCTCTGGGAGAAAGGGATTAAGGAACACTTCCAGCACTGGCCACTAGCTTATTATTACATGAGCAAGTGTGCACATGATACCTGTGTTTCAATGCAGGCACACCTGTCCCAATAAGTATTTGAAGGTCAGAGGACAACTTTGTAGTCACCTCTCTCCTTTCACCTTTGCCAGGGGTTCTGGAAATGCAATCCAGGTCCCCTGGCTTGAAAGGCAAGTGCTCTTACCTGCTCAACTACCCAGCTGACCCACTGCCTGCTTGATCAGTTCCAACGGTCCCCAGGGCTCAGTGCAGATGAGATATGCTTTCAGCAGAAACTGGAGTTTGAATTCTTTTCCCAGGCTAGGATTCTGGTGTAGGGATATGTCTGTCATTCGATGTGGGACAGCAACAGTGAACTGTAGCTCACAGTCTGTCACTCAAAAGGGAATGAGCTGGACTTTACCAAGTGCTCTTTGCTATAGACTTTTGGATACAGATGTTAAGTTATGTGAGATATTCAGCACCGTATTGTAGAGTACCACTTAGTTGGGGGCGATTTTTTTTTTTTTTTTTTTTTTTTTTTTTTTTCTGATTGAAGGACAGATTTAAGTGTTTTCAGCATTGGTAAGCTATGACTTAGAGTTGGTTAGTTTGGGCAAATCTTGGTTTTCACCTGGAACCATAGACTTATTTTTATGTTTTGTTTTTGCTATTACAATGCTTTTGAGCTTCAAACATCTTCCATATTTCAGTTTGTTTCTGAATATTTCCATGGCTGTGACAATATGGAGACATTGGTATATTTCTGGTTCTTCCTAGTTTATATATATATATATATATATATATATATATATATATATATATATATTACAACAACATATATATCTCTAATATATATTACAAAAAATTCATATACATATATGTATATATAAATAAAATCAAATTTTGTCAGCAAGTCTTTAAGTAGGCAAGCATATCTGTATTTGTCTTGGACAAATACATAGGAACGGAAATGTTAAAATAAACTCTGAAATTGTGACCCAGACTGCCATACTTTCTTTCAGGGAAGTTCAGTTGGTTTATAATTTCCTCAAGACTTGCTCTTGCTACTGTTTTATGCTTTAGCCACTTTTAATGGAAATTCATATTGGTTTGTGTTTCTTTCTGACTAACAGTTTTGGGGCCTTCTTTTGGTGATTATGTCCTGAATAACTTTTAAATATTACTTTTAATATAGTACCCTGTTTTCCCTTGACACAGTTATTAGCAACAGCTGACTGTTTTTCCCAATTGAAATGTTAAAAATGTTAAAAATGTTGTTAAAGCTAAATAATAAGTATAAATGTGTTTGTAAAATGAAGTCGCACAACCCATTTTATTTCTTAAGAGAATTATCTGATAAAAAAGCATCAGTGCTGAAAATTAGGAACCATTTTCTTTGTCATGCCTCAAGTCAAACATTCAATTTATCTCTTTAATTATTGATAGTACATACTCTCTAGAAATCTTCATAATGCATATTTTATTACCAGTGTATAAAATATTTTCATAGTGGATATATTGCCCCATGTACACAGTATCAGGACCGGTCTAGGTTACATAGTGAGAGCCTCTTTTAAACTACCATTGTCAAAAACAAACAAAAGGCCACTTGATCTAATTTATAATTTAGTTGGTGAAGAAGTTTTGGAAACAATGAAGTTTGGAGGAAAATGGTAGGTACAGGATGAGTTTAGACAATTGACTCAAACTGTAACCCTGCCCCTTGCCCCACTGCATCTGTTGGTATTTTATTGTTGCTTTTCAGTGGAAAAGGATTGGAAACATGAAGGGCCTTAGGCATCAGGGAGGAGCTGCCTGCTGAATTGAGAGCTAAGTTCCCGCTGAAGCAGGAAAGATCTATACAGGAATATGTAGAGAAGGACCAGGGAAGACTGGATGCTCTGTTAACACCAATGGGGACCGCGATTGTGCAGAGGTGTATGTAAAACATAGTGCTTAATTTCATGACAGTGTGCATGCAGAATCGAATGCCTTAGATCCTTAAGGTAGTGTTGTAAAAACCAGTTTGGGCTGGAGCTCCAAGCTTTCTGTATCCTCCTCTGATGCTGGGTCTGGAGATTTCAGCTAAAAGTCCTGGCAAGTCTTTCCCTGAAGCCTTGAGGGGAAGGGGGAGGGGGTGGGGGTGCTGGAAGGGAGAGAGGGAGGGGGCTGGGGAGTGGGGAGGGGGAGGGGAAGGGGAAGGAGGTGGAGGCTCAGGGATGGGGGAAGGGCAACACTGTTTGAAATGTAAATAAATAGCATAACTAATAAAAATAAGAAAGTGGAACAGTGAGTTCTGAGAAAGAGGATGAAAAGTAAACTAGAAACAGCTTTAGAGATTGTGTCTTTGGAAGGAAGCTGCAGCTCAGCGTAGTTTGCCTAGAGTCAGCAGACATTGTGCACCAAGCAGATTCTCTAAACTAATGTGGCCGTTTCCCACCTAGTGGAGCATCAGCTAGAGGATAATGATAGCACTGCGGAACTAGAAGGGTGTGTCTGTGCCTTGGGTGGCTGGCATTAGAGGGACAACAGCAGTGAACCTGAGCTTCTAGAGAGCTGTCACTAGGCAGGTGAAAACAGGTCACCTGGTGGCCAACCTTAGCTTTGGACTGTCTGTGTCCTGAGACAGGGGCAGGACTCTGGGTCACACCAAAGCTCTCTTTGGTCACATAGTCCTGTCCTGTGTGTCGTGGCTCCAGGGTAGCTACTTAGATCTTACCATTAGCTTATGCTGGGCTTCCTTGGGGTTGACATTTGCAAACCTCATGATCTGCAGATCTGGAGGGAAAAGGTGTTGCATTCCAGGTGGAATGCTTTGTAGGTAGTGTGTCTTGTTGTACTCTTTCCTTGGCTGGAGAAGCAGGTAGAGGTCTGTAAGCTTATCCCACTTCTTTCTCTCTCCCTTTTCCTCCCTACTTCCTGTGAACTTTCTAGTCACCTATTTCTTTCTACATGTATCTTAATTTAATCTCTCTCTCTCTCTCTCTCTCTCTCTCTCTCTCTCTCTCTCTCTGTGTGTGTGTGTGTGTGTGTGTGTGTGTGTGTGTGTAGGCACACATGTCGTGTCATGAGGAGGCCAGAAGACAGTTTGCAGGAGTACTTGTCTCTTCCGGTCACTATTCTGCGAATAGAACTTAGGTTACCAGACTTAGGGACAAGCATCTGTACCTGCTGAGCCATCTCATTGTCCCATTTGTCAAATTCTTAACTCATTTATTTTCTATTTTTTTAACTTTGGGATTTAAGAATCCTTTGCCTATTTTCTGTATTTTCTTAGATATGACTGACCATTTAATTTTCTTACACATTTCTTTGAATTAAAAATATTTAAATTTTGATGTCCTATTTTATTTTATTTCCCTAAGATTAGTTCTTTTAACTACATTTACTTTTTCCAGTTCTCTACTTCCAAGTTTAGTTTTAGCTTTGATGTTTTGTTTTTTCTTTCTTTCTTTTCTTTTCTTTTCTTTGTTTCTCTTTTTTTGTTGTTGTTGTTTTTTGTTTTTTGTGTTTTTTTTTTTTTTTTTTTTGAAACAGGGTTTCTCTGTGTAGCCCTGGTTGTTCTGGAACTCACTTTGTAGACCAGGCTGGACTTGAAGATGTTTTCTATAACCAATTTGAAGTTGTTTGTATTTGTGCTCTGAGGTATATGAAGCTTCATATATGATTTAAATTTAGTAAAATATATGACTAATACATGGTACAAACACGGAATTTCAAGGTTCACTTCATGTGGATATGTGATTGTTCCAGCATCTTTGTGTGAAAGGATAACAGTTGATATTTGAGTTAAGGTTAATTGACCATCCATGAGGAGGTTTGCTCTTCTCACTTGCCT
>NC_034601.1:68979594-69017437 GCF_900095145.1 Mus pahari
TTTCTTTCTTTCTTTCTTTCTTTCTTTCTTTCTTATTCTGAGACAGGATCTCTCTACATAGGGATAGCTGTCCTGGAATTCACTATGTAGACCAGGTTGGCTGGCCAGGAACCCTCAAAGATCTGCCTGCCTCTGCCTCCCCAGTGGTGGGATTATAGACATGTGTGTCACCATGCCCTAGCACTGAGCCTTTTTCATTAGCATCCTGAGCCTTTTTTATTTTCTTTATAGTGAAAGTTCAAGGATTAAAGTTTCTAGGGGATTGTTGTTTTCCTCAATAAGAATAACTGAGGAAGAAAACAGCAAAAAAAAGGTTCTTAGCTCTTGGATAGGAATTTGATGAGCCTGTAAAGTGTGTGTGTGTGTGTGTGTGTGTGTGTTTCTGCTTCCTACTTTGTGGTTTCCATCTTAGAGACCTTTTGTATTTTACAGTTTAGGCCCATGGCTTCCAAGTCTGTATATTCAAAATGAACTTCATGCTGCATCTTCAGTTCAGTTCTGGGTTCCAGTTGGTTGCCTGCTTTGTGCATAAGTATACAATTACCAGTCAGTGTCAGGACTGCCTTCATTTCTTCCTCCTCTGTTTTATGCAGATGAGAAACTTGTAGTCTGTGGAGGTGTGGGCCCAAATGATAAGCTAACTGCTAAAGGAGGAGGAGACAGCACTCAGGGGTTGAAGTGGAGGGAGTGTTACAAATGCAGAGAGTGCTCCGTTGTTAGAGAGAAGAGCAAGGACAAAGAAACCTGAATTGATCTGATAGTATTTGTTTACTACAAATAGCTGGACTAGAATTGTGGCAGAATAACAAACAAATATTCTGTCTTTTCCCTTGCTTTCTGGCACAGAGTCCTGAAAACTCTTTGAATTGACTTTTTTTTTTTCTAACATTAGGAAGATGACTCATGGGGCTTGAAGAGTCTGGAGAGCTTCAGGATGGGTGTTGCCAGGGAAAAAACTATCCAGTGTCACTAGAGGGTTGGGACATTTGGTATATCACTGCAACCTCCAGGGAAGGGACAGGAGGATGCAGGCTGAGTTTAGTCACTAGTGGTCAATGCTTGCATTACCTGGTCCTTTATAAAGCTCAGCCTGTGTATACTTTGAATTGCCTAATACTACTGTAGGAGAGGGTTTAACATACATGGTTAGATTCCATCTTCTTAGACTGTGTTTCCCATAGGCATTTATTTGCTCAAGGTTAAATCTTCCCTTCCTAATTCTTTTGAGATTGATTTTCTCTCTCTCTCTCTCTCTCTCTCACACACACACACACACACACACACCCCAATATATTGTTATAATTAAAAAAAACTGTCAGGAACATTTTCTAGTTAAGGGCCAACCAGGACAAAAAAAAAAAAAAGAGGAGGACACAAAAATTATAATAAGGAAGGTTTTATATAATTCACCAAGAACAGATGTTTGATCAAGAGTTACTGAAGGAGGAGATAGGGCTCATTGAATGGACCTGTAATACCAGCTAGGCAGGGGGCGAGGCCAGGAGGAGGACACCTGCCTGAGCTACAGATTCATTTGAAGAGCAGCATGGGCAACTTAGTGAGACCCTGTTGCAACACTGAAAAGAGATGCTGCAGAGAAGATTCACTGGTTAAGAATATGGAGTGCTTTCAGGGGTGGCTTCAATTCACAGCACCTCAACTGCAGCTTATAACTTCTGTCCCAGGAGATCCAGCACCCTCTTCTGTAGACTGCAGATTGTTAGTGCAATTTACTGTTTTGCAGCTTTTCTCTTAACCCAGATAGCTCCCAAATAATTGAGATGACTGTTAGATTTATTTAGTAGTTTTAAGGCACAGCAACTGAGCAGTGTTAATCTATTTTATTTCTCCAGACTAATCTGGTTAGCTCCGAGCCAGAATACTTGAAATACTTGCATTTTAGTATTGATCTGGCTCTCTCTGCTCCAGGTGATTTTCCATGGTGTCTCCTGGACCTTTCCCCTCCTAGGGAATCCCCACTTCCTGTGTCTCTCTTCTCCTCCTCTGGCTGGAATAGTCCAGCCCTATTCTCTCCTCTGCTCAGTCACTGACTGACAAGCTTCTTTATTGATAAGTCAGGGAATAATTGGGAGCAAAGCAATGCTTACACAACATTGAGACGAGAGATTCTCAGAATAAGGATTGCAACTCGATGTTTCTTTTGGGGTGGCGTGGTGGGTATAGAAATCAGCATTTGGATAACACAAGGATAATCTTTACACAATACACAGTAACATTATGCCTGTACATAGTTAGCCATTATGTAATTAATAGAACAAAAAAATTGGATTTGCTTTAAGGAATTGTTTTGTGACAAACTGTGAGGAATTATGAGACACTTAACTTGAAAGTTCTGCTTTGAAAATTGTGTTGGTTAGTTTTGATTTCAACTTGACATAATCTATAATCACCTGGAAAGAGAGTCTCACTGAGGGTTGACCTGTTGGGTGTGTCTTTGGGGTGGGGATAATCTTTATTCCTTTGAGATGGATGAGAAAGACCCACATTATAGGTCACACCATTCCCTGTGTTTGGGCCTTGGACTGTGCACGAGGGGAGGAAGTGAGCCAAGTGCAAGCATATCTGTGCATCCATTTTCTCTCCTCCTTCTGACTGTGACCACTTGCCTGCTTCAAATGCCTGCTCTTTTGACTTGCCCACCATCATAGAAGATAACCTGGAATTGTGAGCTAAAATAAGCTCCTTTCTCCTTAAGTTGCTTTCGATGGGATAGTTTCTCACAGCAAGAGGAAGTAGAACTAGGGCAAGGGTGTTGATTAACAAATTCATTCTTCACTTTGTGTGTCCATGTGTGAAGCCTAGACAATTATTATTGAGCTATCTTCCTCTGTTTCTACTTAATTTCCTGAAGTGGGTCTCTTACTGCTTGCTCTTGGCTGGCTGGCTGGCCACCCCAGGGATTCTCCGACTCCTCCTCCCTGTCACTAGATCCAGGTCCCCGCGTCAGTCTTTGTGGCTGGGTACTTGACCACCAAGCTTGGGTCTTCATGCTTAGGTGGTAAGGTTTAGGCCTTGAACCATCTCCCAGTGTCCAAAGCATGTTTATTTTATTAGTATACGGGACTTTAATTTTGCACTAAAAATTAATTATGAAAATGTAATGCAGAAATTAGAGATACAAGCCAGGCAGTGGTGGCACATAGCTTTTAATCCCAGCCCTGGAGAGGCAGGCAGATCTCTGAGTTCAGGTCATCTTGGTCTACTGAGCAAGTTCTAGTACAGGCAGGGCTACAAAGAGTAACCTGTCTCACAAAACCAAAAACAAGAAAAACAAAACCAACCAACCAACCAAACAACCAACCAAAAAAACTAAACCAAGCAAACAAACAAAACAAAACAAGAAAACAACAACCAACCAAACACAGAAAGAAATTAGAAGTACATACATAACAGAAGAACTTTATTTGCATCAGAGTAAGCTAAATGCTTATTTTATTTAAACCACAGATGTGGAAGGTAAAATATATGACTTGATTCTCCAAATTTTGTTTACCTACATGTTTTCTAGAATGTAAGTACTCTAATTTAAAATCACAGTGTCTACTAAAAGACTTTGCCAGTTTGGTTTTTAGAACTGAATATGTATGATGTTCCCATAGAAACCATGTTTGTTCCTGTAGGCTTTGTATTTGGCCTCAAAATGTACTTAAATTCGGTAGGAGTTTTGGTTCTAGTGCTGTGTAATAACATTGATTGGGAAACTTGAGCTGACAGTTCCGACTTAGGATTATTTTATCTGCTGTCTAGTAGGGGTGGTGAGTTTCTGAAATGCTGTGGGGTATTGCAGATAGGACTGAAGAACTGCGTGACAGGTGCGGATAAGAATTCTTGGGTGAGAAGGATGGAAACTTACATTTATCTAGGACTAGCTGTGTTCCTTCTTGTTGGCATTGGTGATTTCCTATAGATCAACTCATCTCTTTTCTTGGTTTTTGTTTTATTTCTGCGTCCCACAACCGCTTCCCAGCGTACTGTCAGATTTCTGTGTGGAGGCATGGCTGAAGGGCTGCAGATCCCCCAAACCGAGGAAGGCTTCACCTGCCGGCTGCAGGAACCACAGCATTGCAGGAAGCACTGAGGATCACGGTGGAGGCCATTGCTTAAAGTGAATAAAAATGGCCGGAAGAATCACAGACAAAACTTGTTTAGGTCATAAATTACCCAAGCCTTGCTTGGTTTGCAAGACTTTGGGAAAAAACAAAGTAAAACAAGACAAACAAACAAAAAACTGCCTTGAAAATGGCCATATCAATGAGAAACTGATGTTTAGCTCTTTTAGAAGCAGCTGATAAACTTATATCATCAGGAGAGGCCAAATAAGTCAAGGATATTACTCTGAGCCTGCATTTTCTTTTTCACCTCAGGGATCTCTGCTTTTGAATGGGGTGATGTGTGAGTTGTTTTTGATTAAATAAGTGCTTCAAAAAGCTTGTATTCGCCCCAGTTTAGCACGTTAAGTGTGTTTGTTAGTGTTCAGTGTGATGATTCACGGAGTAAAACATGTGCATTCTGGGGGGAGCAGAACAAGATGGAGAAAGCTTTATTGCCAAGTTTCAGTGTTCTAGGATCTAAGAGTTGGAAAATTTGCTTACTATTTCATTAGTCCCTCTTCCCTTGGATGTGAATTCGTCTTTGCAAACCTGCTATATTAATCTTAGTTAATATTATTTAATTTAAATAAATATTATAAATTAAAGAAAATAAATTTAACCAATATTAATGTGTATTAATAATAGCTCTGCTATATTAACATTAATTAACATTGAGCCTCTTTGTTCTGGGCCCTGTACTAGGCACTAGGCGTACAGCAATGAGCAAAATAATCCTTCTCGTACGTGAACTCATTGTCTGGTGACTAACCTTTCTATATTAGAATTTATGTAAATCTGAAGAAAAAATTGTAACTTTCATAGATGACAAATGTACAAAAATGTTTGCATTAGAAAAGAGAACGGCGTTCTGTCGATTCCCAGTGACCGTCAGGGGAAAGGGAAAACAGAGTCTGGGGTAAGGTTGGAGGTACAGGTAGAGGCCTCAGAATCCCGTCTTTCCGAACTGTGAACAGTTTAAAGAGCGCTGAAAGCTGCAGAAAAGACGTGACACAAGTTCCTTGTAGAAGCCATAAAACATAAAACTCCTCAGAAAAGGAAATCAAGTTAGACTGACACATTATTAAAAAGTCTCAGGAAAGGAAGATTTTTGTTTTCCTCTGTGTTTCCTATGGGTCCAGTGAGAGAAAAGTTTGGCCTTAAGAAGGTTTGGCATTCAGAAAGTGGCATGCCGATGGCTGTGTCCTGATGGAGTCCAGGCCCCTCTGACTTAGCTTTCCTTTGGGTTCCTGCAATTTCACCTGAGTCCATGCTGCTCTTAGCTTTTAGAGTTCTGTCCTTCTCTTATCTCCTCCCTCGTCTCTCTTCCTCCCCTTCTTTCTCCTCCTCCTCCTCCTCCTCCCCCTCCTCCTCCTCCTCCTTATTCTTCAGGGACTAAACATGAGTCTTTATTGGCCAGGGGATAATTGAGGGGGGTGAGCTGGAGGAGTGGGTGGCAGCCATAGCAGACTGGTGTTGCATGGCTTTTAGGTGAGGGACAACTTGCCCAAGGAGTGGCCTGTCATCTCTGGCTTACTTTCCACCGGACTGTAGGTCTTGCCATTATATATGCCCACTGTGTTCCCTACCATTTCAGTGGACTCCTCGCCACCTGAGGGTTTCGATGGATAGCTTCCCCTCCTTGGCCTTTCTCAGGCTTGTGAGTGAGTGCTGTTTCCATCGACTGCCACATTCCTCTGGCTGAGGCTGTGCGACTGCATTGGCTGCTCCTAGGGCATGCCCAGCAGCTGGTCCAAGTCCATGCTGTAGTAGTAGATTTGTGAGTGGTTCATCTCTTCTGCTCCACTTTAGTCGTGGCCTGCTGCTGGAAAGAGGAAGCATTCCTTCCTCCCTTTCTTCTTTCTCTGAGACAGGTTCTTCCCTAATCCTTATGTAGCCCAGACTGAAGTCTGAAACCTGTACACACACCTGGGCAGACTTTCCTCATGTGGTGCCTTGTTCAGTCTCACAGAAGCATTTCCATTCCCTTCCGTTCTTTAAGCCACCTTTGACAGCTTTGAGTTATCATTGGAGGGTTCTGGTGAAATCTCCCTTACCCTCCCAGAGGCCATGTTATGCGTTCGACATCCTTTCAGTGAATTCTTACTTCCCATCAGAATCCCATGGTGGAAGTTTGCAGTTATCAGCAGATGCAGAATGCATTTGAAGAGGAGATACACTCACGCCCCTTCCCCTGAAGTGGTAGAGTTGAGGGGTCCTTATAGCAGAAGCTAGAAGCCTACCACTCAGTGGCTGGCCCGTACTCTGAGATTTGAGTCTTTATTCTTAGAAAATCTGAAGACTTTTTTTTTCTTTTCCTACTGGTCATTTTAAAGTTTGCTGGCCGCAGCCACCTTTGAGGGGACTGTGTGTGACCTGTGAGTTCCTTTTCTTTGTACTAACCTGAATTTTCTTTATTTTGGAAACTGGGTTGAAAGACGCAGTGTCTGACTAAAGTCACCCAACTGTTAGTGCAATCCTTTTCCTGCCTGTAGTCTGTATTGCTTTCTATTTTACAATCATTGAACATTTGAAGTGAGCATAACTGGAGATTAAGCAGAGTCTTCATTTTTCACATCACTGCTAATGAGTGAGGTGAGAAAAAATCGGAAAAAGACAGTAGCTATAGAACTTCCAAGACCCGTTTTTATTCCAGTCTCTGCATGTGCTAACCTCTTGAAGAGACTTCGGGGAGCTTCCATGAGAATAACTTCTTGGGGAAGAGAGCACACGCTAAGCTTATGAACTTGGAGGCATTTAGAAACCAATATTTTGTATAACAAGGGCACAGTGAACAATTTACCCACCCCCTCTGCCACCAGCCATTCCCACTTTTGCATTCTCAGCAGTTATACTGCCGTTAACTAAGGTGTCTTTAAGTTATCAGGGAGCTGACTGTGGCCACCCTGCTCTGCCTGTCTAGTGTGTGAGCAGTGAAGAGAGACTTTTCTAGTGTTAATTGTCCCTAGCCCTTGAGTACCCAAGGCCAGTATAGTCTACACTGGCAGACTATAAACCCTGAGAGCTAGGGCTTATTATTGAACTAGGTTTTAAAGCCAAAGGTTTGTTTTGTTTTGTTTTGTTTGTTTTTTTTTTTTTTAAATCCAGGTTGGAGGCTGCAGTTCTGGGTTAACCACGAGTGGCTCCAACATTTGACAGCTGCTGTAATCCTTCCTTTTCAGCTGCAGTGTGCTGAAGGAGCAGACATCAGAAGGCAGCGCTTGCCAGTGTGAGAACTCTGGGGTGGGCTGTGCATGATGGGTCTCCTCAGGCCCCGAATAGGCTCCCGTGACAGCCCTGGGACCTATGATGGTCTTGGGACCTTTGGATCTTGACTGCAGGTAGTGTTACAGTCCTCAGGCTCCCAGTGTTGGGATATCTTGGCTCCTAAGGCTTCCATCTCCTTGGAATCCCGCCAGTGAGCAGAGACTGCACTGCGGTTTGTCTTGGCCTCTTCTGCTCACTTAGTTTCTGTCCCTGGCTGCTCTCTGGAACTCTGTAGCCGACCTTCTGGTGCTGCCACCACATTGTGTTAACAGCTCAAAGAGAGCGACTGCTCCGAGAACTCCAGTCCTGTTAAGTGCTTTCAAGCCAAACCAGCTGGTAACACCAGAGAGGGTCTCACTCACAAAGGGAGCCGGGAAGCCCAGTTATTATCTGCTGGCCCTCTGTAGCAAGGTGTTTGCCCCACTCAGGATACTGTGCTCCTGCAAGTGCAAGTTGACATCTGTGTTAATCAAGCTGTCTGCTTATGATCCCTTCCTGGTTTGGATGAAAATGGCTCTGGGGTCAGTGCCTGAGTTAAGAGAAGGCTAGTTTTGCAAAGAGTGCTGCTTTCCGAGGCTAGTGAGGACTGGGGTGCTCGTACCTGGTCTGCAGCGATGGCTGTATTGGTCACACTGCAGCTGTTGTAGTGTTCTCAGAGTAATGGTAAACCGTCCAGAAAAGCTGGGCTGCTGTGATGTCATCTCTCTGGTTTCTAAGAGCCAAGGCTTCTTGGCTGACGGTTTTTGAGACTGTTAACCCGAAGGGGGCTCCTGCCTTTCTGGTCTCTTCTCTGTAGTTTTACTCATTCAAAGTGCCTCAAATGGATATTTACAGCACAGATGTAACTAAGTAAAGCTTAACACAGAACTACGAGTCCTACAAGCATATTCCAATCAATAGTTAGTAATATTTAACCAGTGTCTATTACCTTTTTCCTCTTGCTCCCGTATTCCATATAGGTAGAGTAACTCCACTTTTTTTCTGAAACATTAAGGAAATAGCCCAGCATTCCCTAGTCTACTGATGAAGTAAAGGATTTGTACTGAAATTGACTTGCTTCCTTATCCTTGAACTGCTATATTTTGCAGTTGTAGAAAAGAAGGATGTCATTGTGCAGTGGAAATAAAGGAGAGAGCTTGAAGGTCTGTGTGCATTTTGGGATCTTCGCTTATTGATTTTTGTGGCGTCCACAAACCACCAAATCTATTGAATTCTGTTTTGCTCTTTGGCCCAGCAGTGGGAACAAACAGCAGCCGCTATGTTCTGCTCTATTATAGCACCTAAGAAATCCATACAGAGGAGGCCACTGGGACTCAATAATGGGCTCCAGAAATAGGAAGTTGGAGCGAGTCCACCTTGAATCTGAACTTGCTAGAGAAGCAGAGGTCCCTATGCAGGATGCTTGTAGGGAGGAGGAGAGTTTATATCAAAGACAAATCTGGGAGGTGTGAAGTGTCTGACTTACCTGCCTTGCTGCTTCATCAAAACACAAGGCAGGAGCGGGAGAGGGGGTGTCTTTTGGCTCACAGCATTCAGAGGTTCAGTTCATCATGGCAGAGGAGGTCTGGTGACAAGGAGCTGGAGTTGATTGGTCACATGTGTCCACAGTCAGAAAGCAGAGACGACATTATGCCCAGCTTCCTGTCTCTTTCTTAGATTTAGTCTAGGACCCTAACCCATGCAGTGGTGCCCACTGCCCATTTAGGGGGAGTCTTTCCAATTCGATCAGTTTAATCTGGAAAATCTTTCCCAGGCATCCCAGATTTCGTTTCCATGGAGATTCTAAAGCCAGTCAGACTGACAGAAAAGATTAACTGTCACACGAAGGAAGGTCCAGGCCTTACCAGACAAATCAGGATCATAATCACAGCAGAAATATCAGCAATATGGACAGAGCTTCAGGAGATGGGAGCGCAGCTCATGGGCTAGTGACAAAGAGGACAGCTTTGCCGCCAGGTGACTTCTCCTGGAGTTTTCTCTGTGGCAGCCCCCACCCCAAAATTTCTTCTCTATTTCTTGTCGGTTTAACTAAGAAACGTCTGAAGCCTTTTTCTCACCTCCTTGCCTTTCCCAGAGTCCCCACCACCTTATCTCCTCTTTTGTTCACTCCCAGTCAAAATTTGTGAAAACATGAATCATGGTAGAACAGGGCTCTTTGGTGATGTATCAGACTGACTGCTCATAAAAAAAAAAGAAAAAGAAAACACTGAACATTTATGATATACAGCAAAAGTCTAAAGGCTCTGCATGATTTCTCTGCATTTCTTAATTAACCCTGTGTTGGCCAACTAGTACCATAAAAATCACCTTAGTATTCAGTTGCATACCAAGACGTTGCTATCATGATCACTGATTTACAGACAGGCTGAGTGACTCTTTTACACATCTGCCCCATTTGGCAGGGGGGGTGGGTGGCAGGTGGGCTTAAGTGGGCTCCCTGAGTCTTCTAGTGAGACACCTGTGGAACCATAAGGCACTTCCAACCCTCCGAATACATCCCATTTCTGCTTGTGTGTTGTCCTCTATTGTACCATTGATGAATGTCTATCTTCTTTGCCACCGGGAGCTATGTCTTTAGAGGAAGGAAGGAAGAAGTACCACCAATGTGTTTATGTATTGTTTGGGATGCACCCTTCCTAGCATCTTTGTATTTGATAGCTCTGCATTTGTTATTAAAATAAAAGGGTGTTTGCCTTGTTCATACTGCGTCTAGGTTGATTTGCATGAAATCATTTGAGGCACATTGTTCTTGGAATCAGTCTCTGCTGGGTTGTTGGTCTTTATATTGTTCCATGCATATTTGGTCATCTTGTTAACATTAATGTGTGACAGCTGCTTTCTTGGTTCACGGACATTTGGATTCTTTCCCTTACTACAGGATTGCGAAGAATAGCCATGAGCATTTCTACAAAATAACTAAATTTCCTTGGGGTGTTCAATAATTTTTCTGAGATGTGTGATTAAATAATTTGCCATTGAGAAAAATAATGAAAAGAAAACCTTGAGGTTGTAGGCGTTGTACATTGCAAATAGGCTTGTGGCATTTTCTTAGCATGTTATAGTGACTAAACTAAGTTTTACATTATAGAAAAAAGTCCTGTATGTTTTTTTTTTTAAATATATACTTAATTTCAAATCTTTGGTATTGATTCCACTGTCAGTTTTACTCCAGTTTTTCAAATACAAATCAATCGGAGAAGTTTAAAGAGAAATAAGATTTTTCTTATTACAACTTGTAGGTTGTCAGTTTGATGCTTTTATAAATTTTCTGTGTACTTCCTGGCCCTTTACATACTTTTCTTTTGTATCTTAACATTTTTGTACTATTAGGTGCTTCCATCTTGGTTACTTAATAAGATTTTTTATGGAAATGAAGTTCTTAGATGGCACGGGTGATCCACCGTTGCCTAGCAGTATCTGTTGTAATGATGGCACAGGTGATCCACCATTGACTAACAGTATCTGGTGTAATGATGGCATGGGTGATCCACAGTTGACTAGCAGTATCTGGTGTAATGATGACACGGGTGATCCACCATTGCCTAGCACTATCTGGTGTAATGATGGCACGGGTGATCTACCGTTGCCTAGCATTATCTGGTGTAATGCTTCTCTTTGCTGATTTTTCTCTCTTTGAAAGAATTGATACATCTCTGATTAAACTGTTATAGTGGATTTTGCCTACCAGAAAATTATTTTCTGAACTCCTCTGAATGGATGAGTGGCTTGACACTTTAATCTGCACAGACCTTAAGCAGAAGTATTTTTTTGTTTGTTTGGTTTTTGTTTTGTTTTTCGAGACAGGGTTTCTCTGTGTAGCCCTGGCTGCCCTGGAACTCACTCTGTAGACCAGGCTGGCCTCGAACTCAGAAATCTGCCTGCCTCTGCCTCCCGAGTGCTGGGATTAAAGGCACCACTGCCAGGCAAGCAGAAGAAGTCTTAAAGAAGCTTTTAAAGTCAGGCTGGGTTTTTTTTTTTAAATAACTTTTATGGGATATTAGATTTGGAGATATTAATGCAAAGAACTTCCATGACTTTTTTTTTTATTTTTATTTTATTTATTTATTTTTATTTTTTTTTTAACTGAAGCATCTGAGAATCACTTGTGGGTGTCATACACTTTGACCACTCTGTCACTTAAACATTTCAAGGGTATTTTCTAAGGAAAACGATGTTCCCCTACTATAATCCAATTCAGGAACATGACTAATACTTTGTCATCCACTGAGCAGCTCCTGTTGCTTCTCCAGTCACCTCCGCTGACACTCTGTGGGGCACCCAGCTAGCTTCTCTTGCTGCATTGTGGGGCAATACTTCTGGATTTCCCTTCTGGCAGAGACCCACTCTTGGTTTTTGGTGGTCTAGACATCTTAATGATGACAGAACAACTCACTTAATGATGACAGAACAACTCACTTGCTCTGGATTGCTTGCTTGAGGTCTTCAAGATTAAATTCAGGTTTTGTACTTGTGTCAAACCTGCACAACTATAGTTTGCAGTGTGCCAGCAGGTGCATACTGCCATTTTGCACTCACCTCTAATCCCAGGTGGATGTCTGGGAGTTCAAGGTCTGCCCTGGTATTCACAACTTCCAGGTCAGCCAAGGCTACATAGTAATGCCCTGTCTTAAAGAAGACAGCTGTACAGAAATGTGAGCGTCAAGGCAGGGTTTCCTGATGGGTGGCGTCTTTCCTTGTTCAAAAGAGTAGCATTTTTCTTTTGTCTTCAAAGGTTTACCTTTTCTCCTCTCTCCTTTCTTTTTCTCTTTTTCTAAAAAACAAACAAACAAACAAACAAACAAAAAACAGTTCATTGTTCCTGCTGTAATAATTCTGATTTCCTTTCTGCCCTCTAGCACCAGCAGACATTTTTGAATCAGCTGAGAGAAATTACTGGGATTAATGATACCCAGATACTCCAACAAGCTCTGAAGGTATGGCCTTAACTTATAGCTTACATCTGCAGCGTACTTTGCTCTCTCTTGTGTACTGTATTAGTTAAACCATATATTTGTAAAGATAGAGGAAAGCAATCTCTTATAAAGCGAGAGCCTTATTTTGTGTGTGGTAATTGTAAACAAGTAAGTCCTGTTATCTTGGAGTGATGTGTAGCCCCTCTATAGCCGATACTCTTCCTGCAGAATAGTAGGGTGTAATTTCAGTGTTCATGAATAATGTTATTCAACCATGATTTAGTATATGACTGCGGTTCAGTGTGTGGTTTAAAATACAATGTGAAGAAGGAACACAAATCAAAGAAGCAATAGGGTCTTTCTGAGACTGAGAAATAAATATTGCTTTCAGCTATCATGTTACTCATGATAACTTCATTTAGGTAAGCATGCCGTAAGGATATTCCACCTCAAATTTCAGTATCATGTGCACCAAAGCCAATGTGTCATTTGGTTGTATCCTAGATACACTCTCATTTCCTTCTGGAGCTGCTCGGATGAGTCAAATCCCATGGCTAGCTCACAGGGAGAAGGATCAAGCCAATGAAGTATATGCTTGAAATAGAACTGTATTTTGAGCTCATTTGTATGGAACATTTTTATCACCGTAGTCACATGCATAGACCTGGGCCTTTGTAACTCATCCATGAGAAAAAAAAAGTTAAAACGGTCCCTGATTCTGAGCTAGAGGGCTTTAATTTGAAGAGATAATTTACCCTTTTAAAGTTTTTGATGGTTATTGCAAATATCACCAATGATAGCAATAACCAGCATTTCAGTTCTTCACGTGGGTTTGTTCATTTAGTCTTATATTTCCAAGAGACAAATACTTCCATTTCCCCACTTTGAAGATGAGGAAACCCAAAATGTTAAGTAATCTACCCCAAATCACACACCTGCGTGTGGAGGAGCAGGGACAGAAGCTGCAGCAGCTGTCGGCCGGTGCCTGGATAAGGCTGTGCCTGCTGCTCTGGTGGGAGCTTTGCTTGGTCCTGTTTCACAGGACGACGCTGGCAGGTGTTTATGCAGAGCCGTGCATCTTGTCACCGGAGGAAGCACAGTGCAGTCCCTCGGTTCTTAGGAGCATGACTTTTAGACAGTCGCCAGTCTTTCTTTCATTCTGATAAATGTGTGACCAACCCATCCCAAGTCTATTTTCAGAAAATGCCTTTCCCCAGGAGATCACCGAGGATGAGGGTGTGGCCCATCACTTTGCTATTGTACATTTGGAGGAAATCCCCTCCCTGTTTTACATTTGAGAAATAGAGATCAATTAAGTCTTGTCCACATTCCTTTAGAGTAAGCAGTTTTGTTTTTTTTCTTCACAAACTTTCATTTCAAGTTTGGTGATAGAGTAAATAGGACACTTTAACCCTAACTGATGGCCTTGCTGATTTCTCAAGGGAATTAGTCACGAGTTGATTCTCCTACAAGATACCAAGGAGTCCCATGCGTTAGGAACCACAGCTACTAACTTCACTGTAACCTGAAAATTCTCTTAGCTACTCCCCTTATCCCTGCCCAAATACCTGACAAACGGAACTTTGGACAGCTGGAGAAGTGGCTCAGGCGGATGAGCAGAGCACTGGCTGCTCTTGCACAGAACTGCATTTTGGTTCCTAACACATCATTGGCTTTCTCCATCTCTACTGGGTCAGATCTCTTCTGGCCTTTACAGGCACTGACTCCTACACACACACACACACACACACACACACACACACACACACACACACACACACATCGCTTTCAGAAAGCCACAGAGAGGAGGAAGGATTCGTTTCGGCTCACAGTTTACGGCTCACAGTTTACGAGTGCTGTCTGGTGGTGGGGAGTCACAGTGGCAGTAGTGTGAGGGTGCCTGCTCACACCTCAGCAGACCTGAAAGCAGAGCTGTGCGATCCTGCCTGTCCACACTTCACTGTGTTCACACAGCCTGACTTCTGAGAAAGTCACACAGCCTCCATGTGATGGAGGCTAATGTTACCATTAGCTGGGTACCGGTTTTCCAACCCAGGAGCCTGTGAATTACACCTTAGATCCAAACCATAATAAGAATCTATGCTTAGTCACACAGGCTGAGTAGCCACCAGGTTGTAAAATCCCTGCTGTGTTTGGGTAGAAGCACTTAGCAGGTTTCTTGACACATAGTAAATACTTCCGGTGGCCTATCATAACCTTGCATCTCAGAAGAGTCACTTAGTCTCACAGTGTTTTTGCCTTCCCACCACCCTCTCCTCAACTCCCTGCTAGGATGAGTCTGGGACAGGAGTTGCTTCTTCATTCTTTTGGCTGTTGGTTATTTTGCTATCATCTTCATCCCGGAATTCTCTCTTATCCTTAATAGATTAGCAGTGATTGGTCAGGCTTTGCTTCTATAGTTTTCTTCTTAATGCATAGCCACTACAAGCTTTTTAACGTGAACATCATATGATGTCCAACGTGCTCTACTGCCTTTTTTTTTAAATTGTGAGATCTTTTACATTCTAGCTTCTGATACAGAGATGACTTGATTAATCTTTGCGTTCATTGTGCTGTCTGTTAGCTGCCTTGGGATAGTATTACATTTTACCTATCATTCGTCCTTTAGAGACTCTGAAGGCAAAACTGAGCAGCCCTCCTTTCCTTGCTTTTTCAAATTCTAAATGAACCTTTGCGTATTTTGGTTAGCTGTGCTTTTGATGAGCACTGACGTGTGTGTGTGTGTGTGTGTGTGTGCGCGCGTGTGTGTGTGTGTGTGCACACTCGAGTGCTTGTGCACGCGCATACACACACACACACACATACACACACACACACACACACACACACACACACACACACGGGCATAGTTGTCATCTTGATGGCAGTAACTATTTCTGCCTAGCAGTTCTCCCTGCCTCTCCATACTGTTTAGTTCTAGTACCTCTGCTGTCCTATGAATTCTTGGCATTTTGCTCCAGTTTGTTCCTAGCTGTGTGTCCAGTATCCGTGTGAGAAAAGCTGTATTTTAACGAGTCACTTTTCACTCTTATGGAACCCCTGGGGACAATCTAGATTACTCATTTGTTTCACTTTGGAAACTCATGTTTTGATTTTTCTAACTGGATAAGAAAGTAATAGAAAACTAAGAAAATAGACAGTTGATTTTAGAACTGTATTAGGAGTCTTAATAATGAATATCATAGTTTATGGATAATGAAATATTACCATTAAGTTAGAGCTGTATCAAAATAATTTCAAATCAAAAAGATTTTTGCCACAAAACATTATGGATAAAATTATGTACATTTTGTGTGATTATATATCATTATTGCAAATTCATTGCATGTTTCTTTCTTGATATTTGAAGGATAGTAATGGAAACTTGGAATTAGCAGTAGCCTTCCTCACTGCAAAGAATGCCAAGACCTCCCCACAGGAAGAGACAGCCTATTACCAGACAGCGCTTCCAGGCAACGACAGGTACATCAGTGTGGGAAGCCAGGCAGATGCAAGTAAGTTTTTCTTCTCAATGTTTTATAGACACAAATTAAACTGTTTGGTTGACAATGTATTAGCTTTACTCATTAAGGGAGGTGAAGCATAACTATGAAAATAAATGAATATAAATTTTTATTAGTGACAGTTTTTCTAGGCTAAAGACAAATAATTTTATTTATGTTATCTGTTGTTTTTTGAATATCTTATATAGTCTACATGCCTTTGAAATATGAAAGAACTGTGTGAATCATATTCATATGATAGAATTTTAGGAGAGCAGTCATTTGTGTTTTTCGGCTTTCAGTAGAAGCTGAGTATTGCTTTAAGAATATGTTTATATGTTTAGTATATTATAAAACTTTCCTCCCTTATTCCACATTGTAAATAAAGATTTGAAGAGAAGCTCATCATCATGTAATCAAGATCCTCCATTATCCAAAATGAAAGGCACAGTAAAATCTTGAGAGAGTTGTTCAGAGACACCATCCACTCTCATGTGCACTTTCAGTGAAGACACATGAAAGAGTCACCCTTTTCACTTGTACACTTAAGTCAAGGTACATGAGAGACTTTGCCCAAGACTCTAGCTTGGGCAGTATTGATCATGTGAATATTGTCATGTAGCTCTCGCAGTTTCCAGTGTATACTCATATTCCCGAAGCCTTGCTATTGTTCAATAACTGTGGTACCGGTGGTATTGTTAAAGTATGTGCTTGACCATGGTTTTACTATTAGGCTCCCCCAAGCACAAAGCTGGTGTATATAAAATGTCGGCATTTATTTTCATGTTCTAGGTTTGAGACATGAGATCACTAGCATGTTTGAGGAGCACGTCTGGTTTCATTCCGAGGCTGTCATAATTAGGAACGTAGCAGGAGAGCCCCGGAGCACTTCCTTTCCATGCAGCTACCAGGTGATAGGAGCCGTGCTGCTTACATGAGCGAGGTGCTCTTGCTTATGTCAAGTTCAGGACAGACTGAGGCTTTGTCCCAACTTCATCTCTGGTCTCTGCTTCTCCCCTTCACACTCTGACAGTAACAGCACCTGAGTTGAAGTTCACACCACCCACACCTGGTGGCACTTTCTTTCTCAGGGTGTGCGCTTGCTGTTCTTGCAGTCAGGACGAATCTTCAACCTTTCTCTCTCTCTCTATGTTATTTTTCATCTTAAGAGTTCAACAGCTACCTGGTCAAGAATGTTTTCCCTGCCCTCTTGCTTGGAGCAAGTATGTTTCCTGCATCCAAGGTGTGCTTCATTTGGAAATTACTTGGCTTGGATGAACAGTGGTACTACTAAATTTTGCATAGAAAAATCTCAAGACTAAGAGAAGGAATAAACTTGAGAAACTTATCAATGTTAGAAGAGACGGAGAGGAGTAAAGAAGACAGGGTTCTAAGGACAGGAGGACTGTGTGGTTGAGACTAATATCCAGTTCTATGGGGCCAAAATGAGCTAATTACTTAGTTTTTAAAAAAGAAAAAAAAAAATGGAAGAAGAGAGAAACATCTGGTTTTGACTGAAGCCAGTAGTTAGAGATGCAAACTGGCAGGTAGTCCAGTTTCGTGCTGTAATTGGGAGGTAAGATTTTTTTTAGAAGGACACTTGAGTACTCTTGCTGTTAATGATATGTTTATGAAACAGAGATCAATGGACAAAGGGGCAAAAGTAGAATTGCCATAAATAATGGAGGGCTTATTTGCTGTGCAAAAGGAGAAAGTACTGCTTAAGCCAAGCCGTGACACCTGGTCAAGACATTTGTCAAGGGCCAGTGCAAATGCTGTAGGACACCAGTGGTGACCTGCATAGGTTCCCTCAGAGAGAACGCAGCCCACTTTCAGAAGGCTGATGTCCCTTGATAAAAGCACCCACTCCATGCCCCACTATACATGTATAGCCCTAGAAAAATATTGTGTGACTTGGAGTAAAAGGTAGGCGACTGAGGTTTCTGCTTACACCTCAGATGGTTATCATTTTGAATGCCTTGCTTGCACTGTGGTTTCATTATAAAATGTACTGTGTTCAGCCGGAAGCCCACTGGGTAGTGTGGCCATTGCCTAGACTTGTGACCATTGAGACATAGACCTGTTGAAATTTAATGGTGTGCTTGCAAAATGACCCTAGTAGCAATATTTGTTTGTATTCTGTTTTGTAAACTTATTGGAAGCATGTTTTAGGCAATAGTCTTAATTCAGTGAACTTAGTGAGATTGTGAGCTAAGGAAAGGCATCTTACGTTGGACTGTGAAGCTATTGTTGAGAAATGAAGGGTCTTTGTGTGCGTGTGCCTGTGTGTGCCTTTGTGTGTGTGTGTGTGTGTGTGTGTGTCTTTGTCTATTTATGGAGTAGAAGCTTATGCATGGAAGGAAAGATGGAAGACTGGAAATTGTTCCCAATGAGAGCCCAAGTGCAGACTTCTCTGAGTAAGGAATTTCTCAGGCATCGATGTGGACCGAACTGCTTCACTCTTCAGCATGTTCACAATTTTTCTTCGCAGTAATTGGCATTTGAAACTCTCCCATAGTTTGTTTCAAATATGACAGTTTTATTTTCAGTAAATTATTATTTTCTTCCTTCTCCTTAGCCAAGACTTGAGTGTAAATGAAGTCATGTTCCCAGCCTACTGGTCTCAGTACTGGCACACATTTTTTTACTCTGTATTAAAGACTCCTATGTTCAATACATATGCTACTGCCTTGACATAAGTGCACGAATAACCACTTGCACCCTACTGCCCCCTTTAGAGAAGAAGAAACCGTGATGCTTTCTAGCTGGCCCACTTGGTGCTACTATTGAGTTTTTAGTTATGCATCTTTTGACAATCAAAGGCAATTCGAAGTTATGTTCCTTGATATGAAGAACATTTATATTTGGGCCCATTTCTGTTATATTGAAGAATTAATTTACCTTTTCAATTCTTTTAATAGTGGACCCATCTCCTTCCTAGTTTTACCTTTTAATTTTGAGTGAAAAAAATTACAGTTTCAAAGAAACTTGTACTCTGAACTTCAGAGTTACTGAACTGGGTGTCCTTTGGTAGCATTTGCTATTGTAATTTAAAACTGTGGTGTATTCTGGGAAAAGGCTCAAGTTATTTGCAATATAATTAGCAAAAACTCTAGACCATTTCATAACTTGTATAATCCTGACCCACGTTAGCATGCACAATGTCAAAGGAATGCCTCCAGCTTCTAGCTTACATTGGCAATGAAGTTCCATGAGATCATGGCAGTATCATCTACTGCTGCAGAGTATACTGCACAGGTATGGGGGTCTGAGTTTGAAATTCCCAAATCCACATACAAAGCTTGTGTAATTCCAAGGCCGTGGAAGGCAGAGAAAAGAGGATCTCTGGTCCTTGTTGGCTTCCAGCCTAGATCAGTTTAATGATAGACCCTATCTCAGGGACTAGCCTGGGATGGAATTGAGGAGTATACCTGACGTGTGCCTCTGACCCTCCCACATATACAACTAAATTAGACTAAACTACAGTGCACAGTATTGGCTATTGTAATTGTACTTAAGAGTCAAAAGAGTGGGCTGGAGAGATGGCTCAGCAGTTAAGAGCACTGACTACTCTCCCAGAAGTCATGAGTTCAAATCCCAGCAACCACATGGAGGATCACAACCATCTGTAATGGATCAGATGCCCTCTTCTAGTATGTCTGAAGATAGCCACAGTGTTCTTATATATAATAAATCTAAAAAAAAGAGAGAGAGAGAAAGTCAAAAGAGTAAATGTCATGGTTTTGGGTCTTGGCACATACTGTCTTAGCCATGACTTTTACAAAGGGTTTTGCCCATTTGAAATTTAATGCTAGCACTTTTATACCACAACTATTAAATTGTTTTAAACTTTTTCAAAACAGGACAAAAACAGTATATGTCCACCAGAGCAAGATGCACCACAGTTGAGCAATCAAAATATGGATCAAAAGATAAGAGGGATATGGGTAGGTAATCATTACGTAGAAAGTAATGTGGCTTTATTTACCTTTAGAGAAACTGACACAATACATTGACACAGGTTCTAATTAAGTACTAGACATTTCAAACACTTGACTTGCTCTAGGTGCCCTCCCTTTATACAAGCTGAGCCGTGTACTCCAGAACTCAGGTAACTGTCGGTTGCTTGGCCAAGGTTGCTTATTGCTTATGATGGTAGGGCAGGGCTCCCTTCTCACCTCTAAGGATACTTCCTTTTCCCATTCCTCACAGTTTTAAAAAAGCAACTTTAGGTAGGAAAACAAGAAATCAATTCAATGGAAGTTACAACTCTTGCATGAAACTATATTGGCTCTTCACCAACAGCCGAAGCTAGAGATAGATTAGGAGGGTCTGAAGATGTGTAGCTGATTACATCCACCAGGATGCTTAGAGCCGGTTAGGTATACTCTAATAGATGTGGACTGTGGAATGGCTTGGATAACTTTCTAAATTCATTGTATTCTTTTTCAAGGGCAGCTTCTGTTTTCTAGGCTGGGACAGTACTCAAGTGCTACTTCCATTTCTGCACTGAAAGTCTCCTTAGTTGTAGGGGAGAATGGCAGCTGTGGCTCTCATTGTTTTGTAGTTGTTGGCTAACAGGGAATATTAACTTCAGGCTTTGCACCATCCAAATTGAGAGACATGGAAAATTAGTGAATTTTTTTTAATTAATTGGTTTATTTACTTTACACCCTGGCTGCAGCCCCCTCTTCCTGATCCCCCTTTGCATAGCCCCTCCCCAAAGCTCCCTCTTGACTCCCCAAATCATTTCATTCTTTTCCTTTACAGATGCTACCATTATGAATTTAGTAACTGTTTTTAAAAGTTTGACATATGTGTGGAACAACTAAGGTTGTTTGGTATAGTTTTCAGGAGTCAATATTAAATTTAAATAGTTTAGAAGTTTAGAATATCTCAAAATATTGTAGGAAGTCCTGTTCACACAGTACAGTTTTAGAGACTGTGAGTTCAGCAGTCAGAATAGTATGGCTGTTATGTGAAGGCTAATAATACATTACAGCAGGGAAGAACTGGAGAGTGTATGTCTTTTTATATGAAAGTATTTTGTAAATGTATTGCTTTTTCTGTCCTCTTTGTAGAAAATGGGAACATATACTCATATCTTATTGTCACTACATATAGCCCACTTTTAAAATTCTGTTTCATATTTGGGTGTTAAATTTCATGTGTTTTTGGTACATACATACAGATTTTCAATACTTTTAGGGACCTTTGTAAGCCATTGAAAGATACAATGTCTGCTGATGGAAGATAGTGAGCAAGGCGAATGAGAGGTCTCAGATGGTGACAAAGAACAGAATTGCTGGGCCAGGATGGCTACGTGGATGTGGCTGTGATTGGGACCAGGAACTGCTATTTTAGGTTCTGTCCTCAGAAAAGGCTTCTTGGGTGAGGTGACATTTGAACAGAGACCTGAGGGAGGTGAGGAAGGGAGACCCAGGGCTGTGTGAGGAAAGTGAATGCCAGCCCATCCTGAGACAAGATTGGGTTTGACTCACGGGATGAACAGTGACAGCAGGCGCTGAAACTGGACTTGGGAAATTCTCTGACGTGTCATCTGTGCTCTTACGCACCTTCCCTTCTTAGAGGGCTCTCATCCTTGGGATTCCCCGAAAACAAGCTGTGCAGTGTACAGTTCTGGGTTTGCATTCCAACTTGTTGCTTCAACTTTCCTCAGATTCATTTCTCCTTCTTCCCTCTCAGTTCTGGGGATTAAACCCCAGACCTTAGCACATGTGAGGCAGCCTTCTAACACCCTTTGTATCACCCATGTCTCCTCAAGTTCCTGCTCAGGGTTTTCCTTCTCCACTGTCCACCTGGAGCCTGGGAGTCTTTATTGGTGACAAATATAAAATTCATTTATCAAACAAAATACAACATTCCCCTAGACTTAACTTCATGTCGAGAAAGAAATAATGAAAACATTCATTTCCCCTTTTCAAATTAAAATCTTTGCATTGTCATTCAACTAGATTTTGGGTTAAATGATATACTTATAAACAAACTTAATTTTTAAAATGTATTTTCATGATGAAGTGAATTATAAACCATGCAAGGACTGAAAGTGTGTGTAAAATCCGATAGGGACGCAGAAAAACATGTATGTATATATAATATATATATCAAATTCATGGTAATTTCTTAGAGTTCAAACATTTATGAATGTGAGGATCATGTACTATACTTCTGATTTATGAAATTATTTTAATTTAGACAATCTTACAAATATGTGTACCTGCTCAGAAGATGATGTAATCTACTGACGTGGTATTCAGCCAGCCTGTCTATTAAGTAGCTTTGTCCTCACAGTGACAGTACAGGGAAAGTTGGTGGCTAAAGAGTTTGCAATGTTTTTCTGGAATCTTACCATGGCACACATATCAGGGTATACTGTACTGGTATTTGGATGGATTTTTTTTTCCCCAAGGCTATTAATTTTAAACTTACTTCTGCCAATTACCAATTGTTTATAGCCAAATTAATTCTGAGCTCTTCTTTTCTAAAAATATGGAAAATGCTAGTTTTCATTCTACAACTGATAGCTGTAGCATTTAATATACTTGCTGTTCTACTAATTCCTGAAAAGGAAGTTCAGTGGAGGCTCAAGACTGGATTTCTCAGCTGGTCTTCATTATGTGCCAGAATTCAAAAGAAGTAGGCTTCAATGCCAGTGAAGGAGTAGGTGTGCTAGCAAGAGCAAGAGCCAGCAGGCAGAAGGAGCAGGCTTCCTTCTTCCATGTCTGTTATATAGGCTGCCAGCAGAAGGTGTGGCCCATGTTAAAGATGAGTCATCCCATCTCAAAGTGGATCTTCTCACTGCAAATGATTTAATTCAGAAAAGAAAAAAAAAAAAAATCCTCACAGGTGTCCCCAGACACTTTGGTTTGTTTTAGTTAATTCCAGATGTAGTAATGTTGATAACCAAAAATAGCCATCACAAAAGGAAAACAAACTATGCATGAATTATAGAAAAAATAAGTTATATTTTACTTACTAATTTCTGATTAACTAAAATGATACTTAAAAATCTAAATAATTTGGTATGTGGCTTGGTCACATACCAATAAAATTCTTTCATTGTGACCACAGTGTTGGAAAATCATGGGAGAATACAAGCAGCTTTATGGAGAGTAATGGGAACACCATGAAGAATATTGTAATTACAGTGGCTTTACAAATGAGAACTTTTCCTTTGCTGGAAGAAAATGTTTCGGTCAAGGCCTGATGGTATCTGAGCTCAGCTAACCCTTTCCATCATTAAAATGTCCTGTCCTGTCGCCTAGTACCAGGAGAGGCAGGCTCCAGTTCCCGTCTGGGTTACAGTTGTTCCTATTTGTCCACTCCTGGAGGATTAGAGATGCGGTGAGAGAGAAGGGTAACAGGAAGCACTGAGCGGGGTCCTGGGAGCTCAGGCAGTTTTCGCCTTTCATACCAGTGGAAGGAACAAGTGTCTTTTGTTTGCGATGCTGTCGGGGCAAGGCAGACAGTATACATGTGTGTAGACAAGAATGAGAAGGCAGGACACACTGGGTTGGGCCACAGTGTGGAGGACAAGAGCGTTGATCCAGGGCTGCTGCTTTGCTGCCATGCTCTGGTCTCATCACAGAGGTGACTGGCACAGAGGGCTTGTAGCAACATTTGCTGTCATTCATCAGGTGACTTTATCTTTTCTCAACTCAGTTGTAAAAGCCAGATTACAAAAGCTCCTATCCTATACAGCCAAAAGTATTGGAGGACATTTTTGTATTTAATAACAAGGCACACTTTTGATCTCAGGACTCCTATAAACTCATAAATTTATGGTGCACTTCCAAGTGCTTTTGTTGAAATAGACTATTTTCTCAGTTAAAATTTAAAATTCAGAGAAGCTTAGAAAATTAATTTTTACCCAAATAGCAACCTATTATGCTTACATAAACATTTTGTCTAAAGCATATTTCTGAAACAAATTAGTGGAAGGCCACGTGCTTTCCTCTGCTGAAAGTGTCTCGATGTATGGTGTTAGAGAAGAGACCTATGGGACCTGTGTTAGAGGAACTGCATTCTGCCTCGGTTCTTTATGTGAAGAAAGTCTGACTTTATACAGATGTTCATTTGGAAAATGGAAGAGGGTTTTGATTGATTATTCAAATAGTAATGGATATTTTGTTTGCTATCCCAAAACTCGGTGGTTCTTAACTTTTTGAAGGGTGAGTTGTGGTGTGAATCCACAGGCACACTGATGTCTGTGCTAATCATTAATTGCTTTCCCTCTGGTGCTGTTCTATATTAAAATCTACCACCACCATCCTACTTGAATGGATCTCTTACCCATACATGATTCTGTAAGATCGCATTGATAATTGCAGTTCCGTTTGCATTATGAGAGAATACTATGTACTATATGCTTTACCTATCTTTCCAGCTGTGATTAAATACGTTGTAGTACAACTTACTGTGTTTTATGAGGTTTCATTATATATGAGATCATTTAAAGAACCCTTTCTATAGCAACTATGTCTAATATTTTAAAAGTTCTTGTGTACTCCTCTTGGAGAAAAAGTGGTAGGTAACAATAAAAAGAGATTTTTGTAATTGTCAAAATGCAATGATAAAATTAAGGCAGCTTTTCCCATTTTTACCTCTTCTTTTTCTCGTGTAATATTTTAAACACACTTAAGGTTTAAGGAACATGAATATAAATTGTGTCCAAAACAGGAAAATAATTCTGATTACCCATTCTTTTTCTCATTAGAGTGACTCATTTTATTGCTTAAATTGTAATAATAGTATTCATCATCAGCGTCTTCTCTGTCAAGGAAATTGACCAGTACAAATTACAGAACTGCACTGAACATATTTTACTGAAGGTGATAAAAGGTGCAGGTTTTATTCATTGGATGTAGAAGTAGAACTTGTAATGTTCAAGTTCTCTTAAGAAATGGGGGAAATGTGTTCATTTGCATACGTCTGTGTAAGTAAAATTCTTGTTGTCAATGAAAGGAAGGATTTATGCCCTAACGTAATCACACGGTACTGATGTGTAAACAATGAAGTGGCAGCACCTTACATCTCCCTCTCCTACATCTCTCATTAGAGATAACGACTTTTGAGAGTCTAGCTTATTCTGACAGACTGGAACACACATGCACACACACATGCACACACACACTCCCCTATGCTGTTCTCAGTGTAATAAACACATAAGTCAGAAAGCACCAGTGTGAATGTTTTCTAGGTGCTTGTTCAGCTCTTTATTGATAAGCCACACTCCCAGCTGTCTTTCTGCTTATTTGCTTTTAATAAGAGATTGCATAATCAACAAATGCCAAGACTTTTCTAGATTTGACAGAAGAAACTATGACGTTACCGAGGGTAGTTAATGGTAGCTGTGTTTGGATTGTTAAAGTTATATGCATACTTACAAAGTTAGACAATTAACTTACTTCTGGCTGTTAGCCTGCCAAGGTTTATTAGGCATAAAATCTCTGTGATAGGAGTTCATTTTTATTTGTTTGACTTAATTTTGAGAGAGATAATTTTTCTTTCAGATGTAATTGATCTCACTGGCGATGACAAAGATGATCTTCAGCGAGCGATTGCTTTGAGTTTGGCGGAATCAAACAGGGCGTTCAGGGAGACTGGCATAACCGATGAAGAGCAGGCCATCAGTCGGTAAGAACAGTTTGTACAAAGCCTGAGTGTGTGAACACTTCTATATTCCAGAAAAAAAGATAAACTTTAACTTTAAGATCAATAAGATATACTTTATTCTGAATAAATCATTAACATGTGCCTGTATTCTTTCTATGCTTTATGTAATAAAACATCATTTGGTTCTGAAACTTTAATTTATTTTGCAATTGTGAAACACATAATTTTGTCACAAATTTATTTTTTATAATTTATTTTTGTTTCCTTCTGTAATTGGTTGAATCTACTTTCCAGTTCACTTTTAGGAATTTAGTTCAGGAGTTGAGGTTTTTGCTTTTTTGTTTTGCTTTTCTTTTTTTGTAATGAGCCAATGGACATATTTTGGATATATGGTATGTAATTATTTTGGGTAGTGATACTCTTTAATGCGTTTGTATGCACGTAAGCATGGTCATGTGTGTCTGTGTGTGGAGGCTAAAGGCCAGCTCTGAGTGTGTTCTCTTTGTGTTGAGACAGTCTCTCCCTGGGACCTTGGGTTCAGCAATGTGATGTGGGAGATACGTTATAAAATAAAACTTATCCTTGCCAAAAATTTAATGAAAAGTGCACATAAACTTTTGTTTATATTAGCATATGAATATAAAACTATCTAGAATTTTATATCCCAGATTAGTATCTATAATTCTGTGTCATGTGTTTTCTTGTTTTGGTTGTGAGCTTAGTTTTTGTCCTGAAAATTTCTGAATGTTTATTGGGTTCATATTTACATTGCCTACATGCAAATGCATATTACTAGGGTATGATTCTTCTTTCCACTTGGAATCCCTGCTACTTGTTTACATGTTTATTTCTTGAAAATTTTGAGACAGGGTCTTATTGTGTATCCAATGTTGACTTGAACTTCTACCTCTCCTTGTAAGTGTGTATATCTGAGTGACAGGATCTGTCTGTCTGTCTGTCTATCATCTATCTATGTATTGCAGAACTGAGGGTGAAAACCATGTCACTGAGCATGTCAATACCTCCTCTTACCAACGACGCTGCCCTTGCAGCCCATGTCAGAGTTTTCTAACTAAAACAATACAATCTTATTGAAGTTACAAACTGGTTGACTTTGGGGTAGTTCTAAGAAAGGGGTGAATAGACAATTTCATCAGAATGTGATTATAAAAACCTAGATGTCATGTCTTAGGTTAACAGCTCCAACCCTTGATGTAGTCAAGAGACAAACTTGCGACCTCCAGTCTGCCAGACTACTGTGGCATTCATTTCACAGGATACCGTGTAATGGGTTGGGAGACTATAAAATGATGGGCATATACTAGTAGCATACTGAAAGTATAAATGTGGTGTCGTAGTTGCTGAGCGCTGAGAGCATAATTGCTCCAGCTGTCTATAATCGCAGTTGCTGTAGTTTTAAGGACTGAAAGTACCGTAGGTTTGTTTATACTGTATCATCACACAAACATGCCTAGTGTTAGGCTGTAACACAGTGGTTACAAGGCCACTAGGCAAAGAAGTTTCATCTGCATTGTACTCTCTTAGAACCACAGTGGCATATGTAGACTAATCTTCACCACATGGTCATGCGTGCGTGTGTGTGTGTGTGCGTGTGCGTGTGTGTGTGTGTGCGCGCGCGCGTGCATGCGCGTGTGTGTGTGTGCGTGTGCGCGTGCGTGTGTGTGTGTGTGTGTGTGTGTGTGTGTGTGTGTGTGTGTGTGTGTTTAGGTAAGAATTGTGATTATATTGCTAGTCTGACTGAGACTTTATATTTGAATCTTCTTAGGAAATAATCTTTATTCACCTGATGTGTTGGTTATTGCCACTGTCATGTTCTTAGTCACTTCCAACGGCTACTTGAGCAATGTCACATATCACTTCATTGAACTTATTAGAGCTGTGTAACAAATTCATCGCATGGTGCTGCTTTGAGGGGTCTGTACTAGTGTAGATCTTTTTCAACACTGTGTTTTCATTTCTTAAGAGTTCTTGAAGCCAGCATAGCAGAAAATAAAGCGTGCTTGAAGAGAACACCTATAGAAGTTTGGAGGGATTCTCGAAACCCCTATGACAGAAAAAGACAAGAGAAAGCTCCAGTCGGTCTGAAGAACGTTGGCAACACCTGCTGGTTTAGCGCAGTTATTCAGGTAAGGGTCGAGTTCCCACTCTCAGTCAGGGGGCCTGAGAAGTAGCAGGGGTGAGGCGTGATGTTTTGTGTTACATTTCAAGTAGACACTCAGGCAGGGGTTTCATAGATGTGGCATAAAGTAGTTTGATTTCAGTATCACCTAGACCGTCTTGTACTTAAAATTCCCAGTGTACCTTTTGTTGTTGTTCTTTGTTTGTTTGTGTTTGTTGTTATTTCCTATTCTTTGTTTTAGACTGGTTCTTGTTATGTAGCCCAGACTAGCCTAGAACGTAAGACCTGTTCCTTCAGCTTTTGAGTGCTGGAGTTATAGGCATGAGATATCACACCTGGCTAAATAAAGCTGTCATTGTTTTTAAAGTTTTTATTTTTTTCTTTTAATTTAATTTTCAAACAAGATCTGTCTATTTAGCCCAGACTGCCTCAGTACTGAGGTTCCAGGTGCACAGCACAATTCCTGCCATGAAACTTCCAGGACGTAGAACATAAGTTATTTCCTTCCGGTTATATAAGATTAATTTCTCCTGGCTTCTTGCTGTTAGGAATTGGTGCAGTTTTATTGATTCCTGAAGAGGTAGAAAGAAGATAATTTTGTTGGTATTTCTCTGAAAGTATAGAGAATTATTATAACCAAGGTAGGAAATTAGAGTTAACTTTTTGTGACTCAGCTCAGACTTATTTATATATAAGGGAAGTAATCATATTTTTACATAACTACATGTTTACATAATTACAAATTGATCCTTAAAAGAGACATTTTGTTTGAAGCTGGTGTTGATGTGCAAATATATCACAGTACATATGTGAGAATGCTAAAAAGAATAAATATTGATAAGTCAAGATTAACACATTTTATTTTTACCTTAGAAAATTCTTGTGGTATGTCTTGTTAGCTTTCTCCAAAATTGGCGATGTTTGTAAATACACATACCCATTATCTTCTCAACAAGGAATAATTTCTTTGTAATATATTTAGTGTGATCTCTGATTTCTAACTTTTTATAGTAATGATGATTGCTGTAATCCTTTCATTCTCTGTTGGTATGGATAATTTAATTTCAAATTTAAGTGGATATTCTCTAAATATTTTGTTAAGTTTCATAAGAGAGTTAAAATGTTTTGGTTTGTTATTCCTAATAAGAACTTAAGAATCATTGGGCATATGTGCCATTTGGATTTTTTTTTCTCAAAAAGACTATTTTGTAGCTTTCTGAGTCTTTTTTTATGATTACTTCAGCTTGCATACAGTGTCAGAAGTATTCCACACCGTTCATTTTCTGCTAGCTTGTTGTCTGTCATTGCTAGGTGACTCCTCTGTGATTGTAATTTTTTTTTCCCTACAAAGTGTAGTATAGGTTTCAGGCCCCACCCCCTTTGCTTGTGGCACATGTGCAATTTAAGTAGATTTCCTTTAGTTTTCTGGACTTACGCCTTATTCTCATTATGCTATAATAGACACTGATAAAGAAAATGGCTCATCACTTGCTTTTCTAATGCATTTACAGTCTAAGAAATATCTGGATATCTATGCATATGTAGCAATTCTTTGACAGTAGGCTACATTCTGAATTTTTCATTCACGTGTGTCCAAAGCAATGGTTAACATTTACTTGATCCTCTGGAGGCCTGTAGACATTACAAGCTGTTTAGGATAGTCTTTATAGATGGCTTCTCTCCTCTTGTCTAGCAGTGGCATAGTTTAGAAGAACAGATGTAAAGCTGTGGTCTGAGTGTTCCTGAAAATGCTGGCCTGCCTGCCTTCTACACAGCACGCTACACACTAATGCTCAGGCCATTTTCATTGAGATGGTCAAGGGGAGGAAGTCCTCCAAGCAACATTTGTTAGTTAGATAAATGCTGTTCACTTCTGACAATATTCACAGGAAATTCCCAATTATTCCCATTTGAAGTAATAAATTAACAAGGAAACTCTATCTTTCCTGTTCTTTTCCTATTTCAGTTTAATTCGACAAAGAAACCATCCACCTACCCTAAATTTACTAGATGACCAAAGTTGTGTGTGTGTGTGTGTGTGTGTGTGTTTTGTGTGTGTGTTTTGTGTGTGTGTGTGTGTAAAGGGAACATACTGGAAAAAATGTGACTTACTTTTCCTTAATAGAAACTAGTAATTTTATTAGTTTTAATATTTTATTTGAGTCTAGTAGTGACTATATCCACGATAGAAAATTTAGCTACTAAAGAACATTTGATTTCTCTAGCAGAAGCCTAAACTCCCCATACAGATACTTTTCCACCTTTAGAAGGTTAGGTTGTCACAACCTAATAAAAGTGAATTTTAGGAAAAATATAAATTTTCACACTGGAAACCTGTGTAGGTAGCAAATGTCACTAGTTCACTTAAAGTCATATTTTTAACTGCATTTTCAATATTCACCATTATTTTAAGGGGCTTTTTATCTTGATGTTTAGTAATTTTAATCTTTAATTTTTCTTCTTCTGATATTGCTTAATTCTCAGGTGTGAGCTGAGATGTAACTACTTACTTATAAATGTAACTTCTCAGTTAAAATTGCCTCCAATAACATTCAAAGCTCTTATTGGAATTTATAAAGTCAGTGAGAATTCCTTCAAACTGACAGAAGTGCTGCTCCGCAGTTTCAGTTCCAAACGTCTCAGAGTTGGAGCTCACTCAGCTTGCAGAGTTCTGTGAGAAGATGAAGGTGAAGGTGTGCCCTCTGCAGATCAGCACACAGCAGCCGCTGCTTCTTGGGGAACAGGCCCTTTAACAGGCTAGGGAAAGGACCTGGCCGGCTACGGCTACAAGTCCTTCCTAAGTAAATGTTTATAAAATGGAGAGAACAGTTTCTTTTACACCCACTCCAAAGGAAGTTCAGAGCATAGCACTGCGGTTCTCGTTGTTCTTTGGCAGTGTCCTCTCAATTTCGCATGAGTGGTTCATACCTCCACCTTAAGCTTTTCTACAGGTCTTGCCTCAAGCATTCTGCTCTGTTTCTCAAGGCCGCCATCTTAGACAGAGCATGCTGTCATTGCAAATACCTCTAGTCTTGAACCGTCCCAGCGAGTTCCAGTCCTTCCACTGTGTTTGTGGAGGGTCCTGGATGCTCGCCCATTTCTCCTTTAGATGTTCCGCACAAAAGCTCTTCTTTCCCATATTCCCCTTCGCTGATTCTTTGCCTTCCTCTTGCTACTTCGCTCAAAACCTTGTTTGTTTAAACTCTGGCTTTAAACTTCTTCCTTTCTGCTTAGGTTCGGACCTGAGGCTCTTTTCCTTTCCTCTCTGATCCATGCTCCTCTTGTCACCCATTTAGTCCACAGTTGCATGGTGATCCACCTCATGTAAGACAAGGTGCCCTTTCTTCTTTGCCTTGTAGCATGCGTCATGTAGCCATGTGTATTCCGTGAGTCTTTATTAAATGTAGGAATAAACAAGATAGGCACAGTGCTGGGCTCCTGGGCTCCCTGTTTTTCAAATGGCCCACTCAGACGAATCATTAGAGTTTAGTAGATAGAGCCATCCTGGGTGGCATGCAAGATCCCTTTTTTAGAGGAACAAAAATAACAAGAATAGAAAATGAATTCTTTTATGTGCTCATAATATGTAATTAAAACATCTTTGCTGGAAGCTGGGGGTGGTGGCTCATGCCCTTAATTCTAGCACTGGGAGGCAGAGGCAGGCAGATCTGCTGAATCCAAGGCTACTCTGTCGTCTATAATTAGAGTTCCAGGACAGCTGGGGCTATACAGTACAAACTCTGTACTCTATATGCTCTATAAAGTAATCCAGTTTATACTTCCTAAAAGTTAATACAAAATCAAATCAAAACGGGACAGCCATAAAACAACAGAAACCACACGACAGTAACACAACTTGCCTGGGCATTGGTTGTACAGGGCTTTATCTCAGCACTCAGGAGGCAGAAACGTGTGCATCTCTGTGAATTCAAATGCAGCTTGTCTCAGACCAGCCAGGGCTATGCAGTACAAGCTTCCACAAAACAAAAACAACCAAGGAACAAAGAAAAGAGGAGGGAGGTTGCAAGTCATGACAGATCCACAGATCCAGTCACCTGTCCTATGGGTTGGTTCTGTTAGAAAGTGCTTTTGGCCATTCGTCCTTAGCTTTCCAGGGCTTCTATTTGCCTAGCTCCTGTTTTTTCTTTCATTTTGTTGTTGTGTTGTTTTGTTTTTGTTTATATGTTTTTTTTAGACAAGTGGTGAACCAGGTTTACCACAATTTATCTACTTAAGAAAATAATTTGTAATCATTGATTTGTGATGCTCCTTTTATGCTCTATACAGTAATCCAGTTTATACTTCCTGAAAGTTAATACATTGTTGCTGATTGTGTCAGTTTATATACTGTATCAAATGTAACTCAGAAAGAAGTACACTTACACTGTAAAAGTGTAACATACCTACATGGATATAAAGTATTCCTAAGGAGAATCTTGAGATGTCCAGATGAATTCCTATTTATTAAGTATGTGTTCCAGTATGTACTATTGTAATTTTTCATTTTGAACAAATGTTATGGTGATGGTGTGGATTACAAAGTACCTTTTAGTAAACACTCCTGTGGTTATTAACGGAACCTAGTTGTAGAGAAAGTCCACAACACTGGTTCAATTTCCAGCAGCTAAAGCTCCAACAAAACCCATGCCTGCAGCCTTTAATGAGTGTCTGTCCTATTAAGTACTTTTGCATTATTCTATTTTCACAGTTATGTATTGGTCTCCTAGGCTGTGTTTTCTTGGCTATCAAGAGAATATGTAACATTTTGTGTCTTTGTCATGGAGTATCTGATGAATAAGTTGATTTATCCTCAGTTTTTTAGGGACATAATCTGAAGTAGAACATGTTAAAAATCTCTCCACTGTGTTTTATTCAGTTTATTTTAAGAAAATTTCATGTTAATGGCATAGTAGCATAAACACCTTTCAGTAAATAAGACATTGTATGATTTTAAAAAGCTATTCTTGTATAATTTTGTATTTTGCACATAGGATAAATAAATGTTACTTAGCATCAGTAATATGTTGGAACTAAATGTAGTATAGTGGTTAGGGCACTTTACTTGTATGCAAAAGGCCTTGGGCTCAATTCCCTGAAATCCCCACCCAAAATTATTTTCTAAATGAGAATATTATTTTAGAATATATATAAAAATACTTTTCTCATGAAAAAAGACATTCTTGTGCTAATTGCAAGAGATGTTTATATAAGTAGTAGAATTGTCAAGAATGAGCCTTGATAACATTGATATTTGCAATTCCATTAATAGAATTTTTCTCTTAGCTATCTTAAATTGTTCTTTTTCAGTCATTATTCAATCTTTTGGAATTTAGAAGATTAGTTCTGAATTACAAGCCTCCATCAAATGCTCAAGATTTACCCCGAAACCAAAAGGTAAAATTATAAAATAATTTAAAAGCCAAGTGTTATGGTCCTTATGCTCTTTTCTAATAAGTATTTTGGAAGATCTTCTTTATTAAATCTGAAACTGTTCAAATTTTAATGTTATGCCATTTATCTCTATTAAATTAACTTCCTAACCCCTTTTCTATATCATAAATGTGAAGTTTCTTCTTCTGTGTGTCACTGTAGCATAGCAGTTCCATATGCTCAGGTGAGGACCCCCTTTCCCTATCAGGCTGTCAAATGAGAAGACATTCAGAGGTGACCTGCTTTAAGGTCTTTCCTTAATTGACTCCTCAGTACTCTCATCAGCATCAGCATTTCTTCTTAACTGATCATCCAGAACAATCCTTTAAACCTGGGCTGTGTGCTCTTTGCCAGGGCACACGTATCCCTCCTGAACTGGAAGGTAGTGTTGGGCAGCTGAGGCTGACTAAGAGCGCAGACTCCAGGCTCCGATTACTTGGGTTTTACCTATGGCCCTAAAGCAAGTCAGGCTTCTTCCTGGGAGCTCCTTCTCTGTAGTGTAGACAGTAACAACAATAGAGGTGCTCAGCGTTTAATCAAGAAACATACAAAGCACTTACAATTGTCAGCTATTTTTTAAAGAAAGTTTTAATTTTATAAGTTTTATAAATTTAATTTTAATAAAAATTGGACTGATTTGTATGCATACATTCCTACTTAATGAGTAAAAACTTTGTGTAGGGGGTTGATTTAGTTTGGTACAGGTATCAAGTTTGGTCCAGGAAGAGCGGTAAAGACACGGGCCATAGAGACCAAGGAGATGAAGTTTTAGGTTTCACTGATGTACTGAACTTTCTGTGACCCATTGTTACAGTGATAAATTATTTAGTTACATTTTCCTTTTAGTGTTTAAATTTTAAAACCATTTTTTTCTGCAAATACATGTAATATTTATAATGCACACCAGAAGAAAGAAAACCTGAAGTGAAGCCAACTTTTAAGCTGTAATTTCTGGGTCGAGTCAGGCTAAAGAATAGCGACTTTTTAAAGGGGAAGGAGAATGGTTTGTCAAGTCCATCCTACTAGAGAAATGAAGCAAAGCTCTTCAAGTGTTAACAGTTTTGAAGGGAAGTCTGCCTTCCGTATCACGTTAGTATTATCCATTCTCCCTTCTCAAGTCCCAGTAGAAGGCGTGCATAATTTAAATGCCCTTAGTTAGAATTACTTGCAAGTGTAGCTGTGTGTGTGTGTGTGTGTGTGTGTGTGTTGTTTACCTTTTATTTCTTTCATTTTACTGTGATATGGAACTCCAGTCTCTTTATTTTTTCACAGTTTGAATAAAACCAAGTACACTGGGTAACTTTATTGAAAAGCTAGTCATCCTCAGTGTTTCTATAGCAGAGCTTATTGTGAGGTCTTTTGGGCCACTCAGCACATGCTACGGGCGTGCGGCATGAGCACATGCTACAGGAGTGTGAAGGAGCCCATCCCAGAGAAGTTTATTTCTTGCAGTGGAAGGAGAGTTACAGTTTCCATGCTTTGAAACACGCTTATGCAGAAAACCAGTGACACAATTATGGTGATTTGTCAGTCATAGATTTATGTTAACTTAATTTGAGATGATGAAAGATACTTTTTGCTTTAAAGGCTTCCATATAGCATTAGCCATTTTCTTTAAATAGTGAATTTGCATTGACCACATGACATGTTGATATTACATTGAAGCTAAAGACCAATTTGTTAAAATACAGAATATACCTGGGATTGGTTTAATCTTATTATAGAAATGTCATTTGCATGCACTGGTAAAATGATCTTTTTAAGAAAATATAGCTTCGCACAAACTTTGTGTACATTTTAAATAAGAGACAGGATTCATTAAGAGTCAGTTCATATTTTAGATAAAGGTTAGTATAGAATTGTATAGTGTTACTTTAGCTGTGGGTAAGTTTCCAGTATAGAATACTTGGTAAAACTGATGGATCATCGTCCCACATAGAGAAAGTCTTTGAGCTGACAATATTCCAAGGCCCCCAAAATTTTTATAATAGAATGAAGTGTGTGTCTTCACAAGAATTTTCATATTATTTTAAGCAGCAGCTAAACAGCAGCTTGGATAAAATTGTATTTAAACTACAGTGCAATACTACAGGCTTGTGCTATAGCTCACACACAATAGAAGCCTGTTTACAAAAGTAAATAAAAATAGTGTTGAAATTTTTATGTGTGCTTGGTTTTTCATAATTTAGTCAATAGAGCAGTTGCTCTGTTTTATTGTGCGATGTGATGCCTTTTGATAGATTTTTCTAGCTGCAGTTATGGGCTGAGACAAATGTTTCATAATATTTTACTTTCCAAATAATCTTGGCAGAATGTCTTTTGATTAATAAAATGTTGCTTATATCCATATACTTTATAAGAGTTGCCTTCATTTGTCATAAGTGGAATGATAATGGAGAAATAGATGTCAAAAAAGAGGGTATTTTGGGAAATTATTGGGTAGATTAAATTTTATAGTAATTATACTTTTAAAAGTTAACTTATATAGTGCAGTTGAAAGAGTTAAAAGTAACACAGGAAACTGGATTAAATTTTCATGTACATGTTTTGCCTTTTATTAGTGCTGATGGAACATATTATATTTAAGTAAGTGTTATTTGCAGTTCTTTATAGGTCAGAAATTGTATTTCAGAATTAGTGATTAGCGTTATGTGAGATGCTTCAGTGGTGTATACAGTTTGGAGATTAAGTAAATCTTTGAATTTCTACTAGTTTCTCATGACTCTCCTTGTGCACTGAGAGAACAATGGTTTCTATGTAGGTTTTATTACTCTGAATGTCAGTTATATAAAATTGTCTATGTTGATATTGTTAAAGAAATACCAATTATGCAAACTAAAAACCTTCCCATATTTAATAGTATTTTAATATTTATCCTAAAGTTGCTGTTGCAAAGATTATTATTATGAGAACTGAATTTCTGCCCTGAAGCATTAATAAAATCATTTCAAGAATGGTTTCTTTTTTTTGTTTTGCTTTAAAATAAATACTGACTAAAAGCTTTTTGTCCCAGAAGGTTTGATATAATCAACCAGTTAGAGTTGAGTACCTGATTTGTGCGGGGGGGGGGGGGGAGAAAAGAAAAGATATATTGAAATCATTGAGAAGTGTGTAATCATAATAAGAATAAAATTAAGATTTCAAGTTCTGGTTTGATCTGTCTAATGCTTTTGCTAGCATACTTACTAAACATTTAAATTGAAAAAAATTGCAGTAATTAAAAGAAGTTTGCACTAAATCTTAAAATTTCCAAAATAAATCTATAAAATAATTTTATTAATAAATCTAAAGTAGTATATATAAATGGGTATTAGTGTTTATTAGGACATTAAGTAAGGACTAGACAGCCTTAACATTAGGTCAGCAATCAGGATCACTGTATGACAAGTGGCAGTTGGTCATCCTTATTTAGAGCACTAGTTGCAGGCCATGTGTTTGGAGGCTCTGCTGCCCTGTCGGGTCTGGAGAGCTCCAGCATGAGCAGGGTCCTTTGTTTCAGTGGGATTCCTGGAGCCCAGCACTCTGGGCTCAGACAGGACTCAGAAGGTGCCTGGTGTGCTGAGCTCTCTGAACACTGACTCTTCTTGTTCCCTTGTCAGAAGCAGCTGCACCCTGATGAATGGGAGATGCTAAAGAGCAGACCTAAAGGAGGTGGATATTCTTGGTTGCATAGTGACATAATTTGCTATGAATATGTGGCATTTATGCAGAAATTGTGAGGCTAGCTTGAGATCCTCTGTCACAGCTCTTTGAGGTTTGTCTTTGAGTCTCGTTGCTGACAGTCTTTTTTAATGAGATAGCCCTTTTGCTTTCCTGTTCCTGTTGACATTTCTGTTGGTGAGTGAAGAGTGTGCTGATTTTATTGGGTTGCTTTTTTTCTTCTCTCTGCAGGAGCATCGGAATTTGCCTTTTATGCGGGAGCTGAGGTATCTGTTTGCACTTCTTGTTGGTACCAAGAGGAAATATGTTGATCCATCCAGGGCAGTTGAGATCCTGAAGGATGCCTTCAAATCAAATGACTCACAGCAGGTAGCTTCCTGGCTCTTAACTTCCTGGTTTCGCTTAACCTTAGAACTCTTCATCCTCTTTTCCCAGGGAGTCTGTTGAGTTAGGATGGCATTACTAAACTTTAACTTGAAGCCATTGAATCATTATTTTATTATTTGGAAAAAAAAATTAAATTAAGCAAAGAGTGAACAATTGGAGGTAATAAGACAAGTGCATGGGAGCCGGGTGGTGGTGGTGCACGCCTTTAAACCTAGCACCTAGGAAGCAGAGGCAGGCAGATTTCTGAGTTCGAGGCCAGCCTGGTCCAGAGTGAGTTCCAGAACAGCCAGGGCTATACAGAGAAACTTTGTCTCGAAAAACCAATAAATAAATAAATAAATAAATAAATAAATAAATAAATACATACATACATACATGGGTAATTTGTAGAATGATGGGAGTTGATGAGGAAAACCAATGAGCAAAATTAAGAATATCCATATAATTAAAAATTAGTTAACATTTTATGTGACGGGGGTTTGTGTTGCACGTATTCTGTGTTCCTGGAGGCTAGAGGTGCATTGGCTCTCCTGTATCGTTCTAGATGGTTAGAGCCACTGTGTAAGTGTTGGGAACTGAATCTGGGTCCTCTCCAAGAGTAGTCAGTACTCAGCTTCTGAGTCATCTCTCCAGTTCCATAAGTAGCAAGTTAAACAGACCTGTAATAATCTAGGTGTAATAATCCAGGTGTAATAATCTAGGTGTAATAATCCAGGTGTAATAATCTAGGTGTAATAATCTAGGTGTAATAATCTAGGTGTAATAATCTAGGTGTAATAATCTAGGTGTAATAATCTA
>NC_034601.1:69017447-69028763 GCF_900095145.1 Mus pahari
AGGTGTAATAATCTAGGTGTAATAATCTAGGTGTAATAATCTAGGTGTAATAATCTAGGTGTAATAATCTAGGTGTAATAATCTAAAATTATATATGATTTTCTTGACCCTGATTTAGCTAACAGAAAGTAGTTTTCTTTAATTACCTATAAAAGATTTTTCTTTGAAAATACTGCTTTAGTTATTTTTCTTGCTTTTAATGTTAATATCATAGTCCATTTTTATTAACATTTGGTATAAATAATGTTTAAGATTATTTCTTCTGAAAAACAATCAGTATCAGTATCTATAAACTCGCATTGCTAATTGAAGAGTCTGAGAGACCAAGAACACAAGTAGGAGCACACATCGTTGTAGAAAATAATATATATTGAAAAAGATGATCGCACTCAAGTGCTCCAATAGGTACCACGTTCCGGAGCTCTGCCTGGGAGTAGTGAGGCTCCGCCCTACCTGGGGTTACTGAGGCCCCGCCCTGCGTGGGGGGTAGTGAGGCCCCGCCCTGTAGGGGGGGTAATGAGGCTCCGCCCTGCCTGGGGAGAGAGAGCTTTGTTAACTTGGGTTCATGAAATGGAGGTTTAGAGCAGGATTCATGAAAAATGTGTTTATTACCGTTTTCTTTTTTGTTTTGAAATTTCTACCTTATATATAAAATATGTGCAGACACAGAGCATTTTCAATTGTGGTGTTTCCTCTTTAAAAATTTCCCCAAACAACCAAGTGCTCTTTGTGTTTTCCAAACACTTTGGTAGGAACAAACTTATTTCTTCTTACTACGGCAATACTAACACAAGCTAAAATAATTAGAATAGTATTCCCCGATTCCCAAACAGCCAGTGTTAGAACACTACTTCTGCTTCCGGATATCTTGCCTTCATTTACCCATTTCTAACTTATTTCTCTTCTCTAGCTTTCTCATTGTGAATGGATGGCAGTCCTTTCTATGACTGCTCTGTGTACAAATTAATTTTGCACAAGTTCACTTCTGTTCTCTGCCAGGTTTTCTTCTGTATGCTTTTGGAATTTACTTTTTTCCTGCTTTCTACAGAAGCCACCCATCTTTTTGTATTTTACCACTTAAAGGTGGAGCAGAGGTGGGGCTCTTTCCAGATAGTGAAAGTCCTCAAGAAGATGGCTTGGGCTTTGCTGCTCTCTGCTTGTAAATGCTATAGTGTGTGTGAATGCCTTTCCTTTGGGTGTATATTTCCTAAGACAGAACCTTGTGATTATAATACTTTTTCTAAAAAGTCTTTGTGTTCTGGGATTATGGAAATGCATTGCATCTTATGAGACAGTCACATGAGCCTTTCCTGAGTAGTGACTACCTGGAAGTGTTCCTTTACAGCATCCGGGATCTTTGCGAGTAGGATCAAGTACCAATCAACCTTTTTTTCTTTCTTTCTTTCCACAGCAAGACGTGAGTGAGTTTACACACAAGTTATTGGATTGGTTGGAAGATGCCTTCCAAATGAAAGCTGAAGAGGAAACGTAAGTCACTGATATTTCAAGATGGTGACATGAGTAAGCGACAGGCATTTTGTTCTCTTGCTACAGTACAAATGTGCAACCGAGAGAGACTTATGGGAGTCCCGGTATTATCTGTATTATTAAAAGGCTGTTTAGAAGCTACAGTAACAAGTTTCAGGTAGCTGTCAGTTTTTACTGTCAGGTTTGATGTAAGATTTAAAACTCAATTCCCGAAAGTACTAATCTTGCAGTCTTGTGTTTTTCCTGCATTCGGGATTTCTTGAGGGAGAAGGGGTTAGTTGGGCATAAATTTAAGAATACTTTCCTTCATATCAAGTCCTTTCTGTGACCCCGAGGAGTCCACCTCCACAATCCTGTTGCTCATTCTTCATCTAAGCACAGAGCCTTGGCTGTTGTGTGTGTGTGTGTGTGGGGGGGGGGGGTTGGGGGGCTGGGACCGGGCAACTGGGATGTTGGTTCTCAGGTGCCATTCACTTTCGAAAAGGAAGATTTCTCATCGGCTTGGAGTTTGCTGAGCCTCCTGAGGCCACACTTCTGATCTTTTATGTGTTTTTCCATGATTTTTTTATTTTAAGATTTGTTATGCTTATTTAGTGTGTATGAGTGCTTTGCCCACGTGTATGTATGCGGAGCACATACATCTGCATTGCCTGTGGAGGCCAGAAGGAGTTATCAGTTTCCCTGGAGTTAGAGTCTGAGGTGGGGTTTAGTAACCGTGTGCACTCTAGGAACTAAAGCTAGGTTCTCTGTAAGGGCAGCAAGCTCCAGCTCCATCTTTGTGTATTTTCTTACACAACCACTTAGACTGCTACTAAAAGGCTCTCTCATAACTTCCTTCTATTAATTTTATTTTGTTTAAACTTTTTCAGTCTCATCATACCATGGTTTGCAATGAACTTAAATCGTTTGAAATATTTTGTTGATCTTTTGTGAAAAAATTCAGGAGTTATACCTGGAAATTTAAGACTAAAGCATCCTCTAAATAATTTAAATAATCCACTTAGATTATTTTGCCTTGTGTGTACAAATCAGTTAGTAATTCTAAAAGCAAGGTCCCAGCCCTTTAGTGTCCGTGGGCTCCATCGTAACCTCACCTGCAGATGCGGACTGTCACTTAAATAGCTGTGATGCTCCAGCGGTGCTGATACTGTGCTGAGAAGGCTTAGTTTTAGATTTCAGGAGATTATTAGAGCACATCCCAGTGAGTGCCAGCACGGAGCCTTCGACATTTGCACAATTTGATGTAATTCTACCTTAAGTTGTTTTCAGAGTAATGGCAGAAATTTAGGGTGAAGCATAAGCTGAAAAAAAAAAAAAAAAAAAAAAAAAACCCTAGTGGCTTTGGTTCTGCACAATGGCAACAAGTAACAGTGAGTTGCTTGAAGACCACTGTCCGTTAATTGAAAGCAAGCTCAGAGAAACTTACCCAGAGTATAATTATGCTTCAGGGCCAAGTTTAATCAGAAGCTTCCTTCTGCAGTAGGTAGTGATTAACTGGGCAGTGTGTTAAGACTTAGAGATAAGGAAGTGCTTAGCACTAAGTGGGAGAGCTATACCACTCCTCAAGGTTCAGTTCTCAGCACAGGAGGAGGAGGAGCCCAGCGGAAGGTCCAGAGAATGAGAGATACTCAGCACAAAAGGCACGTTCTTCCATGGCAGAGCCTTTGCACCCAAGAACTCAAGGTAGCTGTTTATCTGCACAAGGTTGGGCCTATCAACATTTCATTGTGGATTTGGTGTGGAAATTGAGGGACTTTGAGCACTTAACAGTTGTTAGAGACAGGGCATCATTTTCTTCACTGTAGCATCTGATAATTTGCTTCCTTCAATAAATAATCTTTTAGTCATGCTCTGGCAGGAAACTATAGTTATCCTCAGGGGCTTACACACAGAAAGATGCCTTGAATATCAGAAGTGATTTATTTGGAGAGAGTACTTCAGTAAACGAGAAGTGAAAAAGTTAAATTCATTGTATAAGTACATACAATTATATAAAAAAATGAAATTAAAAGGGAAATAGTTAATATTTGTATTGCTAATAAAAACATGCAACCAATTAAACAATTAAAACAAAAAAGTAAAATTAATTTAGCTACAAGTATGTAGTATTTGACAGAAAAAAATTCCACATTTTGCAAACTGTTTCAGGTATAGGCATTTGAAAACTGCCTTCTTTTTGGTTTGTGTAGATGTTTAAGACATTGACTACCCTGTCAACAGGTGTCACTTTCTGTCCATCCAAACTCTTAGTGTGCATTTTTCTTCTGAGATCATTTGATGCTAAGATCATCAGCACACAGATGAACAGACTATAATAACCCCTTTCTGACTAAGACTGTCTCTCAGAATGTGTTCTGCTATATAACTGCTAAGACATATAAACAGACTGGTTTCTGTTTTAGCTTCATCTTAGCTATGCATCCGAATCTCCCTATGAAAGTTCAGCACTGAATCTGCTCTTGATGTTTCTGAGACCTAAGACCTAGCATCCAGTGGAGATAATGCCTTTGCAGTAAGATTCTGGACTTAACTTGGGGTGTCCCAAGTCTTGAATATATTTCTTGATGCTGTATCTTTTTTCTAAGTGGCTTATTATGTGTATGAATATTTTAAATGAATGTATGCATGTACCATGTAAAGGCACAATGCCTGTGTAGGCCAAAAGACATTGTTGAAATCCTGAGACTTGAGTTACAGGTTGTTGTTAGATTCTATGAGGATGCTGGGGAGCAAACCTATGGCTTCTACAGGAACAGAAACACTTCAGCCTCTTGATGTTACATCTTTTGGAGTGTCATATACCTGTATGTTTGTTTGTGTGTGTCTGTCCCATTCCTTCTTTTAGGAAGTTCGACCCGAAACAACTTAGATATGTTGAAGAGAGCACCTTGACTGAAGAAGTATCTAGAGCAGGTTGCTGTGTGAGCAGGTTTGGGGATCTCTTGTTCATCAAGGTGGGAAGATCTACCCTGAGTGTGGGCAGTGCCATTGCATGGACTGAGCCCTAGGTTGTGTAACAGTGAAGAAAGCTAGCTAATGTAAACAGGCACATGAGGGCAGTAGCTTTTCCGTGGACACAATAGGAGCAGCTGTCTGAGGCTCCTACCTTGGTCACTGTTCTGAAATGTTGGGCTGTCACTCGGGATTATAGGCCAAATAAAGCTTCTCTCCCATTCCCATAAGCCGCTTTTAGGTCTGGGTATTTTATCGCATCAACAGAAATGAACATACAACAGAAGGCTTGAGTTAAATTGTAGTGTTTTGTATATCGTCTTCCTGTTCGTGTACTCTTTGCCTTTTTCATTTGCTGTCGTTCAAATGTCTTCCTCTGGTGACACCTTGATTGGTTCCTTGAAGGGAAGATTAGTGAAAACTGAGTTGGCTTCTCCACATTGTTCCTCACTCTTGTTTCATTCCCTTTTCAGTCATGTCCTGGAATAGGTGGGCTGGTGCGTCAGATCATAGTGTTCCCAAGTGTGAGATCATTCCATGCCCGTGCTCACTCAGAGTTTGTTTCTGTCTTAGGAAATCTCATGTTTCTTGACCTGTAAGTTAGCCTTCCAATGCCCCAAAGTAGTTGACTATAAAGTTAACCGAGTTGAGCAGTCACTGCTGCTCGTTGTAAACCATTGCTCTTGGAGGTTCTCTCTACTGTGCAGCTTGCCCTGAACTTCCCAGTTTTCCTCTCGGTAAGCACCGTAGAACGTATCTAAAGCACACTGCTTGACCACCTCTCATCTATTATAACCTTCCACCTTCCACTATCCAGTTTGCTTAACCGTTCTTTCACCTACTAAATTTTTATTACATTTTTCTTTTATCCTACTCATGGTTTCTAAACTAATGTCCAAGTTTGTCCTTTTTCTAAAACGTTCAGAAAACAGGTTTTTTCCTTCCCGGTTTCTTGTTTACATCTTGATTTTATCAGAAATATATCCTTATTTCCTTTTGAGTAGTTTTAAATTCTTCCTGGTGATGTTAGCCTGATTTGAGATGCCTTGCTGTGCCCATCATGAAGAGCACTCTTTGTTTTTGCCAGTAAAGCCAGAGTATATGTATGTAGAGGAGTGATCCTGTTCCTCCTTTGATGAGAAACTAGCCTATTCACCCACAATTCTGCACACATTATCTTTGAGGCAGAGGCCATAAACACCTAGGGAGACCCTCAGCAGAGCTCCCTAACTATTAGCTCGCCTGCTCTAGAGCATGGTGTTCTTCTGTGATAGCCTTTCTGTTATAGAGTCATTCATTCTCCAATGATAGTCTTAATGTTTTCTCCAGTGTCATTTCTTTTGCTTTGGACTTTGGTAGCAAGCTTTATTTCCTCTACCTTCCTACTTTGTATTCCTTCTTGGTTTCCTTTCAGTGGTGTTTCTCCCGTTTCTACTGAAGTGAACACAGTCTGAGGTCCATTATCTGAGGCTGAGAGTAAAGAACATCTGGGAGGATGCGACGAAGACCACAGTAGAGAGTTTCTGAAATGCCATACCAGGGAGAGCCGAGGAACCCTTCAGTTGAGAGCATGGCAGAATTCACACACACAGTTTGATAGAAGTAATAAGCATTCAGAATTAGTATAGCCATTCAGTCCTAGCTACTTCTGCAAAATTATGAAGTCAAAGTCATCAGATAGGTCATTACTCTTTCTAAGAGGTAATATGTGTGATTGGAAACAAAAGAGGCCTAGAATGTTGATTTTCTACATGAAAATGTCTATTCATGTTAGTAATTACATCCAAAGAGTCAGAGTTTTTGATTTTTGAATATTTTCTTCTGTGTCAAATCAGTCTCCAGAAAGTTTGATTGCCACACTTTAGAGAAATATTTATTATAAAGGTGTCTAGAGATTAAGTCATTGCGGTATATAAGCACCTCCAGTTTATCAGATGTTAGCTGATGGGGCTATATAATTGTGTAGGTGACAATACTAGTGACTTCTAGTATTTCCTTGCATGCCCCCAGTATGTAAGTCAGGGCCCTTACTCTACTTCCTCAGGGCTGCAGAGCAACAAAAACCTCTGCTAGGCACAGGTCGCTTGTCAACCTGGCAATGAAGATTAACACTAACTCTCAAGATTTCTGCCCAGCAAGGTCCCGTCCCACCTTTGCCTCCATTGCATTGGTGAAAGCAAGTTATATAACCTGCCTTGTTGTGGATTGCAACAGAACACTTCTCACCCTCATGGCCGCTGAAATAAATGATACCAAGCAATGTCAAGTCAGAGTCTTTGTACAATGTTGATATGAAAAGTCATATGGCAGGCCAAGAACATACTGTGGTAGTTCTCCAAAAGATTAAAAGAAGAGTCTTTAAATCTGCATCTTAACTTGTGGGCATGTGTTCTAGTGAGTTGAAAACAGAGTCTGAAGAAGTATTTATATACCCATGCCACCAAAGTTGTATACCCATTGGCTAAATCTCCACTGATTAAGTGAACAAAATGGTGTCTTATCCAGCTTCCAGTAAATGGGGATTCTGGTGCTTCATGGATGGACCTTGAAGTCACGTTAAGTGGAGTTAAATTAATCATGGAACAGACAGATACTAGGTCATTTACATATGAGGCATCAAGTTGTCACCCTCAGACGCAGAAGCACATAGAGGATGGGATTGCCTGAGGGAGCCTTACATGAGTCTAAGGATCTTGTGATGACATGTGTCACACATTGAGCAAGAACCCGATAGTTGTTTCTCTCATTAAAAGTAAAACCTCACAAGCCAGTTTTATGAATTTAAACACAAAATTAAAAATTTCATGTAGTTGTGAATACATCTCAACATTTTATATAGACCAGGAAAATACTGTCTTTTAAAGATGCTTACTATAAGTACAACAAAGATAATGTAAAGACTACTGGTCTTCAAACAAAAAAGGAACTATCTTATGAGGAGAAGCTTGGGACAACTATCTAACCATAGGAAAGGACACCCACACTTTGGGTCTCTGCTTCAGAGCCAGGACATTAAGTTCCTCGCTGGTGACAGTTGCTGCTGTGGTTTCTATGACTTCTCTATGTAAATGTGGGAAGAGACTTAGCTTCTTTCCCCAAATCCATATTTGGATTAAGTTCTGTCTTTTCTTCCCAATACGGCCGGAGCCATAGAAGCCCGAGATGGGCATAGACAGCGATAACAGGAAGAGCAGTGACCTTCTGAGCAGAGCTGGCTTCTCTTCTGTGCTAGTCCCTTGCAGTAACTCATTCAGCCCTCATATCTATCCTGCGAGCTCAATGGCTGTAATTATCCTTAGCTGACAGGTGAAGACATTGAAGAATATATTTAGGAGCTGTGCCCAGGGCGACACAGTAAATAGCGGAGCTGTGTGCGTGATGGCCATGCAGATGATATCATCTTGCCATATAGTGTTCCATATAGTGGTTACTGCGATGCTTTCTCAATTATTTAGAGATCTGAAAGTGATAAGCATTTCTCTATCTGTTAAACCTGCTTTAGGGATGAAGAGAAGCCAAAGAACCCTATGGTAGAGCTGTTCTATGGAAGATTCCTAGCCATGGGAGTGCTTGAAGGTAAAGTTAACCATCTGCTTTCATTACATCAGGATGATCCTATTGGCTCTTTTGCATTTGCCTATGGCTGATTCTCTTTATGTATAACTGGGTCTCCTCTCCTAGCATCTTCAGCATTTGGAGAACTTCCTTCCCAGTGACCTGACATTTGCTGCTCTCAGCCTCTTTTGTGTGCACTCCCCTTACCTCCTGCTGTCCATTAAGATCACTCTTACAGACACCTAAATCTGCCTTTCGCCCGCCCCTCTGACTGTTGTAAAACTCTCCACTATCCCTCTCCTGATACCGAGTACCTGAGTGTTGCTGAGTAAAGCTCTCTCACAAAAGGATAGTTGTAATGTTTCGTGTGTAAGAACTCTGAACCATGAGCGAAAGGAACTCTATGTACCTGCGCTACAAAACTGCAAAACTATATTGTCTGTTCTCCAGCTCTCTCTCTCTCTCTCTCTCTCTCTCTCTCTCTCTCTCTCTCCTCTGAGAAATATCTTTGCAATTTTCATGGAATTATTTTGAAGCCTTCAATGTCTACCCAACACTTTGTATTGAATTCCAACATCTTAATTTCTTTTTAGAAGAATGTGATTGATTCCCTCTGTATGTGAGCAGCAGATTTCATTAGCTCTACCCATTCACTCCTTCACTGAATTCTTTTGATCTTTCCCTTTAGGACCTAAGACTATGGAAGGGCCATCCCTTCCTGCTCTTAGAGTTTGGGTCTCATGGTCTTATGTAGCTTCATTTCATCCACTTCCCTTTCTGAGTCCTTAACTTCTTTCTCTCCCTTGTAGTTCACTTCAGTATTTCTATGTGTTCTGTTACTTCATATTACAGAAATTAAAAAGATAAGCACTAATTCCTACTCAAAAGTATGCATGTCCCTGGAGTGAGGAGATGGTTTCACCTGATTGCTCTATATTTTTTACACACCTTGGTTGAGTTGCTGGCTCCATGATTCAGACAAAGGTAGATCTTGCGAAGTTATTGATTTTCTCCCTATGAGCAAATTCATTAAATCCAGTTTAGTTCTTATCGATCTATTAATGCATTAGGGATTGACTCTTTCTCCTCTTATTTATCTTGCCTCTTCCTTAAAAACAAAGTTCTCTGGTCTCTAGGACAATACATTCATTTTAGAAAGTGTGTGTGTGTGTGTGTGTGTGTGTGTGTGTGTGTACACAGCCACATATGCATGTGCATGTTTCTTATTGTATGTGAAGGTAGGTTTCTCAGGGCTTCAAATAGTCTCCCTATCTTTTCTACAGTTCCCTAGGCAGTCATATTCCCCACCGTGATATTGCACTGTTAGGAAGCAAGGAGTTAGGGAAGAGTCATCCTCAGTTCTTGAAATGGAAATCCCCTGATCACTCTGAATCCGTGACTATTACTGCTGCACAACAGCGAGGGAAGGTAGTCCTAGACTTATGTGTTCCGTCCCTGGAAACCATGTAATGTCCTTGGGAGCCAATGGGGCTCTTTTTTTTTTTTTTTTTTTTTTTTTTTTTTTTTTTTTTTGCTTTGAGATATCCACTTATTGTTGCCAATTAAAATCAATTACATAAAATTACATAATTTTAAAAGCAGAACATACATTTAGACATTCAATGATTTTTACCAAGTCCTATGCAGAGTTAACCATTAAAGCAGCACAGTAATGTTTATGCTTCCAAATGTAATCCTTAGGACTGGGAATGGAGTGTCGTTGGTAGAGTGCTTGCACAGCATGTATGATGTCCCCCACATTTTATCCCAAGCCTGGCATAAAAAACAGATCAAGTAGTAGAGGCATGAGGATCCAAGATTTGAAATGTAAATAAAGAAAATATCTAATAAAAAAAAGGCGGGGGAGGGTATAGGGAATTTTCGGGATAGCATTTGAAATGTAAATAAAGAAAATATCTAATAAAAAAATTAAAAAAAACAAACTCAGAAGTATAGATTTGACTAACTCCTCATGTGCTTCTGAGATCCTAACTGCGCCACAGTGGCTGTGCTCTAGACAAAGGTCTTCATCCTCGAGAGTCCGGTGGCATCTCTCAGCTCACAGTTAGATGTGCCAGTGTCAGTGTAGTCATACCGTTGTACAGATTCCCCTTTACAAATGTCTTTTATATGTATAAACACCCAAGAATGTCTTAGAATATATACTTTTTATATTATTCATGGTTTTGTTTTAAAAATCCCAATTTTATTACAATCTAAATGCTTTCCTGAACCTGTAGATGTACATCTTACTCTGAGTTTTAACTCCTTTTCTCACAAGGAACCCAATGATTTTTGCAGCAAGAGAGGGCGATGGACATTTGAAGGATAGAGGGAGAGAGTCCTTTTTGTCATATTCAAGAGACAATAGAGCCAATAGTGTCAATCCAGGTTGCCTTAGTCACTACGCAGCTCTGGAGGATCCTCGTGCCAATGGGACTCTCTAATCTTCAATTTCATGTTATGCAGTTTGCATCCCGTGTACAACCCAGCCACATAGCCTTGTCCATGCTCCAGTGTGTGTGTGTGTGTGTGTGTGTGTGTGTGTGTGTGTGTGTTTCTACCAAAGCAAGCTACAGGGTTTCTGATTCTATACCTTCATGGATATGATTGTTCTGTAAGAAAATTATAAGGAAGACTGAAAGACATTATAAATCATGACCTCCCCACCTAACTACATTACATCTCCAAGATGTGCTTAACTTTCCTTGGTTCCTTAAGCATGCCAAGTTTTGGAGTTTAGTATTATGACTTTGCTGCTCCTTAGCCAAGAAGAGTCCACAGCCCAACCAGCGCTGGCCTAGTTACCTTCTACTCACTCTTCAAGTTCAAATCTCAGTTTAAATGTCAACTTCCTGTGGGAGTTTTTACTGCCCTACTGTCTGTTCCTAACACTAGGTTAGCTCTTTTATACTCTCTTATCCATAACCGTTGTCTTGTTGAATCATTAGTTGGCTTATGACAAATGGATGTCTGTGATGTCTTCCAGTGAAGCAGAATTACACACCTACCCGCCCACCCACCCACGCATATACACACATTTATGTGTGCATATAAACACACATACAATGTTAGCACAATGTCTTATCTTTAGAGCTCATTTTCATATGAGTTATAATTACTGTCCGTGGCTAGGTGTGAATGAATACACATGCATAATATATATATATATATATATGCCAGTGGAGAGCTCTACCAACCCATTATCACACATAAAATATAAATAATATAAAAAATATAAAATGCATGCATATTAGTCTTTCTCTCTCTCTCTCTCTCTCTCTCTCTCTCTCTCTCTCTCTCTCTCTCTCTCTCCCTCCC
>NC_034601.1:69028883-69033556 GCF_900095145.1 Mus pahari
ACACACACACACACATTTACTTTTTGTAATTGAACAGCTAAGTTGAAGAACATTAATTAACTTCTCCCACCATCTTATAGGAAAAAAATTTGAGAACACTGAAATGTTCGGTCAGTATCCGCTTCAGGTGAATGGGTTCAAAGACCTGCATGAGTGCCTGGAGGCCGCCATGATCGAAGGGGAGATCGAATCCTTACACTCGGATAACTCAGGAAAGTCAGGCCAGGAGGTGAGTTCCCCGTGTCTGTCATCCTCCTTCCAGTTCTCTCTTACATGGCCTAATGCAAGTGTAAGGTTCTGATCACATAGCTGGGAATGACGAACAGATTACTCAGAAACATATTTGCATTTAATTATAGTAATCTAAGACATATTTGTGAAGCTTGTACAATATATCTGATATGTAATTTATGTTAGCTTTAATCTCAAAATTTTTAACTTCTCTTTACTCTTTGTTTATCTTGAGGGCATCGTTTCATGGTTTATGATTTCCCATTAAGGTAGTAATCATTAGCAGCATGGTAGTTAACTTAAAATGAAAATAACCTGGTCAGTTTTTACCTAAGCACATGTTCGCTCATAATCGTGTGTCCCTGGGATGTGTCTGCTTCTGTATAGCAAGCCAGGCTCCTACAAAGCAGTCATGTCTGTTCTTAGGAGATTGCTATTTGATTGCATAAGGTAAAATGGAAGATCCTACTTTCTTGTGAAAGAACTGACTTTAATACACCCCAAACCTGTTTATCCACACTGCTGGCTTAATTTCCAAAGCCAGCAGTTTCTTTCTCTCTTCGATACCATCCACGTATCCATCCGTCTGCATTCACCTGTTGGAGAAGGTGCACGCTACCGTAGAAACCAGCACCAATCATTGTCTTCCAAATCAGTCACTGTGAGGTGATTGCTGATTGATATCTGGACATATGCTCCATGTATTAGGATATATAAATCTTCAGTGGTATTTCCTGTTACATTTTTAGTGGATAGGATAGGGACAACTGCAAATCGAATGACATAATTCATTTAAGATTTCTCAGACTCTAACAAGACAATTTGCAGGGACTGATCAGCCGCTCAAGAGTCACTCAGAGTGATACTGAGCTGTTGGTGCTTGCTTCTAATCCCCATATTACAAAGGATGAGGCAGAAAGATCACAAGTTCAAGGCTAGCGTGGGGTCCATACAGGGTTCAAGACAGCCTGGTTTGAGACCTTTTGACTACTACTCCTTTCCATACCCAACCCCCAAAGAAGCATTACATGATAATGTTAATTTATACTAGTGAGAAATTGGTACTTTTTACTTTGGGAATAAATTAATATATTGTGCTGAAAACATTCTATTTATATGCTACTGTACTTAAAATACTAATAGTTCAGGGCTAGGTACACAACTAATGATTCCTTAAAGTGAATTCAGGAAATGTCTTTTTTTTTTTTTTTTTTTTTTTTTTAAATTTAATCTTGTCCGCATGAGCTGTAGACAGAGATAATGAAATCTTTTCACCTAATAGTAGAACAGAAGTGGTTGTTGCTGATGGAGAAAATGCAACCCCAATACAGGGATGCTACCTAATGTTCTGTGAGCATCCTTTCTGTGAGTTACAGAAACTGTGCGGAAGACTCATTATCATAGTTTGGGTCACCTCACTTTTCTCAGCCACTGTAGGTTCTCATCAATTAAAATGTGTTTCAAGTTAGTTATAAAGATGATATTTAACTTATTGAGGTAAAATAAGCTAGTAACTCTTCTAAAACTATACTTGCCTGTTTGATTATCTCAAAATGGTGTGTGGACGATTATCCTAAGGGATCAATCAGAAGTTTGTTTATGAGATACCAGAGACAATGTTTTAATTTTTATCTAACTTTAGGTATGGTAAAGAAGTATAGGGTAGGGGCGGGAGAGATGTCTTAAAAGATAGGAGTATGCGATGCTCTTCCAGTTCTGAGTTCAGTTCCAAGCTCCCATGTCAGGAGACTCACCCCGTCCCATAACTCTGTCTCCAGGGACTCAGTCCAGTATTTTCTGATGGATCGTGGGTCCCATGTCAGACACAGACATGGACAAAGACATGAACAGGGTCAAAGACACAGACACACGCACATAAAGAAAAAATGAAAAAAAGTCTTGAAAAAGAACTATGCGACATGCTATCATGTGACTTTTCTCTTTTACATCTTTAGATGCTTATTATATTAGGTTTTGCTGACTCTTATAAATCATGTTTCTTATATTTTAACTGAGAAAATCTTACTATGTTCAATTTAATCTCTCCTTAGGCAGTAATCCTTAGTGTTTGGGGAGTAATAAAGAGCCACACCTAAGTACTTACTTTTAGCAGCCTATTTTCCTCAGCCTGCAATGTTTATTCCTGGTTTTGGTTCAGGTTAAGTTTGTGTGCGTCACTGAGGGGTGTGTGGTACCATTTTTTGGCACTGGAAGCTATGATACCTGTAACATGGGATTCATAGTCTCTTGTTGCAGGGCTTATAAATACTTAAAAATATTTATCATTTTTCACCTCTGTATTTGTTGGCTAGTGAATGTATATATTCATCCTTTAAAACAAATAGTATTCTTTTGTAAACTTGAACTTGTTACATAAAAACAAGCTTTTTGAAAATGTTAAATTTCATGGTTCACTGAACAGCTGCCAAATTTTGTGTGTGTATGTGGGGGGGGGTGAGTGGGTTGGACACACTCAGAGCAATAAGAGATTTAACTCATTGGTCGTTAGTTTATATTTGAAAGCTTTTACAAGTATAAACTTTGCTGATGAGAAATCTTTATCATATATTAGTATAATGTGTAGTTTTAAGATTCAGGGTAAAAAAAGGAAGAAAAAGGAGAGAGAAAAGGAAGATAATGTTTTTTCAATTTTAGGATGAGAACAGTGAGCATTTGTTCCAAACAAGTATTTTTTTCCCTTTGAGTCAAGTCGTGGATTTGACAATCTGTTTGGTTTCAATAAGTGTCACTCAGCATGTTACAGAAGACGATGGAGCTCTGGAGTCCTTTTCTCCTAGGGAGAATTTGGAATGTTACAACTGCGGACGACGAGCACTATGTAGACAAGGCTTCCCTCTGTCCTCTGACGTCACAAAGGCTATAGGAACGTCAGACCCAAGTTCAGCTGTAAGGAAACCATCATAGTCCCCCTTCCTGCTGTAGCACAGTAATGTCAGCGCCAGGATCATACCCGACCTTAAAATCATGATGGAGAAACCAAACAGGCTAACCAAGTGTCTGTTGTCATTTTCTTACAGCATTGGTTCACTGAATTGCCACCGGTATTAACATTTGAACTGTCAAGATTTGAATTTAATCAGGCATTGGGAAGACCAGAAAAAATTCACAATAAACTAGAATTTCCCCAAGTTTTATATCTGGACAGGTACGGTTTGTACAACATGTGGTAGGTTTGTGAAAATTGCTATTTCCTTGAAGCTAAGGTTTATTGGTGCTTGATATTTCTGTCTTATTATCGGTTAAGGGAGTATATTCATTTTATCTTATAAATATGTAGTTGTAAATATAAATATATTGTGTGTTAAAATATTTTTGTGTTTTATATCTGATATCTTATAAAACTTCAGTTGACCTTTTGTAGTAATAATTAGATTTAACATCATACTGGCTTCCAAGATATTTGGAAACACTAATGATGGCCATTTTTTTTCCTTACTAGGTATATGCACAGAAACAGAGAAATAACAAGAATTAAACGTGAAGAGATCAAGAGACTTAAAGATTACCTCACAGTATTACAACAGAGATTAGAGAGGTATTTCAGCCTTCATGAGCTTAAGACAGGGGAGCATGTACTTGGTGACTAATTAAATTATTAATTTTCAACATGCTTCGGGTAACTTATAATGTTACGCATTATAAGCATATAATCATTCTGGATTGGATTTTGATTAATTATTTTAGAAACTAGATTGCATCCTTACTAGGCTGTAGATGATTATTTTAAAAATTGAAATTAAAGATGTGATTATCACCAGCTCGTTTTCCTGGTGCTGTAAGTGGAAGTCAGGAGGCTAGCGCAGAGCCCCGGGTGAACTGGACTGAGCGGATTCGAACTCTTCCCGCCCAGACCTCCCAAGCTTCACACAGTGAATCCTTCAGGAAGAAGCTGGGCAGCAAAGCGAGGTTGCGCAACTCATAGAAGCGTGCATGGAGTGAGTGGGTGCTATCATGTACCAGAAGGGAGGGGCTGTGTGCGCCTATGCTCTTACAAGTCACAGCTCCGTCAGATGTGGAATGTGTGTGCCGTGCAGGCCGGATAAGTCTACAGGCTGCAATGCAGTTTGACTAATCCCAGTTGGCGACCTACAACCTTCCGATTTACATTTAACTTGCTCATTAATACCATAAAATGTTGAGTGTGAACATATATTTTCCAGGGAGCTTTAGTCTTACTAAGTTCCAGTACGTGTTTGGAAATTGTTCACGGGGTAAAAGATGATAACAGCGAGTACCTTAACCCTGAGGCTCGTGCAGGATTCAGAGATGAGAATGTGTGCAGATGGTCCTGAGCTTATTTTCCCGCAGGGGCAGTTTAGAACACCGTCTTAGGTGTGGCCACACATATGACTTGCTATTTTTGATTGGTTGGTTGGTTGGTTGGTTGGTTGGTTTTTTTGTTTTTTTGTTTTTTGTTTTTT
>NC_034601.1:69033941-69067588 GCF_900095145.1 Mus pahari
TGTAGACCAGGCTGGCCTCGAACTCAGAAATCCGCCTGCCTCTACCTCCCGAGTGCTGGGATTAAAGGCCTGCGCCACCACGCCCGGCATTGCTGTCTTATTTATCGATGTGTTGTCTTATTTTATAAGACTTCAAGCCACAAATTAGGTTGACAATATAGGCAAAATGTGTATATTTTATTAATAGATATTTAAGCTATGGTTCCGGTCCCAAAAGATTCCCATTGGTAGATGTTCTACAGTATGCATTGGAGTTTGCCTCCAGTAAACCTGTGTGCACCTCCCCTGTTGATGACATTGATGCTAGTTCCTCAGCAAGTGGCTCCCTACCATCACAGTCATTACCAAGGTAAGTGGGTCAACCTAGCTCCTTATCCCTCATCATTTCAGTAGGTCTTGTCTATCTGTTGGAATCTTTATATATTTTTCTCTGGTCAGAATTATACTTTGCAATGTTTTGGTTTGTAGTTTCTGAACGTCATATAATATATTGATAAATGCTTTTAGAGTAGAATTTGTTTCTGGTAATGCAAGTTGTATTAGTGAGAGATCTTTAGTTAGAATATGCATTAGATTTTCCATTAAAAGGAAGAAGGCATTCTTACTTTAAAGCCACCATTCCACCATTTCATCCTTATAAGATTGTAGTCCTCTTGTACTAAACGTCTCATCTAATATTTGATCCGTTTGTGTATTTCTTAAGATCATTTCCTCTTGAAATTGTGAGGGGCTTGGATGCTATCTATATATCTGGTTTAAGTTTGGAAGTTTGACTAGTCGTGTATGCTTTGAAACCACAGCACAACAGAACAGCAGGGACCCTCTGCTTCAGACCTGCCCAGCTCAGCTCCTGCTCCAGGGGCTGCCCTGTCCCTGAGGTCAGTGATACACAAACCCTTCACTCAGTCTCGGATACCTCCAGATTTGCCCATGCATCCGGCACCAAGGCACATCACAGAGGAAGAACTATCTGTGCTGGAGAGCTGTTTACATCGCTGGAGGACAGAAATAGAAAATGACACACGGGGTAAGAAACTCAGAGTGTGGCTGCTGCCGCTTCAGATGATGTTGTATTCTGATAAGGAAAAATTGCTTGGATTTCATTTTTAAACACTTGTAGTTTTTCCTTTAAAAAAAAAAAAATCTTTTCTGAAGAGATCTTGTGGGAGACACTGATTCGGCTCTCCATTTTCTTTTGCCGTTAGTGTCAGATTCATGGGACCAAAAGGGTTTCCCCAGATTACTTAGCTGTTAATGATGTAACAGATGGTCTGATTTGCCAGTTTAGTGTTCTAAATTTATATCAAACTGGTATTCACAGCTACTCCATTGGGGAAATGTCATAGAGCCTCAGAATTTGTACTTACTGGTTCTGGACTCCGTCTGATGCTTGCATAATGAAGAGGGGGAAACTGTTCTTCTCTAGGTATAACCATTTAAAAAGTGAATTTTTAATTTTTGTTTGTACCTGGACATTTAATCATGCTAGAGATGCTGAACCCCATCTCCAGCCTCATTGTTTAATCTAGTCTAAGAGATTTACAGATATGATCCATGGACCCAGTACCAGTCTATAGGAAAATTTCAGGAGGTATGAAGCAAAATAAGGATTTGGTGTGTGGGAGTGTGTATGGATGAACACATGTATTGCCGAGCTATCTTTCTTTCTTGAAAGACACTTTATTTTGAATTCATTTCTAACTGTTAAAGTGAACTTTTCATTTTAAAAAGATACTTCACGGTAGATTATATTATAGTTATCTTTACATGTCAAAATATACATTACTAACTCTAAACTTCAGCTATCAGGAATATAGAAATTGTAATTTTATATTAAAAGGATGAAGTTACATTAAATAGCACTAGCTGTCTTCTTTCAGATAGCCAAGTTGCCACTTTATGGATAAGTATGAATAACGAACAATCCAGTTTAACAGGGTAGATACTTGCATTGCTAGCCTTAGTAACTAGAGAGTTTGTGTTACTATTGTACATATTTAAATAACTTTTAATATTAAAACATACTTATATTAATTAAGTATAGTTTAATGGCTAATAATAGTTTACTGAATGCTGTGTGGAGTATTGAATAATTAATTCCCTTCTGGACATGACAGACTGTATTTGAAAGGGTGGATGCTGATAAACTTTTGACATTCAGGTACCGCACACAGGGAGAAAACAAATGAAAATGTTTGAAATAATATCTTAAGAAAACAGACACATGGAGGTTACTGACCACAGGCACGAGAGAGGAATCAAGTGGGTCACTTAATTTACAGTAGCACGAATAATTACATAAAATGTACTTCCACATGGCCAAACTTGTGAGTCCCTACCTGGAAGAGAAAGACAGCATAATGAGATCACGGTTGGTCATTTGTGATAGATGAACCTGGGGAACATTCATGTCTTAAGATTCTGTGCACATTATACTGGAGATCAGGAAAGACTTACTTGGGATTCTTGTTTTCTGTCTTTAACTCCTATGGATACAACATACTAGCATTGATTTTTTTTTTTACATGATTGTGTAGTATTCCAATGCCTGAATAATATATTTAATATTCATGTATTAACTGCAGAAAATGGTTATTACACACACACACACACACACACACACACACACACATATATATATATAATATATGTTACATTTATACATATATGTATAGAATATTCTTAAATAAACTTGTTAAGATACCATTTCTCGGCTAAAGCATATGGATTTTAAAATTTGAACGTTTTAGAATAGTTCTGTATGACAGAGAATGCTCTCTGGAGACTCCCAGGCCCTGCGTGTATTTACTTACTCTGGAGTCGTCTGGTAGGCGATCAATAACATTGCAGGGTCTTGATTTGCTTACCTTCATGATGAGTGCACTGATAGTATTTTTGAAAATGTCTTATTTATCTTATTTTTCTCTTTTGTAAACATTTTTGGGCAGTTTAATATATACCATAAAACAAATATATATATATATATATATATATATATATATATATATTACTTATTCCCTGTAACAACTTGTAAAGTGGGTCATAATAACCTATATTTTTATAGTAAGCAATTTTTCTGGTTTTTATTTCTTCAGAGAAAATGCCCTCAATTAGACATGAGTCTTTTTGTCTATAGTGCATGCTATCAGGATTACTCTTCTAGCTTGTCATTGGGCCTTTGTGCTGGTTCTTTATTTACTTTTGTTAGTTTTTAATTTTTAATTTGTATGTGGGTGACTTGCTTCCGTATATGATGGTACATCATTGTGTGCAGTGCTTGTGGAGGCCAGAAGTGGGCATCAGACCCCCTCTCAGATTATGTTTAGGGAGCTACTATGTGTGTGCTGGGAATTGAACCCAGGTCTGGAAGAGCAACCAGTGCCCTTGACCACTGAGCCATCTCTGTAGCTCCTTGTTTCGTTTTTATGATGTTTAAGTTTTAGGTGTTTGTAGCTCTTACATTTATTTATCTTTTATGGTTTCTTAATTTTGTATCAGCCTAAAATAGATCTTCCCAGAGTTTGAAATTACTTTTTTTGTAGTAGCCTTTTCTGGCTTTTTCCTGATTCTTTCAACTGATTAACAGAATGTTATGATTCTGTGATATTTTAATGTATTGATATCAACACTTACCTTATTCAGATTTAAAAACTATGAAATAATGTAGCTGAGAACACCCAATCTTTGAAGACTTTTATAAAATTCTTTTCTACTATCAGTAGAAATAATAGAAAATGGAAGTTCCATTGTAAATTTCACTTGGTTATTTTAGTGTCCCAGTGGCATGCATAGTCAGTTTTTCTGTAAATTCTCTACTATTATCTCTAAATGTATAGGGAGGTGAGTGTTAACATACCTTGAAACCTTTCTGTACAAACTTGAATGCATTTGATTTTCTTGGCCCTGCATATTTCCTTTGTTGTTCTGTTTTGTTGTATTTTTAACTATCTTTGTTTTGAACAACATCTCATTTCACAGAGACTATAATAACAGCATCTTACAGAATAGTTTAGAAAACTTTTCTTCCTCGCTAGTATGATTATAAAAAAAAATTAAAAATAATTAAAAAAAAACCCTTCGTCCCTCTCTTATTAGTCTCAGTAGGAATCCAGGTGACCTTATTAAGTCCCATCTTATATCCGCAGATCTGCAGGAAAGTATAGCCAGAATCCATCGAACGATTGAACTCATGTACTCTGACAAATCCATGATCCAAGTAAGTGAAAGCTGGGCTGCCGACCCCTGTCACTGTTGCCACACTCCGGTTCACCTGTGTGCTCTTTGTAAGGATTTTCCTTTAATTCTGTGTACGTTTGTGTGTGGATTGGTGCCCTGGGAGGCCAACGCTGTGGGGTGACTTTCGAGCCGGAGTTACAGGCAGTGGTGGCCTGCTGGACCTGTGTTCTGAGACTCAACCCCAGTCCCCTGGAGCAACCACACGTGCTCTTGACTTCCGCATTACCCTTCCGTCCTCACCTTCATCCTATTTATCTCACACCAATTCTGGCATATGTTTTGTCATACAACTTGGATACATTTTATTATAATAAGCAAGGTATTTGGTATTATAGTATAAACTAAGGAGAAAAAAATTCTGATAAAATTTTATAACAGATTTCTTTCATGTTATTCCTAGATTGTTCCTTTTTAAAATTTTACAATAAAATTTACAAGCAGTTTTCCAAACATATTCATTAAAAAAAAATATGTCCATAGGGAGAAAGTATATGACCATTTAAAGGTAAATAATTAGGGTAGAAACTCTGAAGCCGGTTCAACTCTAACTTCTTTCTGGGTGTGGTAGCAATGCCTTTAACCCAGCGCTCGGGATGGCGAGGCAGGTAGATATGTGTGGGAGGCAGGCTGACGAGGCTTGCATAGTTAGAACCTGTCTCCAGAGAGCAACAGACATGCAAGCTTACTCCAGATGAACATTGGTCATGCAGTCTGGCCTTTTCACCACCAGAACTGTGATGACTGAGAGAAACTGTGGGTATAAATGTCACTGTAACTCCTTGGTTCAGTGCAAACAAGTAGTGGGCCAGCAACCAACATGCACAATCTATTTTCAGTTTTGAAAATTACTTTCTCTTACACGTTTTGTATATATTTTAGTTTAATAATTTCCGTAGATTTTTCTCCCTGAGTAATTTTGCATGTTATGTGTTCTGTTGTTTTCCTCAAAACCTTTAATCCCAGCAACTTTTATCCTATTTAGAAAATGTGCCCCAGCTTTCCTTAAATAGGTAGTTTGCAGATGTCCTTGGGAAATGGTTTTAGACTGTCTAATTCAATTCAACTTTGCATTTCTTTCCACGCCAGGTCCCTTACCGCCTCCATGCTGTCCTAGTTCATGAGGGCCAGGCTAATGCTGGCCACTACTGGGCATACATCTTTGACCACCGGGAGAGCCGGTGGATGAAGTATAATGATATTGCTGTGACCAAGTCTTCATGGGAAGAACTAGTGAGGGACTCTTTCGGTGGTTATAGAAATGCCAGTGCATATTGCTTAATGTACATAAACGACAAGGCACAATTCCTAATACAAGGTAAGACGATGCCCTGGAATCACTGCTATTTAGAGATTACCTTTTATTTTCCATGTATGAGTGTTTTACCTGCATGTATGCAAGGGCACTGTGTAAGAGCCTGGTGCCTGCCCACCGGCACATAGGGGTGAACCCAGAGTCAGAGATGGCTGTTGTGAGCCACCATGTGTGTGTCGGAAACTGAACCCAGGTATTCAAGAGCAGCAAACTGCTGAGCTGTGTCTTTTTGGCTGTGTGATTTGCCTGTGTGATTTGCCTGTGTGATGAATTCACCGAGGGTGGAGAATTGCATTGAGAAGTGTTCATGAGAAGCTGGAATGAGGAGGTGATACAACCTAAGCTGGACTCCAGGAACGGGACCCACACTGGGCAGTCAAACCGTACTCACAACTAATAACAAACATAAATCTGACTGTGCTCCCCATAGTGAGAGCTCCTTAGCTCCTGCAGCTGTACCCTGGTTGACATCTGACCCCTTAGCCTAGCTCAGAGGGCATTTGTTTTCTGGCCTCTAACACTTGCTCCAGTTTCATGGCCATCGCCCAGTTTGAACTTTATAAACTTCGCTGATATTTGAGCTTCATGCCATCTCCTCTTGCACAGTTTTTTGTATACTTCCCAAAATATCAGTTCAAATTTTATCAAAGCATATTTCCGGGCTGGAGAGATGGCTCAGTGGTTAACAGCACCGACTGCTCTTCCAAGGTCCTGAGTTCAATTCCCAGCAACCACATGGTGGCTCACAACCATCTTTAATGGGATCTGATGCCCTCTTCTGGTATATCTGAAGACAGCTATGGTGTACTCACATACATAAAATAAATCTTTTTTTAAAAAAATAAACATTTCTTCCATCAGACAGTTGTGTGGTTGGTTAGGTTTGAACACTGTAATCTCTTTGGCTCAAAGCCAAAATCCCTGAGATAATATACTGTAGTATTTTTATTTATGTTCTTCTAATGTAGTCTTTGCATAAAGAAAACACCCAGTACATTCCTTCTGTATGTAGCCGTGTAAAAAGCTTGACTAGGCTGTCCATTTATAACTAAAGTTTAGTGTTGTAAGAAATCTTTAATCTCAGTGGGGATTTCTATGCCTGCCTTTGATCATTTAGTTCCCAGATAAAAGACACAACACTTATAATAAGCCTTTAATACACTACAGCTGGGCAAATATCTACCTTCTGATCTATTAAAATCTATCTCTCCATCAATAACTCTGAGTTATAACTTTCCTTGTTCCATCTGGGCAGCCCTCATGGTCAAGTTCCTGACCTACTTGTGCCATGGAGTCCCCCCCCCCCCGCCCCCATGCTCAACCAGGTAACTGATAATCCTGCCCACCTCTAACCCCTCCAGTAATTGGCTGGAGCTGTTTTTGATTTAACCAGTATTTTTAAATCAAGGAACAAGGTTTGCATAACAAAAGCTTGTAAATGTGAGAATTCACTAATAGGCCTAGACCTTTGGGTACAGAATTTAGTATTACAATACAGAGCCACAGAGCAAACTTCAACAATGCAAGTTGACTCTTTCAGTACTAGTTACACATTGTTTCAGAACACCTTGCTGTATTGATAAGCTTCACCTTTCATGTGATTTTATGTTGTGTTTAGCCCCTTACCATGAAAAAACAGTTTTAGTTCTACTTTGAGCTTGACAAAGTCAGGGATGGCCTCTTACTTTGGTGAACCAGTTACTTCCTGCATAATCAGGGTTTGGATGTTTTCTTATAATAGCAAAGTGAGGTTAGGTCCATGTTAGAATTACAAGACATTTTAATTAATTCTGGATTGCCTCTCCTTGCTACTCTTCAGATTCTAGGAACTTAATCAGAAACCTTTGACTCATTTCCTAATAAGTATGTCTTTGTTTTTCCTAGCACTTTTAGACTTTTTTTAGAAAATGTAGGTAATATTGTTTGCTATGGTAACTGTATGTAATAATGAATAGTGTATTCATTGAAATGCACTTGAAATGCACTCTATTTTGAACTTTGCATTTTTCCGTTACTTCTTAATTTTATACTGGTTTCTGAAATACGATTTTCAGAGGAGTTTAATAAAGAGACTGGGCAGGCCCTTGTCGGAATGGAAACCTTACCTCCAGACTTGAGAGATTTTGTGGAGGAGGACAACCAGCGCTTTGAGAAGGAACTAGAAGAATGGGACACGCAGCTTGCCCAGCGAGCCTTGCAGGGAAAGCTCTTAGCTGCTCCGAAACTGCGGGAAGCAGAGGCTTCGGCCACCACAGGTTTGTCTGCTTATTAAGTTATGGTTTATGGTGGAGTAATAGCTTTTATTTTTATTGTGTTTTATTATAAATTGTGCTCACTGTTATATACAGTGATAGGACCCTGTGTTCTATACCCATTTAAAAAAAAGGCAGAGTAAAGTTAGTCAAAGTAAACATTTAAAACTCTTCCAAGCAAATGGTATATAGGCCATTAATGTTGGCACATGTAAGAAATCAAAGCATGAAGTTTAACTACGGTCAAGTATGAAGAAGTAGAAGTTAGCAAACATCTAACTCAGGATTACCGCAGGCCACAGCTTCTTAATCACTGTAGACAGCTTGGAGTCATCTGTTCTCCTTTCGACAGGAAGCAGTAATAACTGTGATTAGGAAAGAGACAAATTGACTTTTCTGAGTCTATTAGGAAACAGCACTCAACAGACAATACGAATATACTCACAGTTATTGTGTAATACTTGAATTAGCAATTCAGTTGTTTTTTTTTTCAAAAGTTTGAGTATAGTTCAGTATAGTTAGAGCCATGTGATCAATACGTAATTTTTAAAAAACTATAGAATAATTTTAGTCAAAACTAAACATTTAAAATATCTTCCAAGTTAAAAATTGTATATAGACCAATAAAAGTGGCAAATGTATAAAAAGTATAAATACTAGAAAATGTAATTTTTAAATATTACCTGATAAAACCATTAAAATATTCAACATAAATGATAAATTCAGCACAGTGAGATTTTAGGAAAATTGAAGTTAAAATATCTTTTAACCATTTTTATAAAAATGAATTACAAATTTATCTTAGGGCCATGCATTCATTGCTGTGAAAGTTCCATTTTTCTGAACTGGATAGGGAATTGAGAAAATAAAAAGTACATTTAGATAAACTCTGCAAACTAGGAGAAAAAGAGGGAAAGAAGTGAAATGTGCTGCCTCTATAAATGTGAAGGACAAGACTGAAAAGTTTACACACACACACACACACACACACACAAACACACACATTGATGTTTCTTTTTTTTGGGGGGGGGGGCAAAGCTTTTCTCTAGTCCAGGCTGATTTGGAACTCACAGCAATGAGTTTACCTCATCCTCTCTGGGCTGGGATTTGCAGGTGTTAGGCAAATCTACAGTGACATTATTTTAATACTTACAGAAGCTTATCTCTGCTGCAGAGGAGCTCACATATCATAATTAAATAAGACTAATATCTCATGCCAACTGTTTATCTCATCGCTAGTTCAAAAAATGTAGCCCTCTGGCCACCTTCTTTTTCTCTTTAGAGTTTTCAATGCACGTAATTTGTTTAATCCTCTATGTTATTTCTAGAATCTTAGTGAGACATGGTGTGTCAGTCTCTTCAGTGTGCCCTAGGATCGTGTGTGACTAGGAGGAATAGTGACGAAAAAGCTGTTCAGATAGTTTACAGGGTGATTTCCCCTTCCTTCCTTGTGAACTTTTCTCAATAAAGATCCAAGACAGCAGCCAATTAAAACCCATATCTACTTAAGGATATTAGGATATACAACATTAATCAAATTACTGTTTGTTGTTTCCTAAATCGAGTGGTGTTATTTTTCCGCTACTATTCATTGTCCACAGAAGGAAAAATGACGGATACGCAATGGGAAAGTGTTCCCCCCATAATCCTGCCACTACAGAGCCAGCTAACCCAAAAACTCTGCTTTTGGTTCCCAGCTAAAAGCTCCTTAAATCTGAAAGGCATTTCAGGGAGGATCTAGAGTATGCATTCTAAAAAGCCACAGGTTACTCAGAAGTATACGTCTTAAGCATCCACAGATAACTAGTTGTCCATGTGGGTCCTTGTTAGCAGCCTCACATAAGAAATGGGAAGGTTGAGTGAGCTCAAACCCGGGAATCTCAGAATTGAGAAAGACAGGAGTGGAACCATTCCCTGCCTACTTTTGTGTGCTCTGGAACACAGAATCAAGACACCCTACTGAGGAGCATGGGCATTGGCTCAAACAGCATAACTCCTGGAGTTCCATGCTCACAAAGTATCTAGATAACCCTGAGCCTTCAGCCAATGAGCTTCTTTTCATGAGTATTTCTTCCCAAATAGGTATTTACTCTTAAGTACCCACAGGTAACTCTGAGGTGTACCTCTTAAGCACCCACAGGTAACACTGAGATGTTCCTCTCAAGCACCCACAGCTAACTCTGAGGTGTACCTCTTAAGCATCATAGTTATATGCTGTTGTCATCTGACCCAGGATTCTACAGCAGAGAAAAATAGTTCCTGAATTATAGTCACTTATTTTAATCCTCATCCAGAAAAGCGTATCATACCTCACATGGGTAATTCCTAAATTAGTATTTCACTTGTTTTAACCCTTATCAAGAAAAGTATTTGATTCCTTACAACATGGATAATAGATTTCAATTCAAAACAAAGCAGAAAAAGAAACAAAATTACAGGTAGAAAATGATGCAAATCTGTGTTGGAAATGTATCTCAGAGGTTCATAAATGTATGTAAGTGTAACAGTCAAAACCCCTCTCTGGGTCATTTCCATAAACTCAGGCTTACAGGTTCAAAATACAGGAAGTAGAATAAGGCTTGGTAGAATGCAAATGTCCCATATAGCAGGGTCTGGGTGTTACCGATTTTATATCTTCATCACTAATTTAATGAATACTATATAGCACATGGGCTTTGAATCCTTTCTAAATTGTATTTTCCCTTGTGGAAATTTCAATGTCATTGTTAGTGTTCATCCTTAGTGAAGGCTTTTTAACAATTTTTAAAAATTGCCCTTTCATAATTTCTGACATGAAGGTAATGTATGTAGATCATATCCAACCCATTCCTCAACTTCTCCTCCCAACACCTTGTCTTCTTGTTTTCATAATCCACTGTGTCATTAGTACTTTTCATAGGTGCATGAGCATTGAGCTCCATCCTCTACAGAATGGGCAGAATACCACGGGCTGTTAAATGTTAAACTATAACCTTAGAGAAGTAAGCTTTAAAGTATGCCAGGGGGTGGAGAGATGGCTCAGTGGTTAAGAGCACTAACCCCCCCCCTCCCCAAGAAAAAAAGAAAAGAAAAACACTAACTGTACCTCCAGAGGGCCTGAGTTTAATTCCCAGCAACCATGTGGTGGCTCACAACCACTTGTAATGGAAATCTTTACAGAAACAAATTATGTTAGATGAAATATCTTAAGAGAGAAAAGATTGATTTCCTGGCTTCCTTCCTTGTATGTCTGAGGCTGGCGAGAACATCTAGTACACAGGGAGTACATAGCTACTTATTTTCTGCTGATCAGGAAAGAAAAGAACAACTAAAAGGGCTCCTCAGAGTAGGCTTTTAAAGGTGTGACCCGGTGAGCTACTTGCTGTTAGAGGACCGACCACTTACTGTACTATCATCCGAAAGCACCATCCTCTTGGGGACACATCTCCAACACAGGAGCTGCTGGGAAACCTAACAACTAAACAGTGATAGAAATCAAGGAAGACTTCCAAGAATAAAGAAAGCAAACACAATCACTCCAGGTTCACCAAATTGCATCCTGAAGGATGCATTATTTTTGCCCATTAGATTTTTTGAATTTATAAGGACCTACAGTAGTGTGATGTTTATGTGGTTGCATGGTTACCATCATCACGTTGGAGCGTGCTATGCAGTAAAGTCAAGCTTTCATCTTCTTGATAGCATGACCTGATACAGAAATTTTCCATATGTTTGGCAACATGTGGATTTCTTGAACCTTTCATTCTTAGCAACTTAGTAAAAGAAATACCACTGAAAATGTTTCTTCTTATTTAAGTTTTAAAATGTGTATAAAACCATTCTTTTTCTTTTCATTAAAACAAAATTATTAGATTGGTTATGTCTTGAAATAGAAAATGCCAAAGGGAAAAAAATCTTAATAGTGCTTACATTTGCGTATTAGAAAACGCATTTCTCTTTGACTCGTTCTCTGTTTCTGTGTCTGTCTGTCTTGTGTCTCTCTTTCTGAGTGCCTTGTGATTTGGGTGATTCTCCAGTTTCTGTTCTAGGGCTACAAGGGACTAGTTAGTCCCTTCTTTTACTGTAACACTGTCCCCCATAGCTCACACATAGAGGGGACTTTCCTACAACAGTGACACTGCTAATGTGATTTATGACTTTGGATGTTTTAAGATCCTTTAAATATCACAAACTCTCTATGAATCCTTTCAGGATCACTTCAATCTGTTTTCACTACGATGCTTTTTATTACCCTTCTTGGGTTGTACTTAATTTTGATTTGTTTATTAATGTGATTTATGTCAGGATTTTTTTATTCATCTTTTATTGATCCTTAAAATGGTTTCTATAAACTATTTCTTCTGCCTGGATGCCCCTCATTTCCAACCCAATCCTGCCTACAAGTCTTTCAAGACACACATCAGCTGCCATATCTTTTAAAAAATCTTTAATAGTCAACACCATTGGGAGAGTGTATATTGAGTCTATAGTTCATTCATAGAAGGCTATGAATATCACTATATTTAATATAATAATACACTTAGATTCATCATAATTTGTAGGAAATTCAAATAGTTAGAATATATAAATATTTATCTTAGGTTTTTTTTCTAGCTAGAGAAAGTAGTTCTAGGTGATACTTAGTCAAAATCATTTAATATTACCCATAAAGTTTTTTAGAATCACATATTCTATATAGAGGCACATCTTGACCTTCATGAACCATAGTGGATTTGATTATGTTAATCTAAAACTTATTCTCACTCTTAGGCAACTTACCATTCCTAAGTCTTAGACTGATAGTTAGACCAGTGTCTGACCAGATTTTTTTTTCTCAGATTGTGTTAAGCTCATTATTCTATCAGCCATTATTTTTGCCATATGGTGAAAAGAAACTGTGCCAAACACAGGAAAATACATTCCTAAGCCCTAAGCATAAAGCTTAAGGTTCCTGCTTCCTGCAGGAACCTTTCTAGTAGATGCAGAAAGAGATGCCTCTCTAGTAGACTTCACTGTCTACATCCTCTCCTCTATAGGGAAACTGAACATATGATTACCAAGCGGGAAATAGTTATACATGTAGCGAATTAACGTCTTTTAATTTCTCTCCTTCCTTAATACACCTCCTTTAAGCAGTCTTCACTTGTAGTTTTCCTTATAGTAAGAATCATCTCTATCTTCACAATTACCCCTGACAAAACTTAGAATTACATTTGTGTTCAAGTTCTGATTCCTAATACGGCTTACAAACTACTCTTCGTACCTCACCGCTTCTGTGTGCCTTTGTTGCTGCCTGCTACTGAGAGTGTCATCATCTCATTCAGTATTCAAGTAACTTAGAGTGCTTGGCCTCAGTTCCACTTTCTTTAATTCATTATTCAAAGCACAACAGTATAATTTTCTGTATGTGCTAGAGATAGAACTGAGAGGCTTCTTTTGCATACCAGTCATGCTTTGCATGGCCCCTGATTCTCTTCTGACAGACTTGCCCTGCTGCTATTGTGTTAGAACATTTTCAACCTCTTGATCAACTAAAAACTTTCATAGCATTCAGGATGGTTAGCTATTTGCCCACCACCTTCTGTTGTTACCTTTGCTGTTCACTGTGCTGTGCGTGATCTAGCTGACTCTCTGTGTTTTCTTTGGGGATGGGGGAGAGAGGAAATAAAGGGTAAAGACAGACAGACAGACACACACATACACACACACACACACACACACACACACACACACACAGAGAGAGAGAGAGAGAGAGAGAGAGAGAGAGAGAGAGAGAGATTTTCAAACTTAAAGTCTATCTTCAATGTCTCTAAATCTTTTCCAAATAGTTGGAAAAACTGAGGATCAAACACTCAAAAATATGAATTTATGAAGGTTCTCAATCACATTACTGTTTGTTACAATTTTTACAAATCCTTCAATTTTTCATCAGTGACTTTGTCCACAATTTATTCTAAGAGACAACATTACTGTTTATTTTGCTTCTCCTGGAGACCTAGTACCTAGCCTTGTACCCAGCGCACATGAGTTTAATTAAAATTTATTGGTGAAATTAATGTCCATTCATGTATATTGAAATTATAGTACTATATTTTGAATGGACAACATTTTAATGATAAAAATAAAATGTCCCCATATCTTCGAGGCTCTTCCAACATGTAATAAGGACACATGCTCCACTATGTTCATAGCAGCCTTATCTATAGCCAGAAGCTGGAAAGAACCCAGATGTCCCTCAGCAGAGGAATGGATACAGAAAATGTGGTACATTTACACAATGGAGTGCTACTAGCTATTAAAAACAATGAATTTATGAAATTCTTAGACAAATTGATGTATCTGGAGGATATCATCCTTAGTGAGGTAACCCAATCACAAAAGAACACACATGATATGCACTCACTGATAAGTGGATGTTAGCCCAAAAGCTCAGAATCCTTCTTAGAAGGGGGAACATGGCCGGGAGTGGTGGCGCACGCCTTTAATCCCAGCACTCGGGAGGCAGAGGCAGGCAGATTTCTGAGTTCGAGGCCAGCCTGGTCTACAAAGTGAGTTCCAGGACAGCCAGGGCTATACAGAGAAACCCTGTCTCGAAAAAAAAAAAAAAAAAAAGAAAGAAAGAAAGAAAGAAAGAAAGAAAGAAAGAAAGAAAGAAAGAAAGAGAAAGAGGGAACAAAATATAAAGAAACAAAGTTCGGAGCAGAGACTGAAAGAATGACCATCCAGAGACTGCCCCACTTAGGGATCCATCCCATAAACAACCACACTATGACATATGCCAACAAGAGCCTGCTGTCAGGAACCTGATATAACTGTCTCCCAAGGGTCTTTGCCAGTGCCTGACAAATACAGAAGTGGATGCTCACAATCATCCATTGGACAGAGCACAAGGTCCCCAATGAAGGAGCTAGAGAAAGTACCCAAGGAGCTGAAGGGATCTGAAGCCCCATAGGAGGAACATCAATATGAACTAACCAGTATCCCCAGAGCTCCTTGGAACTAAACCACCAAAGAAAACACATGGTGGAACTTGTGGTTCTAGCAGTATATGTAGCAGAGGATGGCCTAGTTGATCATCAATGGTAGGAGAGTCCCTAGGTCCTGTGAAGGTTCTTTGCCCCAGTATAGGGGAATACCAGGACTGGGAATGGGAGTCGGTGGGTTGGGGATCAGGGGGAGGGGGAGGGGATAGGGGATTTTCTGAGGGGAAAGGGGATAACATTGGAAATGTAAATAAAGATGTATATGTAAAAGAAAAAAATATTAAGTGGGGGCTGCCTGTAGATCTGTTGTGTCTCATGGGATAGTTATTCAATGACTCACTATTTCCGTAGCAGTTTGGAGAATTTACCTTGTCATTCCTCATGTTCATTCTTTAACAGAATTGCTAATTCCTTTGTTATATTAAATTATGTTCCTATTTGTGCTGGGCCTTGGAGAATTAGCACTGTAAGAGGAAAATAGCGTGCTTGCTCATGAGGCTTTTGCAGGTGGCAGGGGATATGAGCTTCAAATCAAGTAATCATTAAGCTATAATTGAAGTAAAGTAGTCTTTAAAAGGCAAGTTTGTATGTCTGTAGAATTGGGATTCTCCTCTGTTAGTGATTTTCTCCTTGAGCAAGAGTCATTTGCCTCTGTGGAGCCTCTGCATTTTCGTATTTTGGGAGAGGACGGAGGGATTACATCAAGGAGGGATACAATGGGTTCACTAGATATCCCCCTGACACTATAGACTTATTAATACCAACATGTAAATAATGGTGAGGTCTTAGGAACTTTGCTCTAAAACTGATACTTAAATGAATAAGGAAGTTTCCAGAAAATGGTAGAACATACAGGAGGAGTATGCAAAGCTAGGACAAGTGTGTCTCCTTTAGTGTGTGCAGAAGTGGTAGTGGGGGCCATTTTGAGCAGAGGACACAGGATGACATAGGAGGAAAATGCTGAAGCCCAGTAATGTAAAGCTTTGCTTGGATATTCAGCGTAGTGTTGGAACTGTTATGTAGAGCTCAGAAGACAGGTAGAGTTTGAAGTGTACTTTGAATTCTTTTCCTGACTGATATTTGAAGTCACACATTCATATTGGCATCAGTGTGCCAACGTGGTGTCCTTTCTATTCAGAGAGCTTATAAGGGGCGGAATCAAAATGGAGATGGTAGGATTGTCTCAGGGTTAAGATTTGTTATCTGGAAAAACAAGCAAACAACCAACCAACCTGTAGTCATTGTGGAACCCTGTACCAAAACTGCAGCAGCAATACAGTTCTCCTTTTAGACAAAAGCTAGATGACTTTTCAAAAAGAGACTGGCACTTTTCATGTAGAAAAGTTTCCTTACATAAAACATACTATGTGTATATTCTTTAGTAGTTGTGTACTCTTGGTTTTGTTTTTCCTGTTTTTGGATACTATTTGTTGGTAACTTCTTGGATATATGCAGTGCATTGAAGGATGCATTTTTACAGCACAGAGATTAATTTGGTTACTGTATTACTTCAGAATTAGAAATAAGCCCCTCATTTTTGTATAGTACCCTGTGGTTTATATTAGATACACAATTGATTCTTTTCTCCTGAAGCACAAGCAGGAGGACCAGACTATCTAGAGCAGCCATCAAGAAGTGACTTGTCAAAGCACTGGAAAGAAGAAACTCTCCGAGTGATTGCCAAGGCGTCACATGATCATGAAGATAAAGGGCCAGAGACAGTTTTGCAGTCGGTAAGAACTTTTCTTCTGGCTCTCAGCACATAGCCATTACAGCGTTCCCACAATGTAATGGAGAAGCACCCTGCCTGGGAGTCAGGGGACACTGTGGTTTGGCCATGAACATGATCTGGGAGTGTGGGCTGTCATTTCCTCAGTGTATGATTTTTAAATAAAATCCTCTCATATGTTTCTTGTCAGAGGACTGAAAAGATTCAGACTATAGACTAATTTTTTTCATTTGACTTGGAATTAAAGAGAAGCACAAAGTTCAACAGTATTTTTTTCCCTTGGTCTGTGATGTGCCAATACTGGAGTAACTGAGAAATTAAGAAACAGTTGTCAATGTTCCATGGAAAGTATTTAACAAAAAGTGAGAATATTAATAGAAAATAAATATTACATGCAGTTTGTGTGTGTCCTGGATAGAAATTGGCATTATCATTTTACCGTAAGTGGACTTTACAATTTGTTTTATAAGAACAAATTGTGCAGAGATGTAGGGTTGAGTCAGTACATGAAGAATTCTATACTGTAACTCCCCCACCCCCATTTTAGTAGTTAATATAAACAGCCCTATGCAGGCTTATTGGAGCTCCTTTAGAATGTGAAGATTCTCTTCCTTGAGAACTAAAGATCATAGGGTAGTTCAGAACTTTACATGCCAAAAGTTGTACTTTGCAAGTGATGCTGGTCTAAGCAATAGCCTGCCACCTTAAAACACCAGTTAGGCAAAGTCTCCAGTAGATAAGGCATTCTACAAGTTATATTGTAATGAATTTAATAATAAGCAGAAATTCTTTTACTTCTAGCTTGAAAAATATTATTACAGTCTTCTTAATATGAAAATTAATTTCAATATATCTTATGGCTATAAATTCTGCAAATGTCTTAGATTCTATAAATAAATTTAAGAACATCTGCTAACATCTCTAAACCTTTCTTGGTAAATACTTTGTTTCATGAGTCTGAAAACTCTGCTCTTGGGGGCCTTGGGAACAGGAAAGCTCGGGAAACAAGGACTGACAGTTGTCATAGAGAGAGTACTTTTATTAGTACAAAATTTTAACTTGAGCTCTTCATAAATTGGTGCCTTGAGTCATTATAGCCTAAGATATATCAAGCTTTCATCTGGGCTCAGAAAACCAAAATCATAATTTGTAATATAGAATCATGTTTCATCTCAGTTCAACTACTTATAAATGTTTCAATTCATGCAGTCATCATATATGTGTACATGACCCAGATCATTGGTGTGGGTCCCTTCTTATAAATTAGCTCAGGAGACTACAGTGGCAAGGCTCTTCTCCACGTTCCTTGTCTCCTGAAATAACACGTGTATTGTTGCCCCTGTTGTGAGCTTCTACCCTCTGAGGAGTTTGTGGCTCTTGGTCTCAGGACCATTGCTTAGGACTCTGCAACCACTTCCTGTTATCTTTTTCCAGTTATACTTAGCATATATGAGAGACTACAGTGAGAGTCTTCAGACTTCAGATGCCATTTATGTGACTTTGGGATATGCATTTCATTTCTTACTAGAAATGCAACCTTGAGGAAACTTTTTACTTGCGTTTCAGTTTTCTTTTTCTTTTCTGCAAAACTGAAGTGCCTCTGAGGTTAACGCTGAGGGCTATGTCTGGTTTGTTTCATTTTGATAGTGGGTGTCAGTGTGGGGGTTCCTTTCCCTCAACCCTGGGCATCTCACAGATACACAGCACCTTACGTTCCAGCTGTAGAGTAAGCATGACACCCCATAAAACTTAGACTTACATAAGGTATGGGCAGCCTTCAAGTGTTGAGGCAGCTTGCTTTCCTAGAGAGTTGTTTAACTTCTAAGTGAACATTTTAGGATATTTGCGAGTATGGAAAGCAGATGGCAAGAAGAAAACGCTGCTGCGCCTGGCTTCAGTTGCTGGCCAGTGCATAGGCACTGGCAACTTGGCCTACCCATTTTCTGTGATTTCTTAGAATAGAGTCCCTATATTTACTTATTAAACAGGGGGCCATATCAGTGTCCCGCTGACATGAAAGTGAACACCCCATGTCAAAATAAAATACAAACACACTCATTAACTTCACGGTTACTTCAGTTTTACGGAAAGAAACAGTTTACCATGGAAGGGATTTCTAGTCAGACATATGAGTTCCACTCATGTTCTCAATCCCTTCTATGAGACCATTTTACAAAATCATACAGCCAGTGAGTCTCAGGCTATTTTAATTTTTTTTTCTATCATGCTAACGGAAGACCTTCCTAATTTTGTAGCCTTTGTTTAATTTGTGTTAATTTGTTTACTATGCTTGAAATAATAGAACATTAAAAATAAGCATTTACTTTAGTACACCTTCAACTAGTTTATATGAAAAACATTCTGAATGAGTTTGAGTTCTGTTGTGCTTCCAGGATTATCAGGACCAACATTATGCTTTTGAAACTGAACAGTACCACAAAGGGCTTACTCTTAACTCAAGTTCTCCCACCTCTAGACAGCTCTTTTACAGGGTCCCTGTAGCTATTTTCTTGAAGGTTTTTCTTTTATTTCACCTTTAATTATATGTATGTGAGTTTTCTCACATAGGTTTGTGCACATGTGAGTGCAAGTGCCTACAGAATCCAGAAAAGGACACTGGGCCCCTTTGAGTTGGAGTTAGAGGTTAGTGTGAGATGCCTCAGGTGGGTGCTGGAAATTGAACTTAGTTTCTCTGCAAGAGCAGGATGTGTTCTTCATCAGGGAGCCGTGTCTCCAGGCCCCCTTTTCTGTCTTTTAAATAATAGATTGGGCTGCTAGTAAGTCAATATTGAAGTCTCAACATGGATTGCAACTTGCTAGCTTACAGTTCACTTTTGTTAATGGAGACCTTGCACATTGCCTCAAATGCTAGAAGTATTATCCATTCTTAATTATAACAAATTCATCTCTATATGTGTGATAGTAAGATTGGTTTAAAATAATTACAGTATAAATTATTTAATGATTTGGCAATATCTAGCAGTTTAGCAGCTGATAATCACAAGATACTTAGATACTAGCTCATGATCATAACAACAAAGCAGGGTATTTCCTTTGTAGATGATGAAAATTCAGATAAGTAGTACACCCTAAATGTGTTACAAAATATCACTTTTAAGATAAGCCTTTCTTTTAAAAGACAAAATACTGTTCTTGACCATTACTTGTGATTCCATTGTCAAAGTCTATTTGGATATGTATTTCTAGAGTGGAAGAAAATGTGCACAACATTAAAATTCACTTCTATTTCAAATAGGAATAAAACTTGTAAGTGCCCTTCTTCATATTTTGTATTTGAACTCATGTCTATTTTTGGCTAAGACAGTTCTGGTACACATTGCAACGACTGAAGCAAGCTGCCCAGATACTCCCTGCACTTCTGCCATCTGCTGACTGAGACATTGAGGGCGTTCAAGTTCTAAGCCTGTTGGTTAAACAAGACTCTGTGAAAGCCTTACCCTTGCAAACTGCTGCGATTAGAGTAGGTTATAATCTTAACTTCACAGAGTTGCAGCAAAGGCTTTCTGGAGTAGCTACGGCTGTTTGTTTGCCTCAAATACTACCGTTCAATGTGACTCTGGTCTTTAGTAGTTTTAAATACTTTAAGTCTAGAATGCTTTGGTGAAAGCTACCTGAAGTATCTGGTATGCAAAAAGAAAGGCTACAGTTTTGTATTACAATTTGATTAATAAACCTGCCTCTAATATTTACTTTAAAGTGGTTTCATTCTATATGTAGTGAATAGAGATAGTACATAAAGAGATTATAAACCTCTGCGAGTAAAGAGACTGCTTCCATTGTTGTCTTTCTAATCTGCTTACCAATGGTTTTTCTCCTGCAGAAACCTGAAACCACTCCAAGCCAACCACCTTCTAGCCAGCAAGTTGTAGAGGTGGAGATTCCTCACTTAGGGAAATTCATGATTGAGTCCAAAGAGGGAGGGTATGATGACGAGGTACCTTGGTTGCAGTGCTCGGCACAATTTGCTCTCACTCTTTGCAGATATGTACAAGCACCATAGGCATGACTGTACCCACACGCTTCATGTCTGTTGCCGCATCACTTATAGCTTTGCCTCTGATGGTGTGAAGCCTTGCCAATTACTAACAGAACCTGGATATTAAATATAAGATGAAAGCGGTAAGCTGAGAGAATAGACGAAAAGAATGATTTTTTTTTTAACATCAGTTTACTCTCAGGCTGATAATTAGAGTAAGATTTACTTAATTATATAATGCCCATATTACTTTAAAAATAACTGATATTTTCCTAGCAGACTGCTAAATTACTTGTATACTTTATACTTTGCCCATCATCCCCTACCACCAGAAAGCCCTACAGAATGGCTACCAGATGGATAACTGATAGTCTCGTGCTGTTGACTCATGCTGTAACAACCAACAGGATGCCTGGTGGGCATCACTGAATGCTTGACAGTGCCTTCTTCTCCATGGGCATCCCATCTTCCTCCTTCTCTGCTGATCACCTCAGCAATTGAGTTGTTCCACCAGCCTCCAGCTTTGTTGAAAGAACAAATGATAAAGTTCTTTTCCACCCACTTAAAACTCAGATCTTTTGCCTCATCAGATTATTCATCACTACTTTGGATGTATTTTTCCCCTTGAAATTCTTTACGTGGCTTTTTTCTGTGTTTGAGAGAGGAAAGATAAGCAGTTTTTTAATATTGACAGTAAGAGATGGGGAAGCTTGGGTGATTTATGGTCAGAGAGATACCACAGCTTTTTAGTGGTTGTATCTTTGGATAAGAACTGAATGTGTGTGAAATATATTTAATTCCTGCAAAATTTATTCCTGAATTTTAATTATGATTATGTAAAAATTAATCATCAAATTTGGAAGTATTATAAGGACAATAGTATCACTGTACCAATATGAGAAAGCATGCCTACTGACAGGCTAGATTTAAGAGAGAGGGAATGATCAGAGGACTTGTGTAAGCAGGCAATGAATGGTGGACACATGCAACCCTCCATGTATGATCCAGCATAAAGTATGAGGGACAGTTTCAGGGAACTCGAGGCAGTGACCACAGACTCTTAACTGCACTGAGACAGCGTCGTGGTACTTATCTCTAAGACATTGGAAAGGCAAGCAGTTAAGGGTGAAGCATTTTCTAGAACCTAAGTACTGTATATACTGTGTGTAGTGCTACATTACATTGTTCTGTGTTTGCTCTCATACAATCTGATCCAATTAATGAAAGTACTCATTTACTACAAAGCATCCAATTGCTTGTTTTCAGTGTGAGCTGGTTTTGGCTTTTGTGAGAGAATTGTGATTACTCACTCTATCGAGTATACTACCTTTGGTGGGGAAATTCCTGCCCTTAGACCTGTATGTTTTGATGTACTCTGTTGGCGTCCTTGCCTAACAGTGCATGTGCCTTGAGACTCCTGGTTGCTTACAGATGCACTGTAAGCACAGTTGTACGAAGGGCCCTAGCCTGGGAGCAGGAATGGGATTCAACTGGAGTTTTCAGGCTATTCATTTATTTACTAAGTGTTTGTGCCAGTTTTGAATTGGTTCTCTTGGAGAAGTATTCACTTTCTGCTTTGTCCAGAAGGGGGTGCCTTCTTACAATTCTGCACTTCAGAGAGAATGTGTTCTGATCTTTGCACAGACAGGGGCATCCTGTAAGCCAGCTGGGCCACTGCACAGAGGACCGAATGCTGCTTTCTCTTACTTGTACAGCAGAAAACATTGGCTCTTTTATAGATGCACTCTTTGGTTCATAAGTGGTAGAGAACAAAGGTTTTTAAGTTGCATGTAAACAGCTTGTTTCATTTTGTTAAAAGTTTTTTTGTTTCTGCATTTTCCTGTTAACCATTCAGAAATGCTTTCTTTCAATCTCTGTGGCAGATCATGATGACACCCAGTATGCAAGGTATTATCATGGCGATAGGTAAATCCAGAAGTGTGTATGACAGGTGTGGCCCTGAAGCAGGGTTCTTTAAGGTACTATTAACACCTTCTTTTTTTCTTCTTTAATGTAATGTCTTCTAGCACCTTATCTCTCTAAATAAATTTCTGTTTTCCTGTCTGATTTATGACAATCTGGTGTTCTAGGAGCTGTTTGTGTGTAAGAGTCAAACATTTCTTTTCTTTTTTAATGCAAATATTTTTTTAAAATGAGAATATTTCACCTGAATTACTGCAGTAGTGTGTCTCTCCCTCATTGCCAGTAATGTAATCAAGACATTAAGGGTACTGGAAAACAGTGACATGGGCTGTGGAATTGCCTCTGCTCATGGTTTATTTCTTGTATAGAGGTCACACTGCAGGTCAGTATTGCAATATGTTCCCTTTAATTTTCCTGTTGACACTAAACCAGTTCTGTCTCTCAAAATTATTGATTCAATTCTTAGGTTTTGCTTCATCTTCCTTGTTTTGCATCTATTCTGAGTTTTAAATATTCTCCTCAACTCAAGAAATGAGCAAGCGTCCAGTTGATTCCTTTCACTGTCCCACACATTCCCTTTTAAGTGTGTGCACTCTCTAGAGCCTTGTTGTGTGTCCTTTTCATTGAAAAGATAAGAAACATCATGTCCAAGATATTACTTTCTGAGATTTACCGAAGACCTTGTGTGTGCATGTGAGCACACACACACTCGTGTACCCATACCCTAAAACTTTCCCTTCATCTTCTATACGTTGTCATCACGTCTATATTTTCATCACTTATGTGTTGTCATCAATTACTCTCGTCCTCAGATGCCAGACCCTCCGAACAGTGTATAGAACAGAAGCAGTGTACTAATTTGCCTTCTCAATACGTCCTTAAAGTTTTGTTAGAATTTCTCAATTTTACTGATACTCCCTGGCCTTTTTGAATATCCAACTTAAAGTGTTAAGTTGCAACTTTCTGTTACTGTGGTTAAAGGACAAATTGAGCAGCCTTTTAAGATAAAATGCAAAAACTTAAAAATTTTATTTTCTCCTTTTAAAAAAAAAAAAAAAGATGACAAGGCCACCAGAAAAAAGTAGAGAAAGGAGACTGGAGTAGGTTCTGCGCAGGCTGTGCTCTTTGTGGCTGAAGCTATGGGTGGTATTACTTCCTTCCCTCCATTTGACCTTTCATTCCCCTCTAATGCCACACCCACCCGTACACTTAATGGATTTGACATCAGTTCCTCCCTCTACCAGTTGCTTGAGTCTTTTCTTAATTGCTTTTTACCATTTTTAAATGCTTTTTAATTTTTATTTTCTGTCACTAGATACTTTGTCTACATTTCTGTTACATCGCATTGCTTCAATTACAGCTTTTATTCAGTGTTCACAGAGGCCAAAGAGGACATCAGGTTCTCTTGGAACAGGAGTTACAGATGGTTGTGACCCATCATGTGGGTGCTGGGAATTGATGCCAGGCCCTATGGAAGAACAGCCAGTGCTTTATCTCTAGCCTGCTGTTACAACTTTGTATTCTCAGAGCAATATACACCTGGACTGACTTCAGCCATGCACAGCTCATTGATTTGAAACCTGTTATTGTTGTTATCTTGGATGTTATCAGCCCTGTGTGCACACATCACTTGTAAGGATGAGCTGGCACTTACCAGGATGGAAACTTAGTATTGGCCCTTGATGGCTTCTCCACCCCGCCTCTGCTCCTTGAACTGTATACTCTATATATTTTATTCTTTTCGGTGCCTAATATCTAATAACTTGAGAGGAAAGGTTATTTTCTCTGTATCATAACATTATCAGAAAAATCTTAAGTTGACTTTACAGAACGTTTTTATTGTGCGAGAAATAAAATTTGACTCTGAGTCTGGTTAAGTACTTTCAGCTATACTTATTAATGCGTTATGCTCAGACCAGTTCTTATGTTATTTACTGTTAGAATGCGTGTGTGTGTGGCAGGGTACACACACCTTAACTCACATGTAGATGTCAGAAGTCAGCTTTGTGGAGTCTGCTCTCTCTTTCTGCCCTTATGTAGGCTCTGAATGGAATCCAGGATGCCAGGCGTACAGCACAAGTGCCTTTATCTGGTGAGGCATCTCACCACACACTTTAGTTTTCAAATGATATATTTGATTAGCAGTAATTGCCTTATGAATTACAGGATAATAGGAAATTATCCTGTGGGAATATCATCTTACAAGAAATAGAAGTAAAGAACGTAGGTTAGGCTTGCGTAAATGAACTGGTATGGTTTAAGCATGACTTAGAGTCACACAAAGGCATTCCCACAAAGGAGTCTACTGTATGTATGTAGTATGAAAGAGTTAATAGGCAGGCAGAGGAGGCTGAGGTATTGTACCAGATCTGTTCTCAAGCTGTCTTCTTTTGATAAGACTGGTTTCCATTTTAAGAATAAAATCTTTAAGTGAAATGGTTTAAAGAGGAGAGTCCCCAAAAAGGCAAATTAAAATTGCTCCAATAAGAAAAATTAAAATCAAAGAGAGATAAAAATGAAAGAACAGTTGTAAAGGACTGGTTGTTGCTAAGTATTTGTACATGCTGGAAGCAAAGACCATAGCTTTTTATTTTCCTTGAAAGACGTAAAACATCTTTTTTTTTTTTTTTTTAGTGAAACTTTTATCTGTAGCTCTTACAGTAGTATACTCAGGGCTTTGTGAGGCAGTGGACTTCTGCATTATGAAATAATGTTCTTGATAGGGTATCATTGCCTCATAGTAATTATTCCAAGCTGATACCACATGGTCACTTCCTTTTACACCTTAGTACCTATTACCCCTGCTGCACCTTTCTTCAACTTTGATATGGAAAGTAAACTTATTTTAATATATAAAAATGACGTAAAAGTATAGGGGTAGTAGGTTACAACCCAATAGATTATCACAGAAGGGACAGCTGCCCATGTAACTATCAATCAGGCCATGAAGTGGAACACCTGAGGTGCTCCCTCCCTGTAATCTTCTTGATTACAGTGTCTAAACCACCAACACATGGAAGGACTCATGGCTCCAACTGCAGATGTAGCAGAGGATGGCCTTGTGGGACATCAATGAGAGGAGAGGCCCTTGGTCCTGTGAAGGCTCAATGCCACAGTGTAGGGGAATGCTATGACAGGGAAGCGGGAGTGGGTGGGTTGGTTAGCAGGGGGATGGGGTGGGGTAGGGGGTTTTTCGTAGGGGAAATGAGGAAAGGGTATAACATTTGAAATGTAAATAAAATATCGAATAAAGCATTTTATTAAAGGAAAAAATTAGGCATGGCCCTAAACCCACTGGATATCGTTAGTATAGTTTTCGGTTGGATTTCTTCCTAAGCGAATCTTGATTTCTAGTGGGAAAGCAAACATTTATTAAATAGCAATTAGTATGATAAAGAAAAATGGAAATAAGAAGGGATTATATAAAATAAAAGACTGAGTTGGTATTTAAAATCTTCTCAGAGGAAGTAATTTAAACAACTAATACATGCACTTAAGTAGACTATGCCACCAAACCCAGATACTATTGCATATGCCAGCAAGATTCTGCTGAAGGGACCCTGATATAACAGCCTCTTGTGAGGCTATGCCAGTGCCTGGCAAACACAGAAGTGGATGCTCACAGCCAGCTATTGGGATGGAACACAGGGCCCCCAATGGAGGAGCTAGAGAAAGTACCCAAGGAGCTGNNGGGGGCTGCAACCCTNTAGGTGGAACAACAATATGAACTAACCAGTACCCCCTGAGCTTGTATCTCTAGCTGCATATGTAGCAGAAGATGGCCTAATCGGCCATCATTGGGAAGAGAGGCCCCTTGGTCTTGTAAACTTTATATGATCCAGCACAGGGGAAGGCCAGGGCCAAGTAGTGGGAGTGGGTGAGTAGGGGAGCAGGGGCATGGGTGGGGTATAGGGAACTTTTGGAATAGCATTTGAAATGTAAATAATAATAAAAATAATTTAAAAAAAAAGAAAGTATAGACTATGAATAATTTTCTCTGATAACTGTTTCCTCCTTCTCCTGCTGGCGATAGGTATATTTACTTAAACTTATCCATATATTATGTTTCTATTCCTAAACTTATTTACTGTATTAAAAACTTAAAGTAGGGTTATTCTTCTGTGTCCTTGCCTTATTTTTTTCTGTAGTTATTTTTCCATAGTATGGTGAACAGTTATCTAAGCCATATTTCATAGATTTACCACATTATTTATGTCTGTGACACACTGAAGAGCCCATGGGACCAGAATCTCAGCATTTCCACAATTCACTTGTGTTCTAGGTTAAGAAGTGGGTGCAAGGTCTCTATGATGATGTGCCTAGTTTTAAATCCAAGTTTTCTCTCTCAGTAATTTCATTGAGACATCATAAAATTAAATACATAATTTAGGAGGAACTCTTTAGATAGTATCTGTCACAAACAATTAAACTGAAATTGTTGGTTGTGATATGTGATTGATAGTTTTGTTGCTAGATGTTTGGATCATTTCCAGTTACAAACATTATTCTATCACTAAATACTTGGCACAAATATAGGAGACTAGAATTATGAAGCCAAAATGCTTGCAAATTTTAAGTGCTGTTAAATGACTGTCATAGTTCTTCATTGGTATTTAGCTTATTGACAGTTCTATTTGGTTTGTATTAAGCATCAGTATGTTTGTAGAACATTTATTATGTTAAATGCCTGCTGGTATTTAACATAACATTCTTTGTTCATTTTATATTGTGGAAATATATAAATAAAAATACATAAATAAAAATTTATGTTAAGTGAGATTTGATAACTCAGCAGTAGATTTCCAGTCGTATTTTGTGGTTTATAATCTATATTTTATACTTCTTTGTGGTATGAACTTTAATAAGTACCTTTTTAATAAATATAAAAGTCTTTATGACTGCTTCTAAAACTACTGAAATCATGTAATTTCATGCTTTGAACCTTGACTTAGATTATAGGATTTCATCTTTCTTCAAATGGAAAACTATCTAACACTTCCAAAGAATTTTGTCTAATCCATCTTTATTTTATATTGATTTAAAATCTCATCTTTATCATAGAATAATTCTCCACTGGCAACTAGGATTGTCTCTGTATTATACTGGTGTATTTTTCTAAGCAATGAACATATTGCCTCGGGTGTTATTAGTATATTTGATGTTTTATATAAAAAAACACCTCATTTTTATTTTTTATAAGTGAAATAATTAGAGAAATTTTTTCAGTTTTTATGATTTTTTTTATAATTAATTGTTACTTTTTCCCTGAACACTTAGTGAATTTGAGTTCATGCGTTAATGTAAGATGAAGTTTGAAATTATGTTTTAATAATTGGATTATTTTTAAAAAGTTACGAGATATGGCTTTTCAATCTGTCATCCTTTGCTATGTCTTTTTATAAGGTTTCATCATTTTGCTAGGTAATTAGCTTATATTTTAAATTGTTCTTAGATGCGTAAATGTTTTATTACAAAATGGTGCATGCAAGTTAGGATGAACAAGGATAATATATTTTAGAATATTTATCTTATTATAATCCTATGCTTTTTAACAAGTTTACCGTGTAGTCTCTTGATTATATCATTAAACTGTTCTCCCTAAAGTATCTCATTACTTTCACAATAGCTCTTTATGTGATATAAAAATATCTGGTTTTATCGTGTTGACTATAGTCTTAATGTTAGAGTAATGGTAAGAAATTCATTGGTTTAGTAATATATTATCAAGTTCATAGTTGAAGGCTTTATTTTATTATGATTAGTACTGGAACGTAGACATTGGGCCTTTTAGAGTCAACCAGGTTTATTGACTACTATAATATTTCACATTATAATATGTTATATTCTTGCAATATCTGCAATAATTATCTTAAAATATTTCTCAATATAGACAACTAAAATAATGAAAAATATAATTAGAAACATGATAGAGACTCATTTGAGATAGTTTATCATGTTAGCTTTAACCCAGTGGCAGTTGTATACAACTCTGCTAGAAGGAACAGCACAGAAATCTGTCCATTTCTGTTACTAGCTGAGAAAGTATAAATGGAAAGTGTCGTGACTGGATTCACCGTGGAAAATTAGGAGACTTACTGAATAAATCCAGGAGTTAAGCATATAAAATGCAGGGGTATAAAACTTTTTAATAGTGATTAGGATACATGTAGCTCTTCTCACCAAAAATTGCAAAATAAGATTTTTAAAAGAAATTGTGAAAACTTTATATGTGCTATTTAAATATGCAGTAACCCTGATAATCTTAAATGTCAAAATACATTTTATTTTTATTGTGATTTTTAAGCACAGCAATAAGACTTGACAGTATATCTGTAGGGGGAAAGTCATTTTTCCCCATGGGGAAAGTATTTTTGAAAATCTTATCACTATAAAAAATGAACATCATCTTCTATTTGTAATGCTTTGTTGTGCAGAAGGGACTGACTATCCTTAAATATTATTTACCATAAATAAAATATTTCAACACATGGTTTTAGTTATTTTTCCTCTAAAATATAGCAACATAGCTTATAAGATTACTTGAAGTTATACACAAAAAAAAAATGAAGGGAAAAAAACTAATAAACCTTTTTAATTGAATGAAATTTTTGTAATGTGTGTTGCATGCAAGTATTTTTATGATTAGCAGAGCTACAAGTTAGACACAAAAATAAAGGGAAATTTTGAATGTGTTATTTTTAATCATGTGGGCTTTGTGTGATTAATTCATCAGTATTAGATATGTAAGTCTATAAATATTCAGTTATATATCATCTAGATTGTGCTCATGTGGAAAAATATATTAATATTTTGTGTTATTAGTTCTCAAGTTTGAAGCATCTTATGGTTAAAGAAACAAGTGATACTTTAGTATGTATCATCACTATTACTATAGTCATAAAATCTAAATACTGTAATAGCAGTCATAGTCACTTGAGGTGACTAGGACCCAAAGCACCTTACTGTGACTGCTGGTGAAATAGCAAGAGCCCTGCTTTCTTGTACAGGTCTGGGTGTTCTAGGAATATTCAACTCCTCTGGAACTCTGGTATGTAATCTAGTGTGGCAAATGCACAACACAAGACAGATTTTGTCAAAGCTCTTGCACAAAAGCCTGAATTTCACAAAGTGATCCACACCATATGCAGATACACTGTGTCATCACTTCTGTGTGTAGAAACATAAGGACATTTGTAAGATGATGGGATAATGAAGGTCCTATGTAGTTGATCATTCAAAAAATGCATTTAAAGTATGGAATTTGGGGACACTTAAATGAACCACCTTACTTACACATTAAAAGGTAAAAATGAACATTTAAATGATTACTATTAAAACGGTGATGAAGTTTAAGTTATAATTAATAAATTCTTTGCTTTTATTTTGTTTCCTAGGCAATTAAATTAGAGTATTCAAGGCTGGTTAAGTTGGCCCAAGAAGATACTCCACCAGAAACAGATTATCGTTTACATCACGTCCTGGTCTACTTTATCCAGAACCAGGCGCCAAAGAAAATCGTTGAGAAAACATTACTCGAGCAATTTGGAGATAGAAATTTGAGTTTTGATGAAAGGTAACATAAAAACACAAAGCATCTACTTCATGTGTTTATACTTTTTTAAATTTAGATTTGGTTTGGCTTTGCTAATCTCAAGTATAAGTTTTTTGTGTCTACAAAAACTATAACAAATACAGCACAAACCTATCTCACATTAATTTGAGTGTTTGCTTTTCCATTTCTCTAAAATTTCTATCTATCCCCTTTTAAAGTTTTAACTAAAAGTAATTTGGATAATTCAAATTATGGAAGAAAATGTGATTTTTCAACATCTATACTGTGGAGATTTTAGGCTAGGTAATTTTATTGTCCGGCTTCCATGTGGCCTATCAGACACAGCAACAACTCTAACCAGCCCTGAGAGAAGCCAGTCCCTTGGGTTAGAAAGACCCAAGCACCTCCCATATGGTCCCAGTAGCCAGTGGAAGCCGGAGGTGAGTTTGGTTCTCTGAGACAATCCATGAAGAAAGTTGAGTGTATACAGAAAATAGGCATTGATAATTCTTTGATATAAAAGATGACATAAAATAGTTCATTTTTTTCACCTGCAACTGTGTTTTGTCAGAATGTGTTATAAAACTCTTGAAGTTATTTTTTTTTCTTGTTAGTCTGAATTTCATTTTAAAAAACTCCAGGTATAGAATTTCAAGATACTAAACATTACTTTTTTTTTTTTTTTTAATGAAACACTTTATAACCATGATTGTCTTTTAGAACTCATTGTATAGACCAGGATGGCCTCAAACTCACAGAGATCTTAAATCTGATTTCTGAGTGCTGGAATTAAGGGTGTGCACCACTGTATCCAGCCCTTTTTTAATTCTTTAAATTTTTTTTTCATTTTTGTGTGCATGGTTGGGGGTTGGGAGTAAGACATGCTTGACATGACATATGTGTGAAGTCATTTATGTGTGTTGTTGGGGTAATGAAGGGGTGAGACGTGCCTCCTGCAGTGTATGTGACAAGGTCAGAGGACCACTCTGGGCACTTGTGAGAGCTGCTGATTGACCCTGATCAGGCCACCAGACCTTTGTGCCATCCCACTGGCACTTGTGGGGATTTTGTTTTTATGGGTTTGGTAATTTAGTTTCATGCTTTTATGGGTTTTATGGATTTTGTTTTTAATTTAGAAATGCCTTTCTTATATTTGAAGGTGTCATAACATAATGAAAGTTGCCCAAGCCAAACTGGAAATGATCAAACCTGAAGAAGTGAACTTGGAAGAATATGAGGTAGTATACTTTTGGGAAATACTCACCTATAATTGACACATTGCATATGTCATAATGGAGAATGGAACAAAATGTTTTAAATGACTAAAATGTTTTAAAGAAAACCTTTGGTTTTTATGTTTATAAGTGTTCTTGTATTTCATGATCTAGTTTTCAATTACTTCTATAGTTTTCTAGCGTAAGAAGTCCAATTTATTGCATTAATGTTGAATTTGCAAAGATTTATGAAGAGTCTACTGAATGTTCTTCTAAGCACTGCAGGTGTATAATTGATTGTATTCAGATACTAGCCTCCAATTCCATGGGACAATGGCACAGAGTGGTCCTCTTACCTCCACACAATTACCCTGGGCAGCATGCCTCTCTCTTCCCCACAGCCAACACACACACACACACACACACACACACACACACACACACACACACACAAATACATTTTTAAGAGAATGTTTTAAAACATCCAGATGTGGTGGTACATGCATTTATTTATTATTTTTTTATTATTATTACTGGTCTGTACATGAGCACACGAGGCACAGGGATAGGAGCTGTTTCACAGGTAGGAGTTTACAACTCCCAGACAGCAGACAGAACCTATAAGTGTAACTGCCATTCTATCTACCCTGATTATTTGCTGTGTTTTCTGCTTTTCTGTTGTTCCATCATATATATTAGAGAGATGTTAAACAATCACATGCCCTCTGAAATTGTGATCCTCGGACAGTGCTGTCTATGAGTATGTACATGCACACTTCTATCATGGCTAATGAGATTTGTCTGGGTGTATAGCCAAAAAATCCTTTGCTAACATTGGTTTGAAAATATATTTTAACTTACCAAATTCAAAATGTAGTATCTATTTATGCTTTTAAAATTAAGTTTGAAAAATTTACTTTTATGTAGGTCTTTCATTAATATTTGGTCTTATTTACAAACTTTTAATTTTGCTGCTTAGAGTTTCTAAGGCAACTCCAGCATAGGTAACATGATCTTGTAGAATTTTACCTTTTTATGGATATCAACTCATAGTATCAAAATTATGGCTTGAAAGAATTGCAGTTGTATGTTCGGTGAAGGACCATGTAGAGAGTGTCCTTCTATCCATTTGCTCGTCAGAATGGAGCCAGAGCAAGTTTACAAGTTTTGGTGGCACTTTCCTTATATAAACCCTATATTGAATTTTTTATTTTTGAACAAATTTTTATTAAACCTTCTTTAAAACCCGGGGGTTTTGCTGTTGCTGTTGTTCGTCAGCCCTGAGTAGCCCCGCCTTGTGAGAGAGGGAGGCTTGCTTTTCACCGTATGGCAACACAATTGAGATTCCCCCGTATGGAATAATAAATAAGTGAACTATGACTTTTTTTATTTCCTTAAAATTCTATATCAAGCAACAAGTTAGAGCTCTGGACAGAACTGCATCAATAGAATGTTCCTGTCTGTACTATTCTAATATTAGTATATATTATACTGAAGAATGTGTTCTGGAAAAAAAAATAGCTATTTGGTCATACTGTCATTTTATTATTTTATGTCTTATATTCTTAAACTTCTAGTAATATTAATTTCTCACCCCTGACTAAATGCCTGATAAGTATTATTATTACTACCATAATTATTATAATTATTATAACTATTATTAAACTAAAAAGTAGTATGCTAAGTTATTTAAATTTTAAATACATTTCTCTTTGCCTGCATAACTATCAGAAGAGTGCATTGTTTTATATTCTTATCATAGTTTTATTCTTTTCATTTTTAATATTTTTATATACAGGAGTGGCATGCAGATTATAAGAAATTCAGAGAAACAACTATGTATCTCATAATTGGACTAGAAAATTTTCAGAGAGAAAGGTAAGGCAGAGAGGACAAATATGGACAAAAATGTTTGTTCTTATCGTTAATTCTATTCAGTAATTCACATCTGATGCAAAATATATACAATACACTTTAATGAAAGTTTTAGCTCAAAACAACTTTAAATGATAGAATATTTCAAATTTAGTACAATATTAAATATCTTCACTATAAAGTATATTTTGTTTTTATTCTAAATCCAAAATGTTGGCATTTGTAGTTTTGTTTTTCATAGTTTCTTTTTGTTCTTGTTTAGTTTCTTCAATAGTTTGTTCAATAGTTTCACACATGTACACACTGAATGTTCACAATCATATTGACCCTTGACCCTTTCCTCCCTGACCTCTGCAACTCTGCCCCACCAAGTTCCCACAAGCATTCATGTCTGTTCTTTTCCGGTTTTCTTTTTCTTTTTCTTTTTTTCCTTGCCCACTGAGTTGATCAGGGCTGAGTTAAAACGTTGTTTATTGTGACCATGAGTTTGGATATGCCTGTTAGAGTCTAATGGACTATAATGGAAAGTTTTGTATGAAGCCCATCCATAAAATATGGCAACAAAGGGGCCCAGCATATATATATATATATATAT